>NC_091977.1:370410325-370710325 GCF_044704955.1 Pristiophorus japonicus | reverse complement strand
AAAAACAATTCACTGGAAACAAATCTGACAACATTCTTACTGTTTAAGATCACTGTGCCTCGCCTTGTGTGCTATTTCAATCCTCGGCTCCTACTTCTCGTACAGTGAAACAAGTTTTGATACTTTGCAGCAGGAGCCTTGGAGGAATTTGAGGTGCTACTTCCTGGTCATTTCCCTTTAAGAAGAAAGGAGAGAGAGTGAAGACATTCTGCGTACCATTGTATGGAATGCAACTCAGATTTCAGAAGCTATTCCTTAATGAGTGAGTACAGGTGTTGATAATGAAATACCTATCATGCGCATTTTCCATTGTTTACTTAGTGTTCATTTATGAGTGAAGGAAGTGGTGTGAAGAATATTGTGGTACATCCTATACATAATTGGTACATTGTACACAAGGTTTGACGCAATGAAGGCAAAGTGGCTACAATTGGAAGACAATGCATTACAATGCATTGCTGCAAGGTATAGCTGTTTCTTGTTACCTTTGTTGTCCTGGAGAGGTAAGTGAACCCTCTGACATTGAGTTTCCATGGGGAGTTTCAAGGTCACCTACTTCCATGAGTTTGGAACATACCTTTCATGAGCCTCCTTCCTTGGGACCAACAAAATGGATCCTGTGTTGTCAGATCACAGACAGTGTCACCTCTGTTATATATGTGGACTTGTATTTACTCTGTACAGCCACCAGAGGGCTCATACCCTGGAGTCCCAAGGGATCCCATAATCCCTTGCGAGAACAGGTATTTAAGGAAACTTCACAGGTTGGAGAGGCAATCTGGAGCCCTGAAATAAAAGACTGTCACACTTTACTTTGAGCTCACAGTGTTCAATCTGACTCTTTCTCCACACAACAACTGGCGATGAGATACAGATAGCGAACCCAAAGATGCAGAGAACAGCGGGCATCCTGGAGAAATTTTCGGAGGGAGCTGATTGGGAAACTTTTGTGGAGCGACTCAACCAATATTTTGTGGTCAACAAGCTAGATGGGGAAGAGAGCATTGCCAAATGAAGGGCGATCCTTCTCACCGTCTGTGGGGCACCAACGTATGGCCTCATGAAGAATCTGCTCACTCCAGCGAAACCCACGGAGAAATCGTAGGATGATTTGTGCGAGAGCATTTGAACCTGAAGGAAAGCGTTCTGATGGCGAGGTACCGGTTCTACACCTACAAAAGGTCTGAAGGCCAGGGAGTGGCGAGTTATGTCACCGAGCTAAGACGCCTTGCAGGGCATTGCGAATTTGAAGGACATTTGGAGCACATGCTCAGAGACTTTTTCGTACTTGGCATTGGCCACGAAACCATACTTCACAAACTTTTGACTGTAGAGACCCCAACCTTGAGTAAGGCCAGAGTGATAGACCAGGCGTTCATTGCAGCCAGTGACAATATGAAGCAAATCTCTCAGCACAAAAGTGCTGCTACAAATACTGTGAACAAAGTGATGTTGTTTTTGAATTGTAACGTACAGAGCAGGTCACACATGCCTGCAGCTGCCCATCCGCAGATGACTCAGAGTCCACCATCAAGGGTGATGAATACAAGACCTTGATGGTGCTGCGGGGGTGATCATCATTTCCATTCATGCCGATTCAAAGAGTACGTTTGCAAGGGCTGTGGAACAATGGGACACCTCCAACGAGTGTGCAGGTGAGCTGCTAAGCCTGTTAAACCTGCAAACCACCATGTTGCAGAGGAGGACAGATCCACAATGAAACAGAGCCTCAGATAGAGGAGGCAAAGATACATGGGGTGCATACATTTACCACGAATTGTCCCCGGATAATGCTGAACGTTGAACTAAATGGACTCCTGGTGTCAATGGAGCTGGACACCGGCGCGAGCCAGTTCATCATGGGCAAAAAGTCTTTTGAATAGTTGTGGTGCAACAAGGCCTCAAGGCCAGTTTTAACTCTAGTTCGCACAAACTAAGAACTTACACAAAAGAACTGATTCCTGTAATCGACAGTGCTACCGTAAAGGTCCCCTACGATAGAGCGGTGCACAAGCTACCACTCTGGGTGGTACCGGGCGATGGTCCCACGCTGCTCGGCAGAAGCTGGCTGGGAAAGATACGCTGGAACTGGGACGACGTCCGAGTGCTATCGTCCGCTGACGACACTTTGTGTGCCCAGGTCTTAAACAAATTTCCTTCACTGTTCGAACCAGGCATCGGGAAATTCCAAGGAGCAAAAGTGCAGATCCACCTAATTCTGGGGGCACGACTCATCCATCACAAGGCGAGAGCAGTACCATACAATACGAGAGAAAGGGTAGAGATTGAGCTAGACTGGCTGCAACGAGAGGGCATCATTTCACCGATCGAGTTCAGCGAGTGGGCCAGTCCTATCGTCCCAGTCCTCAAGGGAGAGGGCATTGTCACAATCTGTGGTGATTACAAAGTAACTATCAATCGTTTCTCCCTGCAGGACCAATACCCACTACCATAGGCCAACGACCTCTTTGCAACACTGGCGGGAGGAAAGACGTTCACGAAGCTGGATCTGACTTCAGCCTACATGACACAGGAACTAGAGGAATCATCGAAGGCCTCACCTGCATCAAGAAGCACAAGGGTCTTTTTGTTTATAACAGATGCCCGTTTGGAATCCGATCAGTGGCAGCGATATTCCAGAGAAACATGGAAAGTTTACTGAAGTCGGTCCCGCACACCGTGGTCTTCCAGGACGACATCTTGGTCACAGGTAGGAACATGGTCGAGCACCTGTAGATCCTGAAGGAGGTTCTTAGTCGGCTCAACCGCTTGGGGCTCAGGTTAAAATGCTCGAAGTGCGTTTTCCTGGCACCTGAACCAGAGCCTCAGATAGAGGAGGCAGAGATACGTGGGATGCACACATTCACCATGAATTGTCCCCGGATAATTGTGAAGGAGGATTGCAGCGGACGGCATCAGGCCCACCAACGCGAAGACGGAGGCAATCGAGAACGCACCGAGGCCACAGAACGTGACAGAGCTGTTGTCGTTTCTGGGACTCTTGAACTACTTTGGTAATTTCGTACTGGGTCTCAGCACACTGCGAGAACCACAACATGTCTTATTATGAAAAGGGAGCGAATGGGTTTGGGGCAAAAGCCAAGAAAATGCCTTTGTAAAAGCGAGAAAATTGTTATGCTCAAACAAATTGCTTGTGCTGTATGATCCATGTAAGCGTTTGGTACTAGCATGTGATGCATCGTCCTATGGCGTTAGGTGTGTATTGCAACAAACTAATGATTTCGGGAAACTGCAACTGGTTGCTTATGAATCCAGGAGTCTATCTAAGGCTGACAGAGACTAAAGCATGATTGAAAAAGAAACGTTAGTGTGTGTCTATGGGGTAAAGAAAATGCATCAATACCTGTTTGGGCTAAAATTCGAATTGGAAACTGACCATAAGTCACTTATATCTCAGTTTTCCGAAAGTAAAGGGATAAATACTAACACATCGGCCCGCACCAGAGATGGGTGCTCATGTTGTCCGCATACAACTACACCATCCGCCACAGGTCAGGCACAGAAAACTGCGCCGATGTTCTCAGTAGGCTGCCATTGCCCACCACGGGGGTGGAAATGGCGCAGCCCGCAGATCTAGCCATGGTTATGGAAGCATTTGAGAGTGAGCAATCACCCGTCACTGCCCGGCAGATCAAAACCTGGACAAACCAGGACCCCTTATTATCTCTAGCCAAAAGCTGTGTGCTTCACGGGAGCTGGTCCAGTGTCCCAGTGGAAATGCAGGAAGAGATAAAGCCGTTCCAGTGGCGCAAAGATGAAATGTCTATACAGGCAGACTGCCTTCTGTGGGGCAATGAAGTAGTGGTCCCCAAGAAGGGCAGAGACACCTTCATCAATGACCTCCACAGTACCTACCCAGGCATCGTAATGATGAAAGCGATAGCCAGATCCCACGTGTGTTGGCCCAGTATCGATGCAGAGTTAGAGTCCTGCTTTCACAGATATAATACATGCTCGCCATTAAGCAATGTACCCAGGGAGGCGCTGCTAAGTTTATGATCTTGGCCCTCCAAAACGTGGTCTAGGGTACACGTCGACTATGCAGGCCCGTTCTTGGGTGAAATATTCCTTGTGGTTGTAGACGCGTACTCCAAGTGGATTGAATGTGAGATAATGTCGGCTAGCACATCCGCTGCCACTACTGAAAGCCTGCGGGCTATGTTTGCCACACACGGCTTACCCGATGTCCTGGTGAGCGACAACGGGCCATGTTTTACCAGTGCTGAGTTCAAAGAATTCATGACCCGTAACGGGATCAAACATGTCACATCTGCCCCGTTTAAAATAGCGTCCAATGATCAGGCAGAGAGAGCAGTGCAAACCATCAAGCAAGGCTTGAAGAGGGTAACTGAAGGCTCACTGCAGACTCGCCTATCCAGAGTCTTCCTTAGCTACCGCACGAGACCCCACTCACTCACTGGGATCCCACCTACTGAACTGCTCATGAAAAGAGCACTTAAGACAAGGCTCTCATTAGTTCACCCTGATCTACATGAACAGGTAGAGAGCAGGCGGCTTCAACAAAGTGCATATCATGATAACGCAAATGTGTCACGTGAGATTGAAATCAATGATCATGTATTTGTTTTCAATTATGGACAAGGTCCCAAGTGGCTTCCTGGCACTGTCATGGCCAAAGAGGGGAACAGGTTGTTTCGGGTCAAACTTTCAAATGGACTCATTCATTGGAAACACTTGGACCAAATCAAACTCAGATTCACGGACTATCCTGAGCAACCCACCTTGGACCCTACCTTTTTTGATCCCCCAACACACACACCAGTGGCAACCGGCACCACGGTTGACCACGAAGCAGAACCCATCATCCACAGCAGCCCTGCAGGGCCCAACACACCAGGCAGCCCAGCAAGGACCCAACAAATGATTCAACACCAACTTTCACACCGAGATGATCAACCAGGGCAAGAAGGGCCCCAGATCGATTCACATTGTAAATAGTTACACTATTGACTTTGGCGGGGGAAGTGTTGTTATAGATGTGGACTTGTATTTACTCTGTACAGTCACCAGAGAGTTCATCCCCTGGAGTCCCAAGGGATCCCATAATCCCTTGGGAGTACAGGTATTTAAGGAGGCTTCACAGGTTGGAGAGGCACTCTGGAGACCTGCAATAAAAGACTAAGGTCACACTTCACTTCCAGCTCAGTGTTCAGTCTGACTCTTTCTCCATACACAACAACCTCAACTGAAGTGTTTAAATTTGTGAGTTTAGTGCTCTGAAGAAGCACTAATCTTTACCACTGCAGTAAGCTGCATTGTTGCAGACACCAAATGGCTACCGTGACATTTTCATTTGTTGCAGGCGTACTGAACTTTTCTTCCCTGAGGTAAATTGCCTATGGTGGGAACTAATACAACTGGGAGTCCGCTATGAACGCATAGTTAAAGTGAAAGAGAAAAAATGGGCTGGCCCCTGGCAGAGTGATGTTGATGAGCAGAACTGCAGTTTTACTACTATTTGTGTGGTGGGGGGCGGTGGGGCTAGGTGGGGGGTCGGTGGAGGGAGGTGGGGCGGGGGCGGTGGACCAAAGTGGGGGGTGGTGCGGGGCGGTTGGGGGCAGTGGGCCGAGTTGGGGAGCGACGGGCGGTGGTGAGGTGAGGTGGGGGAGTGGTAGTGGGGTTGGGGACAGTGAGGCGAGGTGGGGGGCAGGGGCGGTGAGATGGGGGCCAGTGGGGGGTGGTGGGGTGAGGTGGGGGGCGTGGTGCAGCGGTGGGGGTGTTGGGGGCGGGGGGCGGCGGTGAGGCGGGATGGGGGGCAGTGGGTCGGTGGCATGTGGTGTGGAGAGTTGTGGGTCAGTGGGAGGTGGTGGGGGGTTGCGGTGAGGGGCGGTGGGGGGTTGGGGGGATGGAGGGGAGCGGTGAGGGTGGTGGGGTGGTGGGGGGGGCGGGCGTGCGGTGAGGCGGAGTGGGGGGTGGTGAGGCAGGGTTGGGGCGGTGAGGCAAGGTGGGGGGTTGGGGGGTGGAGGGGTGGAGGGGTTGGGGGTGGAGGGGTGGAGGGTGTGATTGGGTGGTGGGGGATGGTGTGGGTGGTGGGGGGTGGGGGGGAAGGGATGGCGGGGTTTGGGGTGGAGGGGTGGAGGGGGTGATTGGGTGGTGGAGGATGGTGTGGGTGGTGGGGGGTGGGGGGCGAGGGGTGGAGGGGTTGGGGGTGGAGGGGTGGAGGGGTGGTGGAGGGTTGGGGGTGGAGGGGTGGAGGGGGTGATTGGGTGGTGGGGGATGGTGTGGGGGGTGGGGGGGAGGGATGGAAGGGTTGGGGGTGGAGGGGTGGAGGGGGTGATTGGGTGGTGGGGGATGGTGTGGGTGGTGGGGGGTGGGGGGGGAGGGGTGGAGGTGTTGGGGGTGGAGGGGTGGAGGATGGTGGAGGGTTGGGGGTGGAGGGGTGGAGGGTGTGATTGGGTGGTGGGGGATGGTGTGGGGGGTGGGGGGGGAGGGATGGAGGGGTTGGGGGTGGAGGGGTGGAGGGGGTGATTGGGTGGTGGGGGATGGTGTGGGTGGTGAGGGGTGGGGGGGTGTGGAGGGGGTGGGGGTGGAGGGGTGGAGGGGTGGTGGAGGGTTGGGGGTGGAGGGGTGGAGGGGCTGGGGGTTGGATGGTTGGAGGGTTGGAGGGGTGGTGGGAGGCAGTGAGGCGAGGTGGCTAGGAAAGTTCCTGGGATTTGGTAAAACTGCAGTATGATTGAAGTGTTGGAATATGGCAACAATGTGAGTGAGATGGCTTTGATTTGGTAGTACTTTGGAAGGGGAATTGGATTTGGCTCGAATTGTGAGATAGAACATGGAGTTTATTTCACTGTCGTATTTTGGAGGTCCGACAGCAAGTGGTGAGAAGGAAAAGGTTGACAAAGTAGGGTGTTGTTCACCATTTTGGTAGCACTAGTTTGAATCATAGAATCAGATAATTTGAATTGGTGAAAATTCAACCAATTCAAATTATCCACCCCAAACCGAGTGGAGGTTCATTTCCAGCCTTTCAGCTTTCTTCTTCATTATCAACCAGATGGCCAATTTTATTATCATCTGCAAACTTCTTAATCATAGCCCCCCACATTCAAGTCTAAATCATTGATATATATCACAAAAAGCAAGGGACCTAGTACTGAGTCCTGCGGAACCCCACTGGAAACAACCTTCCAGTCACAAAAACGTCCATCAACCATTACCCTTTGCTTCCTGCCAATGAGTCAATTTTGGATCCATCTTGCCACTTTGCCTTGGATCCTATGGGCTTTTACTTTCGTGACCAATCTGCCATGTGGGACTTTATCAAAAGCCTTGCTAAAATCCATATATACTACATCAAACGCATTCTCATCAACCCTCGTTACCTCCTCAAAAAATTCCATCACGTTAGTCAGACATGACCTTCCCTGAACAAATCCATGCTGACTGACCTTGATTAATCCGTGTCTTTCTAAATGAAGATTTATCCTGTCCCTCAGGATTTTTTCTAATAATTTTCCCACCACTGAGGTTAGGCCATTATCCCTTTCTCCCTTTTTAAACAATTTGATCTCTGAATTGCTTAAACGTAATATTAAATGTTTTGATTTGTTGTATTATTGGTAGGAAAAGAAAGCAGATTATTATTTAAATGTGGAGAGATTACAAAATTCTGTGGTACAGAAGGTTCTGGGAGTCCTTGTACATGAAACACAAAAGATTAGCATGCCGATACAGCAAGTAATTAGGAAAGCAAGTGGAATGTTGGCCTTTATTGCAAGGGGGATGGAGTATAAAAGCAGGGAAATACTGCTACAACTGTATAGGGAGTTGATGAAACTACACCTGGAGTACTGTGTACAGTTTTGGTCTTATTTAAGGAGGGATATACTTGCATTGGAGGCAGTTCAGAGAAGATTCACGAGGTTGATTCCTGAGATGAAGAGGTTGCCTTATGAAGAAAGGTTGAACAGGTTGGGCCTATACTCATTGGAGTTTAGGAGAGGTGATCTTATTGAAACTTATAAAATTCTGAGCGGGCTTGACAGCATAGATGCAGAGAGGATGTTTCCCCTCATGGGGGAATCTAGAATTAGGGGGCATAGTTTCAGAATAAGGGGTCACCCATTTAAAACGGAGATGAGGAGGGATTTCTTCTCTCAGGAGGTCATGAATCTTTGGAATTCTCTACCCCAGAGCTTTTGAGGCTGGGTCATTGAATATATTTAAGGTAGAGATAAACAGATTTTTGAACGATAAGGGAGTTAAGAGTTATGGGGAGCGGGCAGGGAAGTGGAGTTGAAGTCAAAATCAGATCAGCCATGATCTTATTGAATGGCAGAGCAAGCTCGATGTGGTGAAATGGCCTACTCCTGCTCCTATTTCTTATGTTCTTATATTGTTTTATGCACCTAGGGCGAGAAAAGACTAAAGACTATTGTGACTGCCTCATTTTTGATGGACTGATCTTCGTGTACCTACTCTTTCTATTTCCCATTTCCTGAGACGGGTAAAAAAAATTAAAGAATTCCTCTCTGACCCATCAAAGGCAATTAGTTATGTATCAAGAGGCTCCAAAACCCACTAATTACCTAGAATAATTAGTCATACCGTTTTTCTGCTTTGGCCATATCTTTTGTCAAACAAGCATCTGCTACAAGATTCAATCCTCACTATCACCACGACCAATAGACTGCTGCTCCACAGGTCAAACCCAATGAGAAAAATAAAACTCACTCCCTGCTTTCTTAATCTAAATGGACAACACCTAGTTCTACCCAGCCCCAAAACCCCAAACAATCTAAGTACTTGCCTTTGATGATTGTATGTACCTGAATCAGATTCCATCTGGCTCTATGGGTTTGATTTTATCTCAGGGCCGGATCAGTGCATGGGGGTTGGGTTCAAAGTGGGCGGCACATCAAGAGGAAAAGAATGGTGTGCAGCCCAGCCGATCCTAATTTGTCTCCTGCCCGAAGCTGGCGGGATTGCTGTCAAGGCTGGCGGCAAGAACAGGAATTGTGGTGGGGGCAGGATACCGCCAGGGACAAAAAACGATCAGTGAAGGGAGAAGCAAGAGTGCAGCAGGGGAGGTGTAAGGATTACTTGCGAAACCCTCTGCTCATCCTGGCCCTCAAGGGATCCTTCCAAAAATTATAACATGTAACTTACATTGACCTCTTCTGGCCACACTGCTGCCTCCCGCCAGGTTTCTCTGGTGAGTTTGCCACTGGATGGGCCTCCTTCCAAGGTGCAGTAAAAATAAGTGATCAGGCCCCCGCGTGCATGCAGCGGAAGCCTCGGCCAACTTGAAAGTCGGTGAAGAGACAATGGTGGTGAGCGGGAATGGAGAGATTTTAACCCTTTCAACATACTATCCTGGGCGGGGGAGTGGGGGGACAGGGAGGGGTAAAATCAACTCCTAAATCTCTCCAAAAGATTCAAACCCAATACATAAAGTCTATTTCTATGGCTCACTGCACTTCTCTTTGTTGTTCTTCCTCGTACCTTCTCTAAAGGGGTGGGAGTGATGAAAACTTACACAATACATCAGATGAGCTCTCAACAAAGCCAGACTGGTTCCTGGAAAATAAATAAAAACTGTTTTCTTCAGTTAATTAACGATCACATTTGCATAATTTAACATACATATACCAATCTCTGCCTCTCTCAAACAATAAACACATGGCTGGTTTCTCAAGAAGAAAGCTCAGTCAGCAATTTTTGCACCACTTAGAAAGTTGGTGTGAGGAGGTGGAACTTGCCACCAGCTTCCTCTGTGAAAGGGCAGACTTGTCAACCATAAACACTTTGGGAAATGACATTAAAAAAAAAATTATTTACCAAGGATAAAAGTCCAAAAGTATTTTTTTTGGATAAGAACATATTCCTGGAACTTTTGTGCGGGTTCTCCAGCGTAGGATTGGCACAGTCCCTGGAGAAACAGTTTTTAGTCATTTACACCCTTTCTCCGAGGGATCTACCAGAGTTAATGCCAGATATCGGGAAAATCCAGCAGAAATTTAAAGCCCTGAGAATGACATAACATGTGTTGTCAGGTTATACAGAAAAAATTCAATGTAAAGTACAACCAATTTCAGAAGAAAATCCAGCCCTTAATATATTATATAGACAGCGATGATATTGATATAGATAGATAGATTGGTGTAAACTATAAATGCTCCATTAAAAACACAATTATTTATGAGTATTTGCTTTGGCTTGCCAAATCCTGAAACAAGTATGAAGAAACATGAAAAACAATTATATAAATCATATTTAATTGCAGATGATGTAACAGCGAGTCAGAGCCAGACCTGTGACAAAGAGCTTAATGTTAATAGCTGTGTCTTATTATAGAATGGAAGGTACTATTAATAATTGTTTCTGTCTGTTAACTTTTGTGTTTGATACAAATGAGGAAAGCTTTTTGACCTATCTCGGCTCATTCATCAACAGTCCTTCTGTTGCAACATCTAATTGTTTCTTACATGATTTCATGGTTTTTGCTTCCATTCCTCATGATGATCACTCTGTGTGAATATTTCTATATCAGTCCTCAATTTACCTGTTGTTAATTTGAACCTGTGACCCTTGGCCTACTGCAGATTTTGAGCAAAGTAACGTTGACCTTTTCTACACCATTTGCTATCTATATATGTCTAATAGATTCACTCTCAATCACTTTTTTTCCAAGACTGAAAAGTTCAAATTTCTCTAGTTTCTTCTCAAGGTAGGATCAATCTTACAGCTCTTCTACAAACTAATTTGATGGTTTGACTATCTCCCTTGAGTCACAGTGAACAGAACTGAAGTGGTCTGTACAGTTTAAGTGTGACTTCCTCCAATGTGTACACTACTGTTTTTGCGATATAATTCAGCATTATATTAAGTTTATTGAATGTTGCTCAAGTGTTGGGTTATAAATTTGTCGAGGGGAGTTGTGAAAAATGGGCAGGCCGTTTAACATGCATGGCAGCCCTTGTAACTACTGTGTGAGTAAACACTTTGAAGACAGCAGGAGAGAAAATGGGATGATGAATTAGACAATGCAGAATATTTAAATGAGTTTGCAAACTGCTTTAGTTTTGCTGGTAATAAATGTCAATCCTAACAGTTTCCAAATAATAACATATTTCGCTGTTCTTCTTACACAAAGACAGCAACTCACTGTTTGACCCCAGAAGCTCCTTTCCTCCTTGCAGCCTATTTTGCTGCCCCTTCTTCATTTGACAATCGCAACAGTGCGTATAACAAAAATAGGACAAAAAAAATCAAATCTGAAGTGGAACCGACAGACGCGAGAATGGAGAGCTTGTGCAGGGCGCTGGGCTCAGTGAGCAGTGACACCGTCCTCGCACAGATGTTGTGGAGGGGGGAAACAGAGCTCCGAGTCATGGTTGAGCCGTCAGTTTGCTCAGCTCGATCTCAACTTTACGCGACAGTATATTTTTCTTGTCTATTTTTTAAAATCAGATTTTTAAAAAAATTCTTGCTGGACCCCTTGAAATCTTTTCGTGGACACCCAAGGGACTGCAGACCTCCGGTTGAGAACCCCCGCTCTAGAATATACCCCTCAAAGAATAACAAAATTAATAGAAGAGTATAAAACACTGATTAGGCCACAGCTGGAGTACTGCATGCAGTTCTGGTCACCGCATTACAGGAAGGACATGATTGCACTGGAGAGGGTACAGAGGAGATTTACGAGGATGCTGCCAGGAGTGGAGAACCTGGGCTATGAGGACAGATTGGATAGGCTGGGTTTGTTTTCATTGGATCAGAGGAGGCTGAGGGGAGACCTCATTGAGGTGTATAAAATTATGAGGGGCCTAGATAAATGGATAGAAAGGGCCTATTTCCCTTAGCAGAGGGGTCAACAACCGGGGGCATAAATCAAATAATTGGTAGAATGTTTAGAGGGGATTTAAGGAGAAATTTATTCATGTGGGGGTCTGGAACACACTGCCTGAAAAGGGTGGTAGAGGCAGAAACCCTCACCACATTTAAAAAGTACTTGGATGTGCACCTGAAGTGCTGTAACCTGCAGGGTTACGGACCTAGAGCTGGAAAGTGGGATTAGGCTGGATAGCCTCTTGTCGGCCGGCATGGACACGATGGGCTGAAATGGCCTCTTACCGTGCTGTAGACTTCTATGATTCTATGAAGAGAACAGCTTAGAGTGTAATTGTTACAATGTGTGTATTCCCATCAGAGGGCCTTCTAAAGTTCAATTAACATATGCAAGTATCAAATATATCAGTCCCGGCCAATCTTCCTGCCCTTCCATCACACTCCTAAAGGAATAAAAGCAAAAAATGCTGGTAGTATACACCATGTCATGCAGCATCTGTGGAGAGAGAAACAGTGCTCAATTTTCCCCAAGCCCGTTTTCTGGCGTATTACCAGAATTACACCTGTTTTTCTAGGCCAGAAATGCGGCAGAAATAATTTGCCAAAGTTTCCCCGATGTATAATTCGAATTTGGTGCCACGCAGTGTGACCAGTCACCTCGGGGGGTGGAGCCTGCTTTCTGCGCCGAAAAACGAAGCCGTACCTTCTGCGCATGCGCGGGAAAAAAAGTTACATTTTTTACATCGTTCCAATGGATGCACATGCTCAGTACAGCTTGGATTTGACAATCGGCCATTTTTAAAGAGCCAGTTGTGTGTGAGAATGTTGAGTGCTGTGTGAGAGCATTGGAAAGATCACAGCTGGAGCAGTACAAGATGCAATGCAGTGCAAGGACCAAGAATTTTTTACAGAAAGAAGTGGAGGCACTAGTTACTGTGATTGAGAAGAGATGGCAGGAGCTGGACACCAGCAGAGGTCACATAAAAGTTCCACCCAAAGAAATGAAGAAACGCTGGAACCAAGTTGCAGAAGATTACTGCGCAGTGGTGACCGCTATGAGATCTGGAGGCCAGTGTAAAAAGTGGCAGGATCTTGGTCAAGTAGTTAGTGTAAGTAATATTTTCATTTATTCAATGGAATTGCAATTGTAAATGTGACCAGCTATATATGTCCCACCCAGCAGAAAGACACCCTCTCTAAAAAGTTGCATTTTCATCTTTGCAGAGGAAGGTGGCACATAATGAAACGGAAAGAACTCGAACAGGAGGAGGCCCGGCAAATCTGCACCCACTGACACCCTTGGAAGAAAGGGTCATTGCTTTGATGGGTCCTGCCTGGAGAAAAACAATCAATACTGCACAAACTGGGCTCACACTCGAGGGAGAGGGTAAGTCCTGCAAATTTATCATGGCCCTTCAAATCAGCCTGCTGCCTGGCCTGCGATGTGTGAGCCGACTCATGCCACCCACCCTGCCCCCTCCTCTGCTGTTAACCATTTGACTGTTCTGTTATCTTTTGCAGAACTTGAGGCCAACTCTGAAGATGTAGAAGAAGACTCAGATGAGGACGAGCCTGAAGAGGAGAACATCTTCCAATCCCACCCTCCAGACCAAGAGGGGGAGGGGATGGAGCAGGATGAAGCTCCCACTGTTGTACTGACTTTGGAGGAGATATCGCTCATGGAGGTGACAGCCCCTTCTGTGACGAGTGGTTTGAGTGTTGGTGGGACATTCCAAGGTTTCACACCTTCCGAGGTTGCGGGTCCCAGTGGTGTGGTGCAGCGAGGCACACCCAGGACCTCACCGTCCCAGGCTGCGGGTCCTAGCGGTGGGGTGCAAATCACACCTGTGGGGAGAAGGGGAAGGAGAGCTTGACCGCGTTCTCCTGAGGTGCAGGATCTAACAGATGCGGTTCAGATGATGTCACTGAGTGCAGAGAGCATTGACCTTACCCGGTCACTCCTGGACACCATCAGTGGGGTGAGTGATGAGGGAGTGGGACTGTCGGGAGAAGTAACAGCAATGACACGAGAAATGGGAACAATATCCGGGACCAACAGTGAGGGAATAGTGGCCATGAGGGAGGGAATGTTAGACGTAGTGCAAACCACATCACTGAACATGAGGGAGGGAATATTGCAGATAGTTCAGACAGTTTTGCTCAACATGAGGGAGGGAATGTTGCAGGTCGTTGAGACACTTGTCAGGATGCATGAGGGACTGGATGTTGGAGTTAGCTGCTGCAATAAGGGAACACGCCCAGACCCTGCGCCCATTGACAGAATCAACTGCCACTCCCACTCCAATCCCCACACCAGCCTCTGAAGAGCCCCAAGCTGGGCCCTCCAACTTGCTACCTGACGTCGATGCCGCCATCCCCCCCTTCACAAGAGGTGCTCAGTACCCGAATGTTAGAAAGAACAAGCTTGGTATCAAGCCCAGAAACACTGCACCACTGCCTGCGGGCAGGGGCAGTGGAGAGTCCAAGACCAAGCGCAGCGGGCGGTCTGAGAATAAGGGGGATGAGAGATGGGTGCAGCCTTTCTTTACTGCTGTTGTTGTTGTTGTTATTATTGTTACTGTTGTAACTGTTCTCAAATTAAAAGTTTTTTGTAAATTATGTAAATTTACAAGTTTATAAGTGATCTTAAAGTTTTTAAGTGATCTTAAAGAGTGATCTTAAAGTAAAGTTTGATATAAGAATAATTTTATTAAGTACATTGTAAACTTTGGAATACAATATATTTTACATTAAAACTGAATCATATTCCATTAACACAACACAACATTACGGAACAGCTCCAAACAATAAACATGTCCATGTGGAATAGTTGTTGCTGAGCCCTCAGGCCTCAGTAAATGGATGAGCTGCTGGCGCAAGGCTCGAGCAATCTTTACAGGAGCACGATGGCCCGCCCTCCTCCGCCGTCGTGCTCTGGCCTCAGGCACTTGCATGGCTTCCTCATCCTCGTCATTCTCCTCCTCCTCCTCGTCATCTGCATCTTCCACATCATTATCATCAGCCGCTCTCACCGCAGGTGGGTCTTCCACTACCAGGTGCTGCTGCCTCATGATGGCTAAGTTATGCAGCATGCAGCACACAGCAGTGAAGTGACTGACAATCTCAGGGGTGTACAGCAAGCAGCCTCCGGAATGGTCCAGGCATTAGAAACGCTGTTTCAAGATGCCAATGGGCCTCTCTATGATTCTGCGGGTCACAATGTGCGACATGTTGTATTGACGGTCAGCTTCCATCCGGATTACGCGTAGGGACATCATGAGCCAGGTGGCGAGGCCGTACCCTTTGTCTCCCAGTAGCCAGCTCTGCCCTTCTGGCTGCTGCTGAAACATGGCAGATATAACACTGCCATGTAGGATGAACACATCATGGGTGCTGCCAGGATATCTTGCATCGACTGATATGCTATGATGCATGTCGTCACACATGAGCTGCACATTAATGGAGTGAAAGCCTTTTCTGTTCCTGTGCATCTCGGAATCCTCCAAAGGTGCTCGCTAGGCAATGTGGGTACAATCAATGCAGCCCTGTACCTTTGGGAAGCCAGAAATCCTGGAGAAGCCCACAGCCCTGTCATGGATTGCTTGGGCGGTCATGGGGAACTTTATGAAGTCATTCCTACGCGCATACAGTGCAGCCGTGACCTATCAAATGGAGACATGTGTTGCATGTTGAGAGATGGCGCACACATCTCCAGTTGTAGCTTGAAATGATCCAGAGGCATAAAATGAAAGTGCAGCTGTAACCTTCACTTCAACTGACAAAGCAGTCCTCCTGATGCCTCTAGGTTGCAGGTCTGCTTTGACCAACTCACAGATCTCACTTACAACTTCTTTGTGGAAACACAGCCTTCTGACAGTCTGCATCACTCAGGTGGAGGTACGAATGCCTGTCTCGATATACCCAAGGTGGGTAAGGCCTCCTGCTCAGCACCCTACGAGTTCCTGATGCGATGAAGTCGAATCAATTGTCTCCTACGTAGCACCATGATGCAGAAGGCTCGTACAAGGTATGGCATTGTCAGTATTGCCCCCATACTTAAATTTAATTTTTGAAATAAGCTCAAAATGGCAGGAAAGCAGGCAGGCAGGACAGGTTCACAGTTCTCTCTCTCACCAAGGTCTGTATGGATGGACCACAACCAAAGATCTTGTGACTTCCCTCTCTCCCCCCTCTTTACTGATTGGAGTCTTGTGACTTCTCCCCTTCTCTTTCTCCCTTCCCCCCCCGGCCCACTCATTGCAGTCTTCAGTGCAGAAGGTACCTCGCTCCCCAGGCTCCAAGCCTCCTGATCAGCACCTCTCTCTATCTCTCTCTTTCTTTCTCTCCTCCCCCCCACCCCGCCCACGGCTTGTTTTGTAGCCGAGCCCCGAGCTACTGTGTGCGGGCGCGGGGTCAATTCTGCCGGCCAAAGTTACGACCTCCAGCTCTGCTTCAAGATGTTTGCTGGTGGCGTGTGAGTGAGTAAAAAAATGAGAGAACTTCTGAAATCCAACAAATTTACACTTCTATATTGACAGGTAAAAAAAAGTTGAACTATATTATTGATTTTGACAGTGTTCTTGACTCCCTCCAAAATCTTCGATTTAAAAACAATAGCGTCTTTCAGCGCAGATTTGTGAATGTGCGCTGGTTTTCTTAACTCACCAGAAGGTTTTTCAGGAGTGACCAGATACACTGTACTAAGAGAAAGACCAAACTGCAAAAAATTGAAAACTGGCGCAGACATGAGGGAACACTCCACCCCCATGACGAAAAAGAAAGTGGCCTAGAAAAATCATAACTCAGTCAGTTACGCTGGCGCAGATCGCAGGGGGAAACTTGGAAAAAAATAAATACGCCACAAAAACGGCTCACGCCAAAAAAATGGCGCAAATGTACCGGGAAAATTGAGCCCACAAATTTAACATTTCAGATCAATGACCCTTTGTCAGAACATTTCTAATGGAGTTAAGCTGCTGGAAAGGCTGAGGATTTTTAGCTTCTGTTAGAATATATGCATTTGTTACAGAATAGGATAATATAATTGACTGCAACTTATTTTAATTACAGTAAATAAAGCAGCATCGAACAGGAACCAATACATATAAAATAGAAATAAAAACCGCAAATGCTCGAAATCCAAAATGTAAAAAAGTACTGGAAATACCATTTCATTACAAAACAAAACAAACTTTTAGAAATGAAAATTATGCCTCACAATGCACTGTGTTCCCGTGTGGTCGGGAGTGGATAGGGAGTAGTCTTTAAAGTTCCATTAAGTGCAAAAGATTGGCATAAACATTTTGGCTTGCAAAATATACAATTAGCTGAGCGCAATAGATGGAGCAGATTGACTCGCTAGCCAACCTAGTCACCATAATGGATGTGAAATTGGCAATCCTCCTCCGCAACATTCTGGGGCATGTGTCTCGTAGACCTTTGAACAGCATTTTTGGAGCCAGCAACCAATTCCTCTGTGGCTGAGATGGCCCCTCATTTGGAGTATCATTTGTAGAGGATCAATCTAGTAATGCACCCTTTCAAAGCATTGAAGCTTTAGTAAATCTAAGAAGAGATTAAACTTACCTACTTTTAGAACTTGGGTTATGTTAAATAACCATGCATTGGTTAAGTAGCATTCTTGTTAACTAATTATTTTACTGTTGAGCATATTGGTCCAGAAATCTCTTGGAGCAGTGATCCCCTAGTTGGAGTATGTGATCTCAGTGGGAATCACCTCATTTAAATATCGGTGGCAGGCCCCCATGCCACGACAGATGCTTCTCAAGCACTCGCTTGCCCCAGATGCAGTCTTGATGCCCACGTCAGCTCCACTAGGATTATTTAGATTCGGCCCCACTTGTCCCCTTTATAAGTTTTTCCATCTTCAGAAAAAAAAGTTACCCAACCATCAATCTTCAGGGTCCTAGTCTACCACCCAACCTGGACCCGCATGGAGTGCCATTGGGAAGGTCAGAAAGTGGCTTCTGACTGGGTGTCGCGCTGTCTGAAGATGCGCTGACTTTCTGAGAGGCTAAGGCCTCAAGGATTCCAATGTAGGGCTCCACCTTGGCCTTGTCACTACCCTTATATGGGCAGTTGGAGCCTCTGCCCCTTTCAAGGCTCCATGGCAACTCCCAGAACAGGCTTGGACTCAGCGTATCTGCGCTCTGGCCTAATTTATGGCCTTTCTGATAAAGGGTGTCACTACGGCAACCTGCAAAGGTCCTTGCTATACTTGTGTTTCTGCAGGATATATTGAGCACTCTTTGTTCTCGTCTTTTTCAGGCCCACTACCTGACCTCTTTCTTCATTATGTGTGTCAGTGCTGTTTCTTGATCTAAACCATTTTCTTAACTATGTTTCAAATTTTAATTTATCATTTACCTGTACTTAGCCTATTTCTGATTCTTCCCTTCCCTTTCTGGACTTCTTTCTCTCTCTCTCTATCTCCCCAGGGACGAGCTTTCTATAGACATCTATTACAAGCATACTAGAGAACAGCTCCCTAGGTCGGGAAGTAAAAGAGCTGGAGCGGCAGACCTGGAACATCGTGGCCTCCCGACCTGCGAGAGAACAACTCTGCAAGTCGGGAAGTAAAAGAGCTGGAGCGTACCATTTCAATCTCCAGCATGAGCTGCTCCAAGTGTGCAACGTTTTTCAGATGGGTGACTGGGTGACGTCGTCAAAACTTTGGTCGCTGTTTTGGAACGTGGGCAGGAACATCAGCGGGGTCCAGGCACAGAGGAGTGGGAAGTTCGGGGCAGATGAGCGCCGAGTGTTTGTGGTGAGATGCGGTGAATGTTTATGGCGGAGGAGCGGCGAGAGATTGTGGCGGAGGTGCGACAGATGAGGGTACGGGGCCCAGAAGAGCCGAGGGCCCAGGGGCAGCACGGGCCAGCCCACACTGCGATATGTGTGCGCACTAGGTCCGTGCAGCAGAGCAGGTCTCTAGTCGTCTTGGTTAATCCTTGCTACTGGACCAAGACCTAGCTCTGTCAAGCCTGTGTGGTGGCTGGTGTGCAACGGTCACCACACGTTAAAAAAATTCACGCACATGCATCTTTTACCCTCGCAATTGGAGTTCAAGACTAGAACATCGGGTCCTTCATCCAAACACCTGTGAACTCGTGGAAGCAAGTCATCCTCGTTCGAGGGACCGCCTATGATGATGATTACAAGCACAACTTAGGTTTATACTTCTTCCCATCCCATTTCTTTTGAGGACTCCATTCCTTTCTCCCAGTTTATCTGGTGCATGTGCTCTGATTCTGCCACCTTCCGCACCAGTGATTCTGAATTGTCCACCTTTTAGCTCAGCCAAAAATTGCCCTACACCATGGTGGACAGGACCATCGATTGGATCCATCCGTCCATTTCCTGTGCTCCAGCTATAATCCCTTTTGTGCCCTCCTCAAAATTGTGATAAGGTTCCCTTTGCCCTCACATCCAATCCCATCTACATTCAGCAAATCATCCTCCAATATTTCCACAACCTTCAACATGATCTCACCATCACAATCATCTTCCCCTCTCCCCTCTGTTCACCCTTTCTCCATCTGTTGTCCTTCCCCAGCACCTACCTACGCTGGTGCAGGAGATGCAACAGCTGTCCATTCATCCCTCACTCGGTGGACTCTCCACCGAGTTGGCCATAAAAATAGCTTTGGGATCCTATCTACAGAATAGAATCTTGATCAGCATAAATTCATGAAGCTCTCGCCTGTGTCAGGCGGACACCTCAGCCGCTTTACGATAGTCACGGAACGAAAATAGAGTGCTAAGTGGGCTGCTTTGTAGAAACAGGAATAGGCCAGTCAGTCCCTCGAGCCTGTTCTGCCATTCAATTCGATTGATCTGTACCTCAACTCTATTTGCCTGCCTTTGCTCCATGTCCCTTGATATTCTTAGCTGACAAAATCTCAGTCTTGAAAATTTCAATTAACCTTTGGGGACTTTTGGGGAGAGAGTTCCAGATTTACACCACCCTTTGTGTGCAAAAATACTTTCTGATTTCGCGCCTAAATAGTCTAGCTCTAATTTTGAGATTACGCCCTCTTTTTCTGGATTCTCCCTACATTGGAAAATGCACATTAACATTTAAATTGTCTTGAACTCAGCTGCAATTTTTCAAATGAGGAAAATTCAACATTAAAAAAATCTGACAGTTTGAAAATATATTTTTACTCCCCTCTGATCCCATGGAGACAGGCTGGAATCTACGTGACTACACTTAATAGTGCATCAGGTGTACAATTAGAATCAAACTGAATCATGACACATTTAATCATAAACAGGTTTCAAAACTGTTTACAATAATATATTGAAACAAGGAGTTATGCCATGAGCATGGTACATATTGGTATTCAATATATATTACAATGGGGGAAATAAAACACACTTTATATATTTCATTTTAAAAAGAGATGCTAATTCAGCTATTAAAAGGATAAGCTCTGAGGTTTGTTGCTATAAGTTTTTTATAGAATGGCTATGGGTGTGATACATTTTCGTACTCATTAGGTAAAGATTCTGGGTACAATTTTACAATACAAAATATATTGCCCAACAAATTGCATCGTACAGCACCTGTTTCTGGGGCATTGCGTGGACGCCTAAGGCCTCAAAATGGCAGGCAGGAAGCGCGTGCACATTTCCACTCGGAAGTGCACCGCCCAACATATTGGGTAAGGACAAACAAGTGGTGCGCCTAAATTTCTAGGCCATTTCTCATCAAGCAAGCTGCGGCACACCACGTGGAGGATGAGAGTCAGACAAGCGCAGATCTGGATACGCAATCCGAGATGCCAGAGGAGGAAGTGTATGGACTGTACTCCTTCATAACCAAGAGTAAACCAATTTTGATTAATGTGAAGTTGAACGGGATACCGGTATCAGTGGAACTGGACACAGTGGCGAGTCAATCGATCACGAACGAGAAGGCATTTTATAAGCTGTGGGATACTAAGAGTGTGAGGCCCAAGTTGAGCCCTGTTAACTCCAAGCTGCGCACGTACACCAAAGAACTGATAAAGGTGATTGACAGTACATAAATTAATGTATCGTATAATGGTGCGGTGCACGAGTTACCACTGTGGATTGTTCCAGGCAATGGCCCAATGCTGCTCGGCAGGAGCTGGTTGGAGAAAATCAGATGCGACTGGAATGACATAAAGGCATTGTCATTGGAGGAAGATACATGTGCCCAAGTATTGAGCAAGTTCTTCTCGCTGTTCGAACCGGGTATCGGCAACTTCACAGGAGCCAAGGTGCAGATCCACATGGACTCAGATGCAAGACCCGTTCATCATAAAGCTCGGGCAGTGCCGTATATGATGAGGGAAAAGGTTGAAATTGAACTGGACAGACTCCAGCGTGAAGGGATCATATCACCGGTTGAATTTAATGAATGAGCCAGGCCTTTGTTCTTGTGCTGAAAAGTGATGGCATAGTCAGAATCTGTGGGGACTACAAGGCTACGATCAACAGGGTTTAGAAACAAGATCAGTACCCGTTACCGAAGGCTGATGACTTGTTTGCGACGATAGCCGAAGGGAAGTCATTCACAAAACTGGACTTGACATCGGCCTATATGACACAGGTATTGGTCGAGATGTCGAAGAGACTTACGTGCAATAACATGCACAAAGGACTGTTTATTTATCACAGGTGCCCTTTCGGAATTCGCTCGACTGCAGCAATATTCCAGAGGAATATGGAAAGTCTACTGAAGTCCGTTCCTAGAACCTTCGTGTTCAAAGATGACATCCTGATCACCGGTCGTGACTCCAAGGAACATCCGAACAACCTGGAAGAGGTTCTACTATGTTTGGACAGAGTGGGACTCAGACTGAAACGTGAAAACCAAGGCCATCAAGAATGCACCCAAGCCGCAGAACATGATGGAGCTGCATTTGTTCCTGGGTCTACTCAACTACTTTGGTAACTTCCGACCTAAATTGAGCACCTTACTAGAACCACTGCACATGCTATTGAGAAAAGGCAACCACTGGGTGTGGGACGCATCGCAAGACAGAGCTTTCGAGAAAGCCACCAATCTGCTTTACTCAAACAAGCTGCTGGTATATTATGACCCATGTAAACGCTTAGTTTTGGCCTGTGACACATCGTCATATGGAATTCGTTGCGTACTCCAACAAGCCAATGAGTCAGGGAAACTTCAACCTGTCGCGTATGCATCCAAAAGTTTGTCTAAAGTGGAAAGAGCCTGTAGCATAGTAGAAAAAGAAGCTTTAGCGTGTGTGTACGGTGTTAAAAAGATGCATCAATACCTGTTCGGTCTGCGGTTCGAATTAGAGACTGATCACAAGCCGCTCATTTCATTGTTTTCTGAGAGCAAAGGTATCAATACCAACGCTTCATCCCGCATCCAAAGGTGGGCGCTGACATGGCTCAACAAGTTAAGACCTGGACCAGCCAGGACCCGATTTTGTTGTTGGTAAAGGGTTGCATCCTCAAAGGGGATTGGTCTGCCATACCTAAGCAAATGTACGAGGAGGCCAAACCGTACATTCGTCGCAAGGACGAACTGTCTATTCAAGCAGATTGCATATTGTGGGATTGTGGGGCAATCGTGTTGTAATGCCTAAGAAAGGGAGAGAGAAGTTCGTGCGTGAATTACACAGCAGACATCCAGGTATAGTGATGATGAAGGTCATCGTCAAGTTCCAGTTATTGTGTTCCAAACACAGATGAGACTGCACACAGGGAGGTTAAAGTAACAGTGACCTCAGTCTTTATTAAGACACTCCAGAGTGAGGAACAGGCCTTAGGGGCCGGCTTATATACAGTGCTCCCAAGGGATGCTGGGATCCCTTGGGACTTCAGGGGATGCACTCCCTGGTGGCGGAACATGGGAGTGCATGCTTTACAGATACACAACATCACTCCGCCCCCAAAATCAAAGTGAAAACTATTTACAAGGTGAGGCGGTCGGGAGCCTTTGTTTCCCTGGTGGACCACCTCGGTACAAATGTCCGTTCTGGTGTGTTGGCTGTGCCCTCGCTGGGCTGGCGTGTTGTTGGCCCTGCAGGATTGCTGGGTGAGCCTGGCCTTGCTGGGCTGTTGGGCGTGATGGGTTCGATTTCCTGGTCCGAGGTGGTGTCGTTGATCCTTTGGGTGTGTGCTGTGGGCTCGAAAAAGGTGGTGTCTGCTGTGGGTTGTTCAGGGCAGTATGTGAACCGCAGCCTCGTTTGGTTCAGGTGCTTTCTGCAAATTTGTCCATTGTCTAGTTTGACTACAAACACCCTACTCCCTTCTTTAGCTATCACCATGCCCGCGAACCACTTGGGACCATGTCCATAGTTTAGCATGTACACAGGGTCATTCAGATCAATTTCCCATGACACAGTGGCGCGACCATCGTTTACATTTTGTTGCTGTCGCCTGCTCTCTACCTGATTATGCAGGTTGGGGTGAACCAGCGAGAGTCTGGTTTTAAGTGTCCTTTTCATGAGTAGCTCAGCCGGGGGCACTCCTGTGAGCGAGTGGGGTCTCGTGCGGTAGCTGAGCAGTATTCGGGACAGGCGGGTTTGGAGTGAGCCTTCTATGACTCGTTTAAGGCTCTGTTTGATGTTTGTACTGCCCGCTCTGCCTGCCCATTGAAGGCTGGTTTAAACGGGGCCGAGGTGACATGTTTGATCCCATTGCGTGTGATGAATTCTTTAAATTCGGCACTGGTGAAACATGGCCCATTGTCACTGACCAGTATGTCAGGCAGGCCGTGGGTGGCAAACATGACCCTCAGGCTTTCAATGGTGGCGGTGGCAGTGCTTCCCGATATTATTTCACATTCAATCCATTTTGACAAAGAATCCACCACCACCAGGAACATTTTACCGAGAAACGGGCCCGCATAGTCGACATGGATCCTCGACCATGGTCTGGAGGGCCAGGACCACAAACTTAGTGGTGCCTCTCTGGGTGCATTGCTCAACTAAGCACACATGCTGCACTGCTGTACACAGGACTCTAAGACAGAGTCGATACCGGGCCACCACACGTGGGATCTAACTATCACTTTCATCATTACTATACGCAGGTGTGTGCTGTGGAGATCCGAGATGAACATCTTCCTGCCTTTTTTGGGCAGCACTACGCGGTTACCCCACAACAGGCAGTCTGCCTGAATGGACAGCTCGTACTTTCGCCGCTGGAATGGCTTGATTAGCTCTTGCATTTCAACGGGGATGCTGGCCCAGCTCCCATGCAGTACACAGTTTTTTACTAGTGACAGCAGAGGATCTTGGCTGGTCCAAGTCCTAATCTGGCGGGCCGTGACAGGTGATTTATCATTTTCAAACGCTTCCATGACCATCAACAAGTCTGCGGGCTGCGCCACCATCAACAAGTTTGCAGGCTGCGCCATTTCCACCCCCGAGGTGTGCAATGGTAGCTGACTGAGAGCATCCGCGGTGCCTGGCCTGTGGCGGATGGCATAGTTATACGCTGACAGCGCGAGTGCCCACCTTTGTATGCGGGCTGAGGCATTAGTATTTATCCCCTTGTTTTCAGCGAACAGGGATAGGAGGGGCTTGTAATCGGTTTCCAGCTCAAATTTGAGGCCAAACAGGTACTGATGCATTTTCTTTACCCCGAACACACACGCTAATGCCTCTTTCTCAATCATGCTGTAGGCCTCTTGGTCTTAGACAAGCTCCTGGAGGCATAGGCGACAGGTTGCAACTTCCCCGCAATGTTAGCTTGTTGTAATACACACCCGACTCCGTACGACGAAGCATCTAATGCTAGCACAATCTCTTACACGGGTTATACAATACAAGCAGCTTGTTGGAGCATAAAATGTTTCTGGGTTTCTCAAAAGCAATCACTTAGTTTTTTTCCCCATACCCAGTTCTCACCTTTACGTAATAACACATGTAGGGGCTCTAAGGGGGTGCTTAACCCCAGTAGGAAGTTACTAAAATAGTCGGGACGTCCCAGGAACGACCGCAGCTCCGTGACGTTCTGCGGCCTGGGTGTGTTCCTGATAGCCTCTGTCTTGGTGTCTGTGGGCCGAATGCCGTCCGCCGCGATCTTTCTCCCCAAAAACTCCACTTCTGTTGCCATGAAGACGCATTTCGACCTCTTCAGCCGCAGCCCTACGCGATCCAGTCGCTGGAGGACCTCCTCCAGGTTTTGTAGGTGCTCGACAGTGTCCCGACCCGTGACCAATATATCATCCTGAAAAACCAACGTGCGTGGTACCCACTTGAGTAGGCTCTCCATGTTTCTCTGGAAGATCGCTGCAGCCGACCGAATTCCAAACAGGCATCTGTTGTAGATGAACAGTCCCTTGTGCGTGTTGATGCAGGTGAGGTCCTTCGAAGACTCCTCCAGCTCCTGCATCATGTAGGCCAAGGTCAGGTCGAGGTTGGTGAATGTCTTGCCTCCTGCCAGCATCGCAAATATGTCGTCTGCCTTAGGTAGCAGGTATTGGTCCTGTCGCGAGAAACGATTAATAGTTACTTTATAATTGCCGCAAATTCTGACCGTGCCATCACTTTTGAGTACTGGAACAATCGGGCTGGCCCACTTGCTAAATTCCACCGGGGAGATGATGTCCTCGCGTTGCAGCCTGTCCAGCTCGATTTCCACTCTCTCCCTCATCATGTGAGGTACCGCTTGCGCCTTGTGGTGAATGGGTCGTGCCTCTGGGACCAAGTGGATCCGCACCTTTGTCCCGGAAAAGTTTCCAATGCCTGGCTCAAAAAGGGAAGGAAATTTGTTAAAAACCTGGGTACATGAGGCCTCATCGACATGTGATAGTGCTCAGATGTCATCCCAGTTCCAGCGGATTTTGCCGAGTCAGCTCCTTCCAAGCAGTGTGGGGCCATCGTCCAGGACAATCCAAAGTGGCAGTTCATGCACTGTGCCATCGTAGGTGACCTTGACCATGGTGCTGCCCAGGACAGTGATAAGCTCTTTGGTGTACGTTCTCAGTTTCGTGTGGATGGGGCTCAGGGCTGGTCTGAGTGCCTTGTTGCACCACAGTCTCTCAAACATCTTTTTACTCCTGATGGATTGGCTAGCACCAGTGTCCAGTTCCATGGCTATGGGTAAGCCATTCAATTTTACGTTTTGCATTATAGGTGGACATTTCGTCGAAAATGTGTGCACACCGCGTACTTCAGCATCTGCCTCCTCTCTCTGAGGCTTGAAATTGCTTTGATCCACCATGGACCAATCTTCCTCTGCCACATGGTGGTTGGCAGGTTTTGCAGAGCTTGCAGCTCATCTTTCCATTGTTCCACAGCTCTTGCAAACATACCCTTTGAAGCGGCATGAATAGGCTGAATGGACGCCTCCACAATGCCAACAAGGTGTGACTTGCCTTGCATTCATCCTTTGTTGTGGACTCTGAGTCATCTAGGTCACCTGAGGCCTGCTGGCAGTTGCAGACTCGTGGTTTCTGCCCTGTACTTTTCTGCTTGCAAACACAGCTCCAGTTAATTTATGAACATTGCTAGCACTTGTGTGCTGAGAGATTTGTTTGGTGTTATCACTGGTGGACATAAACGCCTGTGCTATCGCAATGGCCTTACTGAGGGTCGGTGTCTCTGCAGTCAAAAATTTTCGTAGAATGGTCTCGTGGCCAACGCCCAGTACAAAAAAGTCTCTGAGCATTTGCTCCTGGTAGCCATCAAACTCACATTGTCCTGCAAGTCGCCTTAGCTCAGCAACATAGCTCGCCACTTCCTGACCTTCAGATTGCTGGCACTTGTAGACCGATACCTCGCCATCAGCACGCTCTCCCTCGGGTTAAAATACTCCCGAACCAGTGTACACAGCTCCTCATACGACTTATCTGTGGGTTTCACTGGAGCCAGAAGATTCTTCATGAGGCTGTAGGTCGGTGCCCTGCAGACCGTGAGGAGGACCGCTCTCCTTTTTGCAGCGCTTCCTTCTCCGTCCAGCTCGTTGGCTGCAAAGTACTGGTCTAGGCGTTCAATATAGGCTTCACCCTCTGAGAACTTCTCCAGGATGCCCACAGCTTGCTGCATCTTTGCGTTGGATTCGTATACTTGTCGCCAGTTATTGTGTTCCTAACACAGATGAGACTGCACACAGGGAGGTTAAAGTAACAGTGACCTCAGTCTTTATTAAGACACTCCAGAGTGAGTAACAGGCCTTAGGGGCCGGCTTATATACAGTGCTCCTAAGGGATGCTGGGATCCCTTGGGACTTCAGGGGATGCACTCTCTGGTGGCGCAACATGGGAGTGCATGCTTTACAGATACACAACACCATGTATGGTGGCCAAGAATTGATTCTGAGCTGGAAGCATGTGTGCATCATTGCAACACTTGCATGCAGCTCAGCAAAGTACCAGCGGAATCGCCGCTGAGCCTGTGGTCGTGGCCATCCAAGGCTTGGTCCAGGATCCATGTAGATTTTGCAGGTCCCTTCCTGGGCAAGATATTTTTAGTGGTGGTGGATGCTCATTCGAAGTGGATAGAATGCATAATCATGTCACCCAGCACGTCCACGGCAACCATGGAGAATCTCAATGTCATGTTCGTGACACATGGTCTGCCTGACATAGTGGTGAGCGACAATGGCTCGTGCTTCACCAGTCAGGAGTTTCAGGAATTTGTGAAACTTAATGGCATAAAACATGTAAGTTCAGCACCGTTCAATCCTGCATCTAACAGGCAAGCTGAGCGTGCAGTACAAATTATCAAGCAAAGCATGAGGAGAGTAACACAAGGGTCACTGCAGACCCGCTTGTCTTGCATACTGCTGCGTTACAGGACAAGACCCCACACACTCACAGGGGTCTCGCCTGCTGATCTTATAATGAAAAGAGGTCTTAAGACCAAGTTATCTCTGGTAAACCCCAATTTAAATAAGCATGTTGAATACAGAAGACAAAGTCAACAAGGGTACCACGATCGTGCAACTGTGTCACACTAGATTTCTGTTGGTGATCCTGTATATGTGTTGAACTATGGTCTGGATCCCAAATGGATCGCTGGTATGGTCATGGCCAAGGAGAGAAACAGAGTATTCGTTATTAAGTTCAAGAATGAGCAAACTTGCAGGAAACACATGGATCAGACAAAGCTGTGGCACACAGATGAGCCAGAACAGTCGGACGTAGAAACCATCGTTAGATCAACCAACCTACCAGCAGTCTTCAGAGGACTCAAGGGTCATCAGTGTACCCGGAATTTCCATCACGGACCTGTTCAATAAAAATGGACTTGCAATTCCTGACATGGTCACTGCCACCCCCAACAAGTCAGTCATCCAGCCATCAGCCACAACAGACCTCGTACACTCACCCAAGGCTGGAATCGAACTGAGATGGTCAACCCAGGAGCGTAAAGCACTGGACCGTCTCAACCAGTGAAAGACTGTGATAAGTTCTCAGAGGGGGGTATTGTCATGTATGTACATTCTGTTTGTAGCCATCAGATGGCGTTATTGTCGGAGACCACTGAGCAGCACGCACATGGTGCTGCTCAGGTATAAAAGGCCAGTTATTTTGGGAGTCAGGCACTTTGGGCCAAAATAAAGCAGAACCAAGGTTGTACCTTGCTTAGTTAAACAGTACTCAGTTTGAACCTTTATTGCATACTTAACTATTACATAGTATTTATAGCACAGTATTTACAATATTTACAGGCTGTAAATACTATGTAATCAACAGGTCCATGCCAGTGTATATGCTCCACATGAGCTTCCACCCACCATTGTTCATCTAACCTCATCAGCATACCCTTCCGTTCCTTTCTCCCTCATGTCATTACCTAGCTTTCCCTTAAATGCATCTATGCTATTCGCCTCTAATACTCTTTGTGGTGGTGAGTTCCACATTCTGACCACTCTCTGGGTAAAGAAGTTTCTCCTGAATTCCCTTTATTAGTGATTATTATATATTTATGCCCCCTAATGATGTTAGCTAAAGGAAGCATATTGCAGCATTACAAATTAACGAATACAGTTCCCAATCTAGTTATGAATATTTTTAGATGCACAAGCTAGAACTTATAATGCCATTTTCCTAGTAACAGCATTATTGGATAAATAATAATCATAACTGACATTCTTTGTATACTTTTTCCTCATCACTTTCAGATGAAAAAATAACTGAAATATTTATTTATTATTCAGTTTAATAAATACTGTATGTTTTTATTTTTTAGCAGATATGAGTGTGTTTGAAAGTGTTGCACCAGAAATTAGAAGTGAACAACGGTGTCTCCACCAAGTCATATAACTACAACCGCCATAACAACTATGACAACTTGCATTTATATAGCACTTCATAGAGGCAAGCCAAGTGAAAGAAGCACAGATTAGGAAGGGTGACTAAAGCTTTATGAAAACGATGGGTTTTAAGGAGGATCTTAAAGGAGAAGAGGGAGGAGGAGAAGGCAGAGGGAGGGAATTCCAAGATGTGGGGGCTAGGTAGCTGAAGGGACAGTGCCAAGATTGCTACATGTATTGTGAGATGGTGATATGGTCATGTGGTTGATGCAGATTGTAGGTGTTTCTGTCTTCTTCTTAGGCAGTCCCTTGGAGTCGAAGATGATTTGCTTCCATGCTAAAAATGAGTTCTCAGGTGACTGAAGAGTGCAATGCATGACCTACAGTCTCTATCACAGGTGGGGCAGTCGGTGATTGGAAGAACGGCTGGGTGGGGTGTTTGGTTTGCCAGGCGCTTCTTGCGCAGTCATCGCTTGGCTTTAGCTTGCTCTCAGTGATGAGACTCGATGCCTTCGGTGCCTTCCCAGATGCTTTTCCTCCACTTTGAGCGGTCTTGGGCCAGGGATTCCCAGGTGTCGGTGGAGATGTTGCACTTTATCAAAGAGGCTTGGAGGGTCCACGTTGTCCAAGACCTTGTCCTGGATTTTGATAACTGGGGGGCAGTTGTGGTTGGAGCAGATTGGTAGAGGACCTTTGTCTTACGGATGTTTAGTGTAAGGCCCATGCTCTCATACACCTCGGTGAAGGAGTTGATGATTGCTTGGAGCTCAGCCTCCGAGTGTGCGCAGACGCAAGCGTCGTCTGTATACTGTAATTCAATGACGGAGGATGGGATGACCTTGAATCATTTCCTCTTCCCACCTGGGGCTCACTTGTCATGTCGAAGCTCCGAGTAGAGCGCTTGTTTCGGGAGTCTCAAGTCAGGCATATGGACGATGTGGCCCACCCAATGGAGTTGATCAAGTGTGGTCAATGACTTGATGCTGGGGATGTTGGCCTGAGTGAGAACACTGACGTTGGTGCGCCTATCCTGCCAATGGATTTGCAGGATTTTGCGGAGGCAGCGCTGGTGGTACTTATCTAGTGTTTTGAGGTGCCTGCTGTACATAGTCCATGTTTCTGAGCCATATAGGAGGGTGGGTATCACTACTGCTCATGACCATGAGCTTGGTGCTGGGTTTGAGGTCCTGGTCTTCAAAAACACTCTTTCTCAGGCGACCGAAGGCTGCACTGGCACACTGCAGGTGGTGTTGGATCTTGTCGTCGATGTGTGCCCTTGTTGACAGTAGGCTCGCGAGGTATGGAAAATGGTCCACGTTGTCCAAGACCTTGTCCTGGATTTTGATAACTGGGGGGCAGTTGTGGTTGGAGCAGATTGGTAGAGGACCTTTGTCTTACGGATGTTTAGTGTAAGGCCCATGCTCTCATACACCTCGGTGAAGGAGTTGATGATTGCTTGGAGCTCAACCTCCGAGTGTGCGCAGACGCAAGCGTCGTCTGTATACTGTAATTCAATGACGGAGGATGGGATGACCTTGAATCTGGCCTGGAGACGGCGGAAGTTGAACAGATTCCCGTTTGTTCTGTAATTTAGCTCCACTCCAGCGGGGAGCTTGCTGAGAGCGAGATGGAGCATTGCAGCAAGGAAGATCGAGAAGAGAGTTGGTGCGATGACACAGCTCTGCTTGACCCCGGTCCGAATGTGAATTTGGTCTGTGGTGGATCCGTTGGTCAGGATCACGGCTTGCATGTCATTGTGGAGCAGGCGGAGGATGGTGACAAACTTTTGAGGGCAGCCGAAACAAAGGAAGGTGCTCCATAATCTCTCACGGTTGACAGTGTCAAAGGCCTATGTGAGGTCAAAGAAGGCCATGTACAAGGTTTGGTGCTATACCCTGCATTTCTCTTGTAATTGCCACATGGTGAAGATCATGTCCATTGTGCCCCTTAGTGGACGGAATCTGCATTTCGACTCTGGGAGGGGCTCCTCAGCCACAGGGAGAAGACGATTGAGGAGGATTCTTGTGATAACCTTACCTGTGGTCGACAGCAGGGAGATTTCTCTATAGTTACCGCAGTCGGACTTGTCACCTTTTTTGAAGATGCTCATGATTACAACCTCTTTGAGATCTCCTGGCAAGCTCTCCTCCTTCTAGATAAAATAAATTAGGTCATGTATTCTTGCCAATAGTGGTTCTCTGCCATGCTTTAGTGATGACTTGTTGTTTTTTATCTAACGGATGGCCATTTCTACCTCATGCCGGGCTGGGATTGTGCTGAGATGGTGGTGGATGACATGCTGCGGGATGGAGACGAGGACACACACGTAGAAGACAGAGTCTCAGTTAAGGAGATCTTCGAAGTGCTCCTTCCAGCGGGCACTGACTGCCTCTTTGTCCTTGATGAGCACTTCTCCATTCTTGGCCAGCAGTGGGTGCTTGGGCCGTAGGTGGTCTTGACTGCGCTAAAGAATCCTCGCACGTCATGGTTGTTGGCTAACTGCTAGATCTCCTGCGCTTTCTCCATCTGGCCTTTAGGTCACGGGTTTTTTGTTGGACGTCAGCCTTCAGCCATCAGTAGAGCTGCTTTCTTGCTCTCGAGTTGGGTTGCTGTTTCAGGTTCAGAAAAGCCTTGCGCTTGTGGCTTATCAGCTCCTGGATTTCCTGGTCCTTCTCGTCGAACCTTCTTGGTATTTCCTAGTTGAGTGACCGATAGTCTCTTCACAGGTGCTAATTATATAAGCTTGAGGGCAGACCAGACGCTGTGGATACTCTGTGTCTCTGGGTCACCGGGAGTCATCAGGTTGGCAGTGAGGCGCTGGCTGAATAGGGCTTTCTTATCAGGGTCTTTGAGTGCCCCAGCATTGATTTTCCTGCGGCATTGTTTCTATTGCCGTCGGGGCTACATTGATGTTGATGACAGAGTGGATTAGGCAGTGGTCCATCCAGCAGTCATCAGCTTCTGTTATGGTGCGGGTGATGCGCACGTCCTTGCGGTCCCTTGCTCGAATGATGACATAGTCGAGCAGATGCCTGTGCTTGGAACGAGAATGTTGCCATGAAGCCTTGTACTTGTCTCTCTGATGGAACAAGGTGTTGGTTATGACAAGGTCATGTTCTAGGCATTTTGTCAGGAGCAGGGTACTGTTGGTGTTGGATTTCCCTACCCCCTCTCTGCTGATCACACCTCCCCAGAGGTCTGTGTCCTGTCCGACTCTGCCGTTGAAGTCATCAAGGAGGATCAGCTTGTCACCCGTTGGGACTCGGGCCAGGGATTGTTCGAGGCTGGAGTAGAATTCCTCATTGGACTCGACTGTAGCTTCCAGTGTTGGGGCGTACGCGCTGAAGACCGTAGTGCACTGGTTCCAGGCTAGGGTGAGCCGAAGGGTCATGAGGCATTCGTTTATCCTGCATGGGGAGTCTCTGAGACGACCCACTAGTTTATTTTTATGGCAAAGCCAACCCCATGGAGGCTGTTTCTGTAGTAACAGTAAGAGGACTTTAATAGTTTTCTTTTAGTGAATGATAGAAAGGGAATAAGATTTGGAAGGCTGATTTGTGCTTGTGTTCATGAGCTCACAGCTGCATGCATCAGCTAATGTGTCACAAAGTTCCACTGTTTCAAATATGGTAAGTTAAATAAAACATTATCGGATATAAACCACTGGCTTAGGTTTCATATATAAATTAACCAAACACATCTTTCTGCAATATTCTGTTTCTTATATTTTCTAATTCAAGAGAAATACATACAGGTTACTCACCAATCATGGAATATTGTTTAAGAGTTTAGTAAAATGATATTGGGAAGACTGGATTTGAATTAACCACATTTCTTATGTAGTTAATTTTTTTTAGCAATGTCAACAGGCTTTTAGAATTTGTATTCAAAAATATTATTGATAGATTTATTTCCCCTATTTTTAATGTCTTCATTTTATTTTATTGGTAGTTTCTTTCCACCATATTCATGGCATATCTTGATAGGTTTGTTGGCATATCACAAATGATTCAAGAGTATTCTGTACTTAAAAAGATTCTGCTGACTGCCTTCTTTAATACTTCCTGGTAGATTGTTCATTACACACTTCTGCTACATGAAAATTAGCTTAACTCCACCCATGACCTGTGGTATAAGGGGCATAGCTCTATAAAATGTGGGATATACTAGATACATAGAATTGTACAAAGAATCAGTATCACAGAACAAGAGATCCAGGATTTATGATAACAACATGAATTCCTTCTCAGGTAAAATTATGATTTACATTTCCCTTCTTTACAGTGATTAACAGACATTGAAAATTAGAAAATGTTCAAATGAATCTTCAGTCAGATGTTTGAAAGCTGAATGCTGCATCTTTGTGCTTCAATATGTGCAGTATATGTGTGTCTGTGAAGGTTATGATAAGATGTAACCCACAGTATAATACTGGACCAAAATTTAAAAAATTTTTTGTTGTTTTTGCTAAGAGTACCTAAAGTGAGATAGATTACCATATTGCTTAAAAGTTTCAAGATTAATACCTGAGGCTCTTTCATGTAGAGACAATGTTAAAGTTAATTATGCAGAAAATATCAGTTAAGTATATCTATTAAATATAGAATTTTATACAAGATCATAGCAAAATACCAGCTGAAAGATTCTGCAGCAATTTTGTAGGTGTGTAATGTGGTTACATATTTGTCTTATACGAGCAGTTAAGTGTAGGCCAGGCTCGCACATGTTCTGTGCCCAAAGGAGTCAATCTGCTTGTGAAGATTCTTTGGAAAATTTATAGGCATTTATTTCACCATTGTTTTTAATACAGAGGATGTGTACCCCAGATAGCTATATTTTATAAATAAGGTGAATAAAGCTTGGTCATCTGATCAACATAACATTGCAATGTTTGGCTCCTAAATTGGCAACCTGAGTTTGAATCCCAGCCTTGCTGACCTTCATCATAAGGCTCCCCCACAATGTAACATTTTGAGTGATGAAAAGGCGGGTCATTTTAGCTTTTGGCGATAGTATTAAACAGCCGATATTGGATCCGATCAGTCATCCAATATACATAATCTCACCATTCCCAATTCCTTTGATGGCCATTTTACACTAAAAGTTAAAATTATTTCCATTTCACATATTAATCAAGTAAGTGTTGGCTGATCAACCAACATGTCAGTAACAACACCGAAGAAATCAGCTGGCCGGCTTATCCTGCTCTTACAACCAACTAGGACAGCATGGATATGGGAAAGGGATAGGAAGGAGAAAGGCAAAAACAAAAAATAAAGAGCACTGGTAATGACCTCATTATGGTGAATTTACTTCTACAGTTCGTTAAACACTATTGCCATCTCGCGACCCGTGTTCCCATTATTTTTCGCACAAACCAGGCTTTGACAATCGTGACTGTAACTAGGAATTTCCTTGGAGCTGCTTCCACTCCGCCGCTGTAACTACATCGGAAGTGCAGCGGAAACCCTATTTATGTGCGTAAGGAGATTCCTGGCCCTTATCCCTCATATGCACAGACCTAAAAAAGTAAAAGCATGACCAGCAACCTGCCCTTGTTGTAATAAAGTCAAGTTTTTTGTACAATTACTCACACCACTGAAGGGCAAAAATAAGTTTTAAACATGCTGATCTGTGTCAAAGAGCAGAATTCTGGGTATCACAGATTTAATTTACATAATCATGGGAAAGGTAAACATAACAACTTGCATTTATATAGTGCCTTTAATGTAGAAAATTTTCCTAAAGCACAGAGAAAAACCCTAACAATTACAACAGAAATATCTGCTTAAATAGTCATTAGCACATTTACTTGTGAGTCAGAAGGCTGTTCATTCAATTTCCACACTAGGACGCCCCCACATATTGAAGCTGATATTTCATTCCAGTACAAAGGGAGTGCTACATTGTTAGATGCATCATCGTTTTGATGAAATGTTAAACAAGGCCCCACCTGTGGATATGGCAGATTTCATGGCGTTATATAAAGAAAACCAGGGAGTTCCCCAGCGTTACTCAGGCTAACATTCCTCCTTAACCAAGATCATAAAAGATTCATGGGCTGTTTATCTCATCAATCTTGTATTGTACAAAATGGCTCTTGCATTTGCTGACATAACAGTCAGCATTTCAAAGTAATTCATTTGGGCAATGTAATAAGGTGATATATAAATGTAAATGCATTCATCTTTTAAAGTACAAATTCCAGTAATATTTAAACAAAAAAGTTATAGACGAAATCCACATGAGCCAGAAATATAGACCACAGAATATGAGCTACGAACTGGAGAGAAGGTAGGGTTATATATGAATAACATAGTATTGCTTTTTTATAAGATAAAATATTTTGGGCTCAATCGCGGATCCCTGTCAGAAGTTGGGTTCAGTATGGCTGATGGAGGGAGAAATGCTGGCGGGACCTGGAAACAGCTCTTTGCCACAAGTTTATTGGTCAGCCAATTCTATATGAGGCCTGGGGCAAGCAAGACCTCTGTCTGAAGAATCATAGAAATTTACATCACAGAAGGAGGCCATTTCGGCCCATCAAGTCCGCGCCGACCGACAAAGAGTTATTCAGCCTAATCCCACTTTCCAGCTCTTGTCCGCAGCCTTCTAGGTTATGGCACTTCAAGTGCACATCCAAGTACTTTTAAAATGTGGTGTGGGTTTCTGCCTCTACCACCCTTTCAGGCAGTGAGTTCCAGACCCCTACCACCCTCTGAGTCAAACAATTTTCCCCTCAAATCCCCTCGAAACCTCCTAACAATGACTTGAAATCTATGTCCCCCTGGTTGTTGACCCCTCTGCTCAGGGAAATAGGATCTTCCTATCCATGCTATCTCGGCCACTCATAATTTTATACACCTCATTAAGGTCTCCCCTCAGCCTCCTCTGTTCCAAAGGAAACAAACCCAACCTATCCAATCTTTCCTCATAACTAACATTCTCCAGTCCAGGCAACATCCTCGTAAATCTCCTATGTACCCTCTCTAATGCAATCACATATTTCCTGTAATGTGGTGACCAGAACTGCATGCAGTACTCTAGCTGTGGCCTAACGAGTGTTTTATACAGTTCAAGCATAACCTCCCTGCTCTTGTATTCTTAACCTCAGCTAATAAAGGCAAGTATTCCGTATGCCTTCTTAACCACCTTATTTACCTGGCCTGCTACCTTCAGGGATCTGTGGACATGCACTCCAAGATCCCTTTGTTCCTCTACACTTCTCAGTATCCTACCATTTAATGTGTATTCCCTTGCCTTGTTAGCCCTCCCCAAATGCATTACCTCACACTTCTCCGGATTGAATTCCATTTGCCATTGTTCTGCCCACTTACCCAGTTCATTGATATCTTCCTGCAGTCTGCAGCTTTCTTCTCCATTATCAACCACATAGCCAATTTTTGTATCATCTGCAAACCTCTTAATCATACCCCCTACATTGAAGTCTAAATCATTGCTATATACCACAAAAAGCAGGAACCTAGTTCTGAGACCTGTGGAACCCCACTGGAAACAGTCTTCCAGTCACAAAAACACCCATCAATCATTACCTGCTTCAAACATGTCCCATGGATGTTAGCGGGAATGGGCCAAGAGAAAGGACTTCCCACACCAGAAATTTCCTTGGCCTCGGCTTCCCTGACCTGGATTTTGGGATGAACTCAGTGTTCGGTTGCCCAGGATGTGCCCATAGTGGCCTGGGCACTGGCCAGTAGCATTTAAATTAGGCGATCTCTCCCACCCTCAGATACTTCAGTGGGGTCAGGACAGAGGCCTACGTCGGGCACTCCATTGCATTTACGCCTGTTGAGTCCTGTGGATTTTTGCGATTAATTTCTTTTGCCCTAATTTCAACTCGGGCAGGAGACAAGATAGATGGGAAATTGTCCTGAACTCAGCAGTGGGGCCCAGAAGATTTTCACTCACCAACCTCATAGGCTCAGTCAGTTTGCTGCCCGAACCCGGAGGGTGGGAGCACAAAGTGTGGTGGCAGGATGGAGTCCCCTGCACTCAGGTAAATCATGAGGAAGGGGTTTAGGATGCCTTTGCAATTGAAGGGGGGTGTGGGGAGAGCCTGGGGCAGGAAAGGTCTAAAATTTTCTTGTGGGGTCCAGAGGAGCATTCCTGTTACTCCTGATGCGACAATTTAAGTAACAAAATGTAAAAGGACTTACCTTATGGGGCCTCTTTAGACCAGGACTCCTCTTCTTGCGCAGGCCGCTTGTTAAAATAGCAGTCAAACATTGATGACATCATTGGAGCCCAATCCCTGACAGTTTTCCGACAGGCAATCCTCTCGGCTGCTCAGAAGAGCAGGTTAAATTTGGAATTCATGGGATTGGTGTGGGATGTCAATGAGTTAGTCCCACAGGTGATTTTAACTGCCTATCTGCACAGTTTTTGCAAAGTAGTCCAGGTTAAAATCACCCCTTTTATTTCTCTTGCAAGCCTAAACAACAGTTACCACCTGTTACCTTTGATGGCTGTACTCTTCCTTCTTCATTTAACAGTCTTGGCTTCACTATTGACTCTTTTGTACTTATTCCTCAACAACTGTCAATTCCATATAAATTCCAAGTCTGTACGAGATTTGAATAGTGCTCCCATATTTGGGGAGGCTCTTCTGACCCCTCATAATCCTGAAAAGATACAAGAGCAAAATTGTCATCCATTTGGCAATCCTTTCTGTCCCCAAGAGAATCCAACCTCTCTCCATTGCAACTCCTTTTGTTATTGTTCTCTATGTATAAATATGACTATGTCCTCCTCTGAACTTCTTGTTCCTCCTATACTCTGCTATGCGCGTTTCCTGCTCCCTGCATCCTCAGCACCTGAAGCTCAGACTTAATGCACTGTCTCTTACTGTAACACATTCTTCCAAAGGGCTTCAAAACTTACCTGCCTCTGTCGTACCTTCATGCTAAAATCTGCTGGTATCTAAAACCTAAAAGTTAAGCATCACTAGTTAGAAACATAGAAATATAGAAAATAGGTGGCGGAGTAGGCCATTCGGCCCTTAAAGCCTGCACCGCCATTCAATATGATCATGGCTGATCATGCACTTCAGTACCCCATTCCTGCTTTCTCTCCATACCCCTTGATCCCTTTAGATGTAAGGGCCACATCTAACCCCCTTTTGAATATATCTAACGAACTGGCCTCAACAACTTTCTGTGGTAGAGAATTCCACAGGTTCACAATTCTCTGAGTGAAGAAGTTTCTCCTCATCTCGGTCCTAAATGGCTTACCCCTTATCCTTAGACTGTGATCCCTGGTTCTGGACTTCCCCAACATTGGGAACATTCTTCCTGCATCTAACCTGTCCAATCCTGTCAGAATTTTATATGTTTCTTTGAGATCCCCTCTCATTCTTCTAAATTCCATTGAATATAAGTCTAGTCGATCCAGTCTTTCTTCATATGTCAATCCTGCCATCCCGGGAATCAGTCTAGTGAACCTTCGCTGCACTCCCTCAATAGCAAGAATGTCCTTCCTCAGATTAGGAGACCAAAACTGTACACAATATTCAGTTCTTGATTTACCTCATCCCTTTTATTCATGTAAACCTTGGCTGTGTCCCACATATGAGCTTTAGTCCTTTCATCTTGATTACTTCATTTATAAAGCTGGAGCGAAACATCAAAATAAGTACAAGTAATCATGGAAAAAGTAGCTTCATGTGATTTTGGCACATAAAAGAGACTTTGCTCAAAGAAGTGACAGTAAAAGAAAAACGTCAAGCTCCCTGCTCACAGCTTCATGAACTAGCTAATGAATATTGGGGTTTTGGGCAGATGGATGAAAGATCCAGGATGGGAACACTGAGTTCCCTGCCTCAACGGTAGCAGAGTGGTTATGTTATGGAACTAATAATCCGGAGGCGTGAGTTCAAACCCCACCACAGCAGCTGTGGAATTTGAATTCAGTTAATTAATTCAGCCAACGTCCCAGACACCTCCCTCACCATCCCTGGGTATGTCCTGTCCCACTGGCAGGTGGCAGCACAGTGGTGTACAGTCAGGAGGGATTGGCCTGGGAGTCCTCAACATTGACTCCAGACCCCATGAATGGGCAAGGAAGCCTCCTGCTAATTACCACCTACCGCCCTCCCTCAGCTGATGAATCAGTATTCCTCCATGTTGAACACCACTTGGAAGAAACACTGAGGGTAGCAAGGGCACAGAATGTATTCTGGGTGGGGGATTTCAATGTCCATCACCAAGAGTGGTTCAGTAGCATCACGACTGACCAAGCTGGCTGAGTCCTGAACGACACTGCTGCCAAACTGGGCCTGCAGCAGGTAGTGAGAGAACCAACACGAGGGAAAAACCTACTTCCTCGTCCTCACCAATCTACCTGCTGCAGATGCATCTGTCCATGACAGCATTGGTAGCAGTGATCACCGCACAATTATTGTGGAGACAAAGTCCCGTCTTCACACTAAAGACACCCTCCATCGTGCTGTGTGGCATGACCACCATGACAGATTCATAGCAGATCTAGCAGCTCAAAACTGGGCATCTATGAGGCGCTGTGGGCCATCAGCAGCAGCAGAATTAAATTCCATCACAATCTGTAACCTCATGGCCCGGCATATCCCTCACTCTACCATTACCATCAAACTCTGGTTCAATGAGGAGTGCTGAAGAGCATGCCAGGAGCAACATCAGACATACCTAAAAATGAGCTATCAACCTGGGGAAGCTGCAACATAGGACTACATGCATGCTAAGCAGCGGAAGCAGCATGATATAAATAGAGGTAAGCGATCCCACAATTAACGGATCAGATCAAAGCTCTACAGTCCTGCTACATCCAGTCGTCATTGGTGGTGGACAATTAAACAACTATCGGGAGGAGGAGGCTCCGTGAATATCCCCTCAATGAGGGCGAAGCCCAGCACGCAAGTGCAAAAGACAAGGCTGAAGCGTTTGCAACCATCTCGGGCCAGAAGTGCAGAGTGGATGATCCATATCAGCCTCCTTCTGAGGACCCACCATCACAGATGCCAGTTTTCAGCCAATTCGATTCACTCCACTTGATATCAAGAAACGGCTGAGTGCACTGGATACAGCAAAGGCTATGGACCCCGACAACATCTCGGCTGTCATGCTCCAGAACTAGCCACGCTTCTAGCCAAGCTGTTCCAGTACAGCTACGACACTGGCATCTACCCGACAATGTGGAAAACTGCCCAGGTATGTCCTGTCTGGAAAAAGCAGGACAAATCCAATCCGGTCAATTACTGCCCCATCAGTCTATTCTCAATCATCAGCAAAGTGATGGAAGGTGTCGTTGACAATGCTATCAAGTGACACTTACTGACCAATAACCTGCTCACCGATGCTCAGCTTGGGTTCCGCCAGGACCACTCGTCACCAGATCTCTTTACAGCCTCGGTCGAAACACAGGCAAAAGAGGTGAGGTGAGTGTGACTGCCCTTGACATCAAGGCAGCATTTGATCGAGCGTGGCATCAAGGATGTGTGTATGCAATAACGCAATAAACTGAATATTGTAAACTCCGAACAGATACAAACCTGGCTCTACTTTATTAGCGCCCAAAGTGATTACATTACAAGATGGCTGGCCTTTTATACCTGGGCCGCACACACGTGCGCACAGCCTAATGACCTCTGACAGTGGCGCCACCTGGTGGCTAGTAGACCCAAGCATACATACATGACAATATGCCCCTTTAAGATATTAGTAACGGTCTTTATACAAATTAAGACGGTCCCTATTTGAATGTCTCAGTTCAACTCCAGCCTTGGGTGAGTGTTGAGTCTGTTATGACTGGGGGCTGGGTAGCCGATCTGATGGGGTTGGCAATGACCATGTCAGGGATTGAAAGTCCAGATTCATTGATGACAGCAGAGTCCTCTGATGACTGAGGGTAGGTTGGTTGGTCACTGATTGTGTCTTCCTCAGACTGTTCCGATTCATCCGTGTGCCGCAGCTTTATCTGATCAACATGTTTCCTGCATGTCTGCCCATTCTTGAGCTTAACGATAAACACTCTGTTACCCTCCTTGGCCGTAACAGTACCGGCAATCCACTTGGGACCTTGACCATAATTCAATACATACACAGGATCATTGATAGAAATGTCGCATGACACAGTAGTGCGATCATGATACCCTTGCTGACTTTGACGTCTGTATTCGACACAATTATTCAAGTCAGGGTGGACAAGAGAGAGCTTGGTCTTGAGATCTCTCTTCATCAATGGTTTACCAGGGGAGACTCCGGTAAGCGCATGTGGTCTTGTCCTGTAACTAAGCAATATGCGTGACAAGCGAGTTTGCGGTGAACCTTGAGTTACACATTTCATACTCTGCTTGATGGTGTAGACAGCACGCTCTGCTTGTCCATTGGATGTGGGTTTGAATGGTGTTGACCTCACATGTTTGATACCATTGAGTTTCATGAACTCTTGAAACTCCACACTGGTGAAGCAAGATCCGTTGTCGCTTACAACGATGTCAGGCAGGCCATGCGGAGCAAACATGACATGAAGGCTCTCAATGGTAGCTGTGGATGTGCTGGATGACATGATTATACACTTTATCCACTTGGAATAGGCATCCACCACAACTAAGAACATCTTTCCCAGGAAGGGACCTGCAAAGTTGATGTGGATCCTGGACCATGGTTTAGATAGCCACGACCACAGACTCAGCGACGATTCCGCTGGTGCTTTACTAAGCTGCATGCAAGTGTTGCACTGATGCACACATGATTCCAGATCAGAGTCAATTCCAGGCCACCATACATAAGACCTGGCAATGGTTTTCATCATGACAATATTGGGATGCGTGCTATGTAGATCATGCACAAAGTTCTCTCTGACTTTCTTGGGCATAACAACACGATTACCCCACAGTATACAATCTGATTGAGTGGATAGTTCGTCTTTGCGACGGATGTAAGGTTTGGTCACCTCACACATTTGCTTGGGTATGGCAGACCAATCACCACTAAGGATACAACGTTTCACAACTGATTATATCACATCCTAGCTGATCCAGGTCTTAACTTGTTGGGCCGTGACGGGGGTTCCTTCACTTTCAAAAGCATCCAAGACTAACTGTAGGTCTGCCGGTTGTGATGTTTCCACCTCTGGTGTGGGCAACAGCAGACGGCTCAATGTAGCGGCACAATTCTCAGTGCCAGGTCTAAGGCAAATGACATAATCATAGGCAGATAATGTCAGCGCCCACCTCTGGATGCGGGATGATGCATTGGTATTGATACCTTTGTTTTCCGAAAACAATGAAATGAGTGGCTTGTGATCTGTCTCCAGTTCAAACTGAAGACCAAACATATACTGATGCATCTTTTTAACCCCTTATACACAGACTAGTGTTTCTTTATCTACCATGCTGTAGGCTCTTTCCACCTTTGACAAACTTTTTGAAGCATATGCAACAGGTTGTAATTTGCCCGACTCATTAGCTTGTTTGAGCACACAACCAACTCCATATGACGAAGGATCACAAGCCAATACTAGACGCTTACACGGATCATAATGTACCAGCAGCTTGTTAGAACAAAGCAGATTAATAGCTTTCTCAAATGTTCTATCTTGAGACGCACCCCAAATCCAGTTGTCGCCTTTTCTTAGCAGCATGTGCAGTGGCTCTAATAAGGTGCTCAATTTAGGTAAGAAATTACCGAAGTAGTTGAGTAGACCAAGGAACGAACGCAGCTCCATCTCATTCTGAGGCTTGGGTGCATTTTTGATGGCCTTGGCTTTCGAGTCTGCAGGCCTGATACCGTCAGCAGCAATTTTCCTCCCCAGGAATTCGACTTCTGGTGCCATGAAGATGCACTTCGAGCGTTTCAGTCTGAGTCCCACTTTGTCCAGACGATGTGAAACCTCTTCCAGGTTGTTCAGATGTTTGACGGAGTCACAACCTGTGATCAGGATGTCATCTTGGAACATGATGGTTCTGGGGACGGACTTCAGTAGACTCTCCATGTTCCTCTGAAATATGGCTGCAGCCGAGCGAATTCCAAAAGGGCACCTGTTGTAGATAAACAGTCCTTTATGAGTGTTGATGCACGTAAGTTTCTTCGACGTGTCGGCCAGCTCCTGTGTCATGTAGGCCGACATCAGATCCAGTTTTGTGAACGACTTTCCCTGGCTAGCATTGCAAACAGGTCATCAGCCTTCGGTAACGGGTATTGATCCTGTTTCAAAACTCGGTTGATCATAACCTTGTAGTCTCCACAAATCCTGACAGTGCCATCACTCTTCAACACAGGAACAATGGGGCTGGCCCATTCGTTAAATTTGACCGGTGATATTACCCTTCACGCTGGAGTCTGTCCAATTCGATTTCAACCTTCTCCTTCATCATGTACGGAACTGCCCGAGCTTTATGATAGACGGGTCTTGCATCCGAGTCCACGTGGATCTGCACCTTTGCTCTCGTGAAATTGCCGATGCCTGGTTCAAACAGCGAGGAGAACTTGCTCAGCACTTGAGCACATGGAGTATCCTCCTCTGACGACAACGCTTTGATTTCATTCCAGTTCCATTTGATTTTTTCTAACCAGTTCCTGCCAAACAGCATTGGATTATTGCCTGGTACAATCCATAACGGTAAATCGTGAACCGCACCATCATACGACACCTTGATTACTGCTCTGCCAATCACCGTTATGAGTTCTTTAGTGTACGTATGCAACTTGGCATTGGGCATTGACTGGACTCAGCTTAGGCCTCACAGCCTTAGTACCCTACAGCCTGTTGAATGTCCTCTGGCTCATTATTGATTGACTCGCACCCGTGTCCAATTCCATCGATACCGGACACCATTAAGTTTTACATTAATCATTATTGGTTGGCTCTTTGTTAGGAACGAACACAGTCCATACACTTCCTCCTCTGGTATCTCGGATTGCATATTCGGATCCGCGCTAGAGTGGTCATCATCCTCCATGTGGTGTGTCGCAGCACACTTGCTCAGTTGCGGACACGTGCGCTGGAGATGCACCACTCGCAAACAGCCTTTACAAATATACTGTTTAAACCGACACTGATGATGCTGATGATTTCTCCCACAACGCCAACACGGCGATATTGGATTCATTCCAGTTGGAGGACTTTGAACAGCCACAGGTTTCACGTGCCCAATCGGGTAGGCCCTGCCACATGCAGTTCTGCCAAACAATGATACAATCTTGTTTACAGTACTTGGCGAGTTCTGATTTCTCAATGATACCTGCTTTAAGCTTTTGTCTGTCGTCATGCATGATTGGGCAATGGTGATGGCCTTGCTCAAATCCAGCATCTCTGCCACCAGTAGCTTATGCAGAATCACCTCGTGGTTGATGTCGATTACAAAGATGTCCTGCAGCATGTCTGCCAAAGCAGTTTCGAACTTACATGGTCCAGCTAGACGTCTTAGGTCGGCAACGAATTCCAATACATCCTGGCCCTCAGAACGAACGTGCGTATAGAATCGATATCTTGAGATGATGATGCCTTCATCTGGTTTGAGAGTACCAGAGCACACAATGTTTCATAATCCTTGTCTGTTGGATTTAAGTGTGAGAGGAGATTCTTTATGAGTCCATAGATTATCGGACCACAAACTGTGAGGAGGACCGCCTGGCACCGAACTGTATCGGCCTCTTTCTCCATTTTGTTGGCCATGAAGTACTGGTTCAAGCAGGCTACAAAGTCTGCCCAATCTTCTCCCTCCACGAATTGCTCCAGAATTCCAATTGTGCTCATTTTTGCATGCGAAGGTTCTTGTTATCTCATCCCCAAATGTTGTGTATGCAATAACTGAATGCTGTAAACTCCGAACAGGTACACACCTGGCTCTACTTTATTTGGGCCCAAAGTGATTACATTACAAGATGGCTGGCCTTTTATACCTGGGCCGCATACACGTGCGTACAGCCTAAAGACCTCCGACAGTGGTGCTACCTGGTGGCTAGTAGACCCAAGCATACATACATGACAAAGGAACCTAGTAAAATTGAAGTCAATGGGAATTACAAGAAAAACTCTCCACTGGCTGGAGTCATACCTAGCACAAAGGAAGATGGTTGTGTTTTTTGGAGGTCAATCATCCCAGCCCCAGGGCATCGCTTCAGAAGTTCCTTCGGGCAGTGTCCTAGGCCCAAACATCTTCAGCTGCTTCATCAATGACCTTCCCTCCATCATAAGGTCAGAAATGGGGATGTTCGCTGATGATTGCACAATGTTCAGTTCCATTCACAACTCCTCAGAAAATGAAGCAATCCATGCCCGTAGGCAGCAAGACATGGACGACATTCAGGCTTAGGCTGATAAATGGCAAGTAACATACCCACCAAGCAAGTGCCAGGCAATGGCCATCTCCAACAAGCAAGAATCTACTTATCTCCACTTGATATTCAACGGCATTACCATCACCGAATCTTCCACCATTAACATCCTGGGGTTCATCATTGATCAGAACCTTAGCTGGACCAGCCACATAAATACTATGGTAACAAGAGCAGGTCAGAGGCTGGGTATTCTGCAGCGAATGTCTCGCCTCCTAACTCCCCAAAGCCTTTCCACCATCTACAAGGCATGTCAAGAGTGTGATGGAATACTCTCCACTTGCCTGGATGAGTGAAACTCCAATACTCAAAAAGCTCGACACCATCCAGGACAAAGCAGCCCACTTGATTGGTTCCCCATCCATCACCTTAAACATTCACTCCCTCCACCACCGGCGCACTGTGGCTGCAGTGTGTACCATCTATAAGGTTCACTATGGCAACTCACCACAGCTTCTTCGGCAGCATCTCCCAAACCCACAATCTCTACCACCTAGAAGGACAAGGGCAGCAGGTGCATGGGAACACCATCACCTGCAGGTTCCCCTCTAAGTTACACACTATCCTGACTTGGAAATATGTCGCTGTTCCTTCATCGTCGCTGGGTCAAAATCCTGGAACTCCCTCCCCAATAGCACTATGGGAGTACATTCACCACAAAGACTGCAGCGGTTCAAGAAGGTGGCTCACCACCAGCTTCTCAAGGGCTTTTAGGGATGGGCAATAAATGCTGACCTTGTCAGTGATGCCCAGGTCACGGAATGAATAAAACATTTTTTTGTGATATATGCTCCCATCACATGAAACTCCATGCTGGGTTGCAAATGACCAAACTTGACCCTTAAAAGTTCACCTAAAAGGTAGGAAGGAGAAACATTGCATGGCAGGAGTGCATAGAGGAGACAGGTAGTGCAAGCTCAGCAATCCTTTTAAAGAAAGAAAAAATTACGAAGTAAAATTTGATTTTGGGCAACTGACCGAAGGAGTGTGCTGCTTAGCCTCCTGTTCTAACAACGAAGAGGCCCTCGTAATTTTGAGGCCGGGCTTCATTTAAATTTGGCAGATGAGCTGGGGAGCGCCAAGCAGGCATCCCGATGTAGCTCGCCCAATTGAGGCTTCCAAGATTGGGCCCGAGCAGACACCCACAGGGTATGTTGCATGATTGCAGAATGTGGGGGCCCTGGACGGCAGCAGCCCAGGTTATTTTTGTGGGCTCCGGTGGAGCGTTCCTGATCCTGCGGGGCCCATAAACATAATTCGACCCTTACCTTGGTAGGGCCTCTTCGGTTACTTCACTCATGGAACCGTTTGGTGTGTGCATGGTGCAATCGGTGGACCTACTTACGATATAGGATTCCGATTTCCATATTAAAACGAGCCTATCTCCTGAAACAGACACCCAACACTAGGCAATGCAAATTAGATACATTTCAGAAGGTAATATTTTGGGATACTGTCTATGAGTAATTTGAGACATGACATGTGGTAAGTGTACCTGGACCTATGGTCTCCAACACTGGGGTTTTTCCTCATATGTCATGCCTGGGTTTGTTGTAGACTAATTGATAGAGATTGATTGCCACAATTAGTCAACAGCTCATTATCATTGTATCATGCAATTACCAGCATGGTAGAAGGTGAACTCGATCAACCTTAGTCTTTTCTCATCTAACAATTCCTATGTTCCTATGTAGTCCCCTTCCACAATGAAGCCGGTCGCATCACCGGTAATAATGGAGCGGTAAGGCTATCGACCCCATTTGGAGGTTGTTAATGGCAGGCGAAGGTAATGAAAATTGACCCCTAGCAGTGCTTAATCCCTTTAAATAATGAGAAGGAATGATCAGTAACCTTCAGCCATATCTGATGTGGGAATAAACAAATTCTTCAAAAGGAAAGTGTCAAAAAGAACATAATACGTTTGCTCCAGCTGGGAATCTGCAGTAACTACAGATTAGCACTGGGCATACTTGAGTGAGGGAAGTCTGCCAGGAGATGAACACTGACATGGGTGCAACCACTGACAAAATTATGATAGGGATACTTAATGACCACCCACGTAAACACCCCTCCCACATTCCTGGATGGTGTACACACTCCTTTAACTTTTCATTAACTTCATTATTGCCCAGACAATCAAATGATGGTCTGCATTGCAGACTCTTACAACAGAATGTATTTGCAATAGTCTGTACTATACAGTTTGAAACAAAAATAGAAAATGCTGGAAATATACAGCAGTTTCATCGGCATTTGTAAAGAGAAAAGACAGGTTAATGTTTTGAGCATAACCTTCTGTCAGAGCTAATTAAATTCATGATTTCTTGGTGGCCAATCTTAACAAATTAGGAGCTATTGGCCTAGATTTTATGGTCAGCAGCGTGGCGAACGAACAGCAGCAGCCATTCATTACACTTATACTTGCCCACAGACATTGGGCTTTTACGCTGCATCTTGCTCAGATTAGAAAGACATTTTGGTGCGGCGCCCTCTACAGGGAAAGCAATGGTGTGTTTCCTCAACCTATCAAATTGAAGAATCCTCACTGAGGCACGCAGACTCTGAACCAGGAAGTGTAAATTAGAATATTTAATTCAATGTCAAAACATGTACAAATCAGGTGGGAAGTTAAAGTGTAAAAAATCTGAATCCTGACCTGAACCCGCCTCCAACCCACCCACTTGCAGTTTTAACGGAGGCAGGATGGGGCGGGCAGCCATCCCACTTCCGGAGGACGGACGCCCGTTTAAATATCATAATGAGGCTGGCATGCCTCAGATGTAACCACCATTTTAAATTTCACCGTGGCTGGTCAGGTTTTGCGGGCCTCGTGAAACCCGTCAGTTAATGGAAGGTGAGGACTGCTGGATCCAGGAGGTAATGTCTTTTACACTTACCTCCTGGATCCAATGCCTCTGCCTAACCCACCCGCTGCAATCGGAGACCCCCCACATGAGGACTGTGATTCCCCCCCACCGCCCCACAGGCCTTCGATTCCCTCCCAGGCCTCTGATCCCCACCATATGGCCTCTCCCTCCATGCACCACACGATGAGCCACAGGTCCACAATCAGCCACTCCGACCAACTGATGTGCTCCTGTTCCCCCCCCACCCCCGCACCGATCAGCCGCACCCAGCCCCCAAATCAGCCACTCCCTGCCCCACTCCCTGATGTGCTGCTGAGCCCCCTGTCAGACGCTCCTGGTCGCCCCGATGATCTCCCTGCCCACTCCCCCGCTCCTCCGGACCTCCGGACCTCCGATCATCTCCCACACCCCACTGCTCCACCGGCCCCATGCTGATCTTCTGTTACACCCCCCCCCCCCCACTCCAACTCCTGCGGCCCTCCGATATGGCCCTTCGCCACCCATTGTTCTACTGGCTCTCCAATGTGCTGCTCCAGTCACACCCCCCCCGCCCTCCGACCACCCCCCAGCCCACACCCGATCCCTTCCTCCCTCCTCTCTGTGGCCTGGTGTTGCAGCCCTACACACCTGCAGCTAGCCAACCTCTCCATCTGGCTGGCTGCGGATGGGAAACCGAAGTTTCCAAAGCAAATCAGGCCCTGCTGTTAAATTCGGCAGAGCCTGCGGGAAATCTGATCTCCCCTGTTTCCCGACCGCTCCTGAGCCGCCTCCCACTGCTCCCAACCTGCCCAAATCTTAAAATTTAGGCCAATGAGAGGGAAAGAAAGATGGGATTAACAGAGAGAAATAAAAGAGACAGAAAGAAAAAGTAAAACCAAATTATTTAAATATTTTTAATTTTTAAAAATCACCAACAATAATTAAAATCTGAATTGAATTTCCCTACCAGTTTTACAATTGCCTTTCACTAGTTTGAAACTGTACCCCCTGGTTCTACCCCCACAGTTTAATTTAAAGTAATATTTGAGGCTAATCTTTTCTATACCCATAAAAATCTGCTATATCTATAAGATCACCTCTAAATACATCCTTTCTAGGCTGAAAACTCCCAAACTAAGAAAAATCCGACAGAAATTCAACCTCGATATCTTATCCAATTCATTCTATAATTTCTGAGCGGCTTCTTCTAATTCGGCAGCCCCTCCTAGTTTGGTATCATCTGCAAATTTGTCCTCATTGCATTGAACTTCTGAGTCCAGGTCATTTATGAAAGTACACAGCAGGTTCATTGGCACCTGTGAAGAGAAAGGATAGCTTAATACTTAGGATGTATACTCTTCACTAGCGCCTCTTTATCGGACTGATCAAAAAGTGATTGATCACAAAACATTAACCTGTCTTTTCTCTTTATGTGTGCCGATGAATCTGCTACGCTTTCAAGCATTTTCTGTTTTTACTGCAAAGAAAAAATAATGGGTTTAATACCTTATGAATCAGTCTACCCCGATCCCTAGCACTGTGAATCTCCATCATTTCACCACATCTCTTTCTCTAATTTATCCCCTGCTTCTCTGTGCCTGTCATTCACTGTCTCCTTCACACTTTACCTCAGTACTAACCATAGAATGAACAAGAAAATAGCCCCTGCCTCCCGAGCTATCGATTAGTTAGTTATGCACAGTCACTGTGAGCTGTACTTCCCTTGGTGGAGTACACTTTGTTTTATTCAAAACACAGATTATTAAAAAAGTAGGCGAGTTACATTAAAAATATAGCTAAGCTTTGCAGTTAATTATAGTGTTCATTTTGACAGACAGATGAACCTTCACCTGAAGTAAACACGAATCTAGAAGAAAATTGCAAGCACTTGGTCTCTGATGCTTTTTAATGAATTCTGTACCTACTTGTTTTGAACTTTTTTTATGATTACATGTGTGAATTGCTGTGGTTCTGTTTTCTCTCTTCAGTAAATTGGCTGTTTGCAAACTGTTGGAAGATACAAACACGTGTCTCCCGTTAGGAAAACCTTCAACATTCCGTTTCAGAGCCTGATGACTTTCTGATGAATTCATTTCTTACAAGGAGAAACTCCCCTAAATTACACAGGATCCTGACTGCACATTAGCATTCTCTGTGCCTGCCCTCAGCTCTTTTGGTGTTCATCCAGAGGGTTCATGATGTTGCAGTCGGGAGTCCCTGTGTGTCTGAAAAAGAGAGCGGATCAGTGTTACAACATCATCATTTGCAGACTGTCTGTTCTGGCTGTAAAGAAATTAAACCTAGACCTGTGTTTTTAAAGCTATTTTTTATTCCTAAAATACACACTGTTGTGATGTGGCTTTTGGGTGTTGGTAAGAATGCTCTCAGTCCCCCACCATAATTGGGCCTTTGTCCCGTCTCTAGAAGGCAATTTACAGCGGTTCCAACCCCACCTTAGTCGGGACAGAACAGCAATTAATTCATTCCCCATGATATTAAAAACTGGTAGTGAGTCCAGAGCTGCTAGCTGGCACTTGGAATAGCTCCCAGTGTAATCCTGTTAGTGGTTGTCACTCTCTATTCCAAGTGAAGAGTCAGCCATGGCTCAGTTGGTAGCACTCTCACCTCTGAGTCAGAATGATGTGGTCCAGAGACTTGAGCACAAAATCCAGGCTGACACTCCAGTGCAGTACTGAGGGAATACTGAGTGAGTGCTGCTCTGTTGGAGGTGCTGTCCTTCAGATGAGATGTTAAACTGAGGCCCCGTCTCCGGTGGATGTGCACTATTTTGAAGGTGTTCCTGGCTAATATTTATCACTCAACCAACATCACTAAAAAAAACAGGTTACCTGGGCAATATCCCATTGCTGTTTGAGGTGCCAAGTGTGCATATATTGGCTGCCATGTTTCCTACATTCTTCTTCTTAGGCAGTCCCTCGGAGTTGAGGATGACTTGCTTCCACACTAATGAGTTCTCAGGTGACTGATGAATCCAATGCAGGATCTACAGTCTCTGTCACAGGTGGGGCAGACGGTGGTTGAAGGGATGGGTGGATGGGGTGCTTGTGTTGTCGTACGCTCCTTCCGCTGTTTGCGCTTGGCATCCGCTTGCTCCCGGCGAAGAGACTCAGGTGTTCTGTGCCTTCCCGGATGCTTCTCCTCCACTTTGAGCGGTCTTGGGCCAGGGATTCCCAGGTGTCGGTGGGGATGTTGCACTTTTTCAAGGACATTTTGAGGGTGTCCTTGAAGCGTTTCCTCTGCCCACCTAGGACTCGCTTGCCATGTCAGAGAGCTGAGTAGAGTGCTTGTTTTGGGAGTCTAATATTGGGCATGCAGACGATGTGGCCCTTCCATCGGAGTTGATCGAGCGTGGTCAATGCCTTGATGCTGGGGATGTTGCCCTGAGCGCGAACATTGGCGTTGGTGCGCCTATCCTGCCAATGGATTTGCAGGATCTTGCGGAGGCAGCGTTGGTGGTACTTCTCCAGTGTTTTGAGGTGCCTGCTGTACATTGTCCATGTCTCTGAAGCATATAAGAGGGTGGGTATCACTACTGCTCTGTCGACCATGAACTTGGTGCCGGGTTTGATGTCCTGGTCTTTAAACACTCTCTTCTTCAGGCGACCGAAGGCTGCACTGGCCCACTGAAGGTGGTGTTGGACTGCGTCATCGATGTTTGCCCTTGTTGACAGTAGGCTTCCGAAGTATAGAAAATGGTCCACGTTGTCCAAGGCCTCGTCGTGGATTTTGATAATCGGGGGGCAGTACTGTGTGGCGGGGCCAGTTTGGTAGAGGACCTTTGTCTTACAGATGTTTAGTATAAGGCCCATACTCTCGCACGCCTTGGTGAAAGTGTTGATGATGGTTTGGAGTTCAACCTCCGCGTGTGCGCAAACGCAGGCGTCGTCTGCATACTATAATTCAATGACAGAGGATGGGGGGTGACCTTGGATCTGGACTGGAGGCGATGGAGGTTGAACAAGTTCCCGTTTGTTCTGTAGATTAGCTCCACTCCAGCGGGGAGCTTATCGAGGGTGAGATGGAGCACTGTAGCCAGGAAGATCGAGAAGAGCATTGGTGCGATGATACAGCCTTGCTTGACCTTGGTCCGCACATGTATTGAATCTGTGGTGGATCTATTGGTCAGGATCACGGCTTGCGTATCATCATGAAACAGGCGGAGGAGTTAATCATAGAGGAGTTTCCCTGCTGTCTGCCACAAGGAAAGTCATTGCAAGAATCCTCCTCAATTGCCTTCTCCCAGTGGCTGAAGAGCTCCTCCCAGAGTCGCAATGCGGATTCCGCCTAATTAAGGGGTACAACAGACATGATCTTCACTGCACATCAAATTCAAGAGAAATGCAGAGAGCAGCATCAACCTCTATACATGGCCATCTTTGAGCTCACAAAGGTCTTCGACACTGTCAACCATAGGGGATTATGGAGTGTCCTCCTCAAATTCAACTCAAATGTTTGTCACCATCCAAATGCTCCTACATTACAACAGTGACTACACTTCAAAAGTACTTTATTGGCTGTGAAGTGATTTGGGGCATCCTGAGGTCATAAAATGCGCTGTATAAATGCAAGTCTTTCTTTTTTTCTTTTTTATATTTGACATTTTTTTTCATTTCTGCCTCTTCAAAGATGAATATGTATTGTGGGTTTGTGTACCACCATGGTTTGTGGCTCCTTCAGCTCAGAGCAAATAACTCTCCATCACTAAACATTCTGGCCAATTGGATCTGTAATCCCCTTCAATTAAAGGGGAGAGCCTCTGCAATTTTAAAACTTCGACCCATTGGGCCACCAGGGAGGGTTTCGGCTGGGCCAGTGGCCTGGCAGCCTGTTGATGGCTCGGCCAAATCCGTGGGGCATAATTGTTGGGCCGACATGGCAGTTGGCCGGCAGTTGAGCGGTTGGTGGGTGATCGGGGCACCGGCGGGAAAACCCGGGAGGGCAATTGGGCTAGCAGCGGCCATTCCATGAAAAGTCGGCGGCCACTCCATTCTGCAGCTAAGCCAGAATCATGTACCATACCTATCCCAATATAATGTTGTAAGACTTGTCAGTTTCAGAGAGGAATAATTCAAACTTAGACAATGCTATATGATTGGTTCAGTTTGTGTATGACTGACAGCTCCTTTTTAAACTTGCGTGGTGAGATATTCAAAATCCAGGAAGGTCCAGTAACTCGCTACTATAAGAAAATAAGAAATAAGAGCAGGAGTAGGCCATATGGCCCCTCGAGCCTGTTCTGCCATTCAATAAGATCATGGCTGATCTTTGACCTCAACTCCAGTTTCCTGCCCTATCGCTGTATCCCTTGATTCCCTTTGTATCCAAAAATCTATCGATGTTAGTCTTGAATATACTCAATGACTGAGCCTCCATTGCCTTCTGGGGTAGAGAAGTCCAAAGATTTATAATCCTGGCAATTTAAATATTTTAATGAGGCAGGCAGCCTCTGATTTACCTTGCTTTGCGGGTTTAACAGTGTTCGGCTGGGTTTCTCAGGGGGGCTGAAGGGAGGTGAGGAAAGCTTCGGGGAGAAGGTAAGCACCTTTACAGCACTGCTTGTGGGCTAGGGAGAGCAGTTGTGCTTCACCTAGTCCCCCAAGCTCCTCCATCAGACCGCCACCCCTCCCCCATGTAAAGACGCCCAAGGTCGGGGATCGCACCCTGGCTCGGTGATTGGATTACCTGCTCCTGTGGCCTGCTCCTGCAGTGTGCTCCAGAATCCTTCCCGCCCAAGTAGAAGTCAGCATGCGGGGTAACCCGGACTTCTGGGTTTCCCATCCAAAACTCCGCTCTCCCTCCACCCTATGCAACCCACTCCAGTTAATATCCAGGCCAATGACCCCTAATTCTAGACTCTCCAGCCAAGGGAAACAGCCTCTCAGCATCCACCCTGTCAAATCCTCTCAGAATTTTATACGTTTCAATGAGATCACCTCTCAGTCTTCTAAACTCCAGTGAAGAGAAAAAGATTAGGGAAAACAAACGTAGGTCCCTTGCAGTCAGATTCAGGTGAATTTATAATGGGGAACAAAGAAATGGTGGACCCGTTAAACAAATACTTTGGTTCTGTCTTCATGAAGGAAGACACAAATAACCTTCCGGAAATACTAGGGGACCGAGGGGCTAGTGAGAAGGAGGAACTGAAGGAAATCCTTATTAGGCGGGAAATTGTGTTAGGGAAATTGATGGGATTAAAGGCCGATAAATCCCTGGGGCCTGATAGCCTGCATACCAGAGTACTTAAGGAAATAGACCTAAAAATAGTGAATGTATAGGTGATCATTTTCGAATAGTATATCGACTCTGGATCAGTTTCTATGGACTGGAGGGTAGCTAATGTAACATCACTTTTTAAGAAAGGAGGGAGAGAGAAAACGAGGAATTATAGACCAGTTAGCCTGACATCAGTAGTGGGAAAAATGTTGGAATCAATTATTAAAGATGAAATAGCAGCACATTTGGAAAGCATTGATGGGATCGGTCCAAGTCAGAATGGATTTATGAAAGGGAAATTCTGCTTGACAAATCTTCTAGAATCTTTTGAGGATGTAACGAGTAGAGTGGACAAGGGAGAACCAGTGGATGTGATGTATTTGGACTTTCAAACGGCTTTTGACAAGGTCCCACAGAAGAGATTGGTGTGCAAAATTAAAGCACATGGTATTGGGGGTAATGTATTGACGTGGATAGAGAACTGGTTGGCAGACAGGAAGCAGAGAGTAAGGATAACCGGGTCCTTTTCAGAATGGCAGGCAGTGACTAGTGGGGTGCCGCAGGGCTCACTGCTGGGACCCCAGCTATTTACTATATACATTAATGATTTGGATGAGGGAATTGAGTGTAATATCGGCAAGTTTGCAGATGACACTAAGCTGGGTGGCGGTGTGAGCTGTGAGGAGGACGCTAAAAGGCTGCAGGGTGACTTGGACAGGTTAGGTGAGTGGGCAATCGCATGGCAGATGCAGTATAATGTGGAGAAATGTGAGGTTATCCACTTTGGTGGCAAAAACACGAAGGCAGAATATTATCTGAATGGTGGCAGATTAGGAAAAGGGGAGGTGCAACGAGACCTGGGTGTCATGGTTCATCAGTCATTGAAGGTTGGCATGCAGATACAGCAGGCGGTTAAGAAAGCAAATGGCATGTTGGCTTTCATAGCTAGGGGATTTGAGTATAGGAGCAGGGAGGTCTTACTGCAGCTGTACAGGGCCTTAGTGAGGCCTCACCTGTAATATTGTGTTCAGTTTTGGTCTCCTAATCTGAGAAAGGACGTTCTTGCCGGGATGGCAGGACTGACATATGAGGAGAGACTAGATCGACTGGGCCTGTATTCACTGGAGTTTAGAAGGATGAGAGTTGATCTCATAAAAACATATAAAATTCTGACGGGACTGAACAGGTTAGATGCAGGAAGAATGTTCTCGATGTTGGGGAAGTCCAGAACCAGGGGACATATTCTAAGGATAAGGGGTAAGCCATTTAGTACTGAGATGAGGAGAAACTTCTTCACTCAGAGAGTTGTCAACCTGTGGAATTCCCTACCGTAGAGAGTTGTTGATGCCAATTCATTGGATATATTGAAGAGGGAGTTGGATATGGCCCTTACGGCTAAAGGGATCAAGGGGTATGGAGAGAAAGCAGGAAAGGGATACTGAGGTGAATGATCAGCCATGATCTTATTGAATGGTGGTGCAGGCTCGAAGGACCGAATGGCCTACTCCTGCACCTATTTTCTATGTTTCTATATTTCTATGAATATAGGTCTGATCTATTCAATCTCTCCTCATAGGACAACCCTCTGGGATGTAAAAAGACTACTTCTGTTTTACATCACAGAGTATCTCAATTAAATGCACACAAAGCTGTTGAAAGAAGTCAGGGAGAAGCTAGCAGAGGCTTTGGCCACAATTTTTTAATTCTTCTTAAATATGCAAATTATGCTATCAGACTGGAGAGTGCCAATGTAACAAACACCATTGATCAAGAAAGGAGAGAAGGGTGGTGGGGGTTTGGAACTCATTGCCTGAATGGGTGGTATAGCAGAAATCCTCATTGCATTTAAAAAGTACATGGCTATGCACTTGAAGTGCCGTAACCTACAAGGCTACGGACCAAGAGCTGGAAAGTGGGATTAGGCTGGGTAGCTCATTTCCATCCAGCACAGACACGATGGGCCGAATGGCCTCCTTCTGTGCTGTAAACTTCTATGATTCTAGGAAAACCGGGAAACTGTAGACAGTTAATTTCATGTCATTTGCAGGCAAACTCTTAGGGAGTAATTTTAACCCCCAAGAATGGGTGGGTTTGGGTTTTGGAAAACAAGTAATGGGAGTAAGCAGTCAATGAAAAGATGCAGAAAGGTGCGACTGAATAGAGAAACCTTAGGATTCAAATACATAATTCCCCAAAAGCATGAGTGTAGGTTAATAAAGCCATATAAAAGGTCAACAGTATTTTCATTTTATGAATATGTGCATGGAATACAAGAGTAAAGATGTAATGATAAATTGTACAAAAATTGGTTAGGCCATAATTAAAGTACTGTGCACACTTTTGGGGACCCCATTACAGAAAGAACAATAAAGCCATAAAGAGTGTGCAGCATAGAATCACCAGGATGATGGCAGAGATGGGAAATGACAGGGTATTATTGAGGAGAGTCTTGAGATTATTTCCACTGGAGCAGACAAGATTTTTTTAGTGATTTTTAAAATTATGAACAATTTTATGAGTGAATAGGTAAGGACTATTTCCTCTTTACACAGTAGGTTGTTGAGACATGAATGCTTTTCCACAGGAGTGACTGAGGCAGAGATCATTGCATTTGTTAAGGGGAAAATTTGATAAATAGTCAAAGAAAAGGAGAATGCAAGGTTGTGGGGAAAAAGCAGGGCTGTGGGATTAGTTTTGAAATGCACTAGCAAAGAGTTATCACAGACATGGCGGATCGAATGATCTCTTCCTGTACTGTAAAGTTCTATAGTTCAAAGAAACTCATTAATTTGAAACACTCAAATCATAAAATCAAATTGAATTTCCAAGAAACATTTTAGAATAATTAGGCTCCCATGATTATAAGAAATTTTAGGAAAATAAATACTGTATTATTTAAAAGTTATTTACAAAGGCTTAGCTTAGTTATTTTTATTATTTAGTTCACTTGAGGAGTTAACTGGATGTATGTCTACCACAAATATATAATTGCTTGTTTATTTTTTCTGTAAAATTAAATTACTTGATATTTTTAATTTAAAACAAGGTCTGATGCGATGATCTATTGTTTTCAAAGACTGGTGTGAGATCCTATGGAGACATGGGATAAGTCATATAGCTGAAAGGAATTACCAGACAGGTTTACCTGTTCATATGGTTTTATGAAAGGGAAATCATGTTTGACAAATTTTTTGGAGTTCTTTGAAGATGTAACGAGCAGGGTGGATAAGGGGGAACCAGTGAATGTGGTGTATTTGGATTTCCAGAAGACATTCGATAAGGTGCCACATAAGAGGTTACTGCACAAGATAAAAGCTCACAGGGTTGGAGGTAATATATTAGCATAGAGGTTTGGCTAACTAACAGAGAGTCAGGATAAATGGGTCATTTTCCAGTTGGCAAACAGTAACTAGTGGAGTGCCACAGGGATCGGTGCTGGGTCCTCAACGATTTACAATCTTTATTTATTACTTGGATTAAGGGACCAAGTGTAATGTATCCAAGTTTGCTGATGATACAAAGAGTGGGAAAGCAAATTGTGAGGAGGACACAAAAAATCTGCAAAGCGCTATAGGCAGGCTAAGTGAGTGGGCAACAATTTGGCAGATGGAGTAATGTTGGAAATTGTGAGATTATCCACTTTGGCAGAAATAATAGAAAAGCAAATTATAATTTAAATGGAGAAAATTTGCAAAGTGCTGCAGTAACGAGAGACCTGCATGAAACACAAAAAGTGAGTATGCAGGTACCCAAGTAATCAGGAAGGCAAATGGAATGTTGGCCTTTATTGCAAGGGGGATAGAGTATAAAAGCAGATAAGTCCTGCTACAACTGTACAGGGTATTGGTGAGGCCACACCTGGAGTACTGCGTACAGTTTTGGTCTCCTTATTTAAGGAAGGATATACTTGCATTGGAGGCTGTTCAGAGAAAGTTCAATAGGTTGATTCCAGAGATGAGGGGATTGACTTATGAGGATAGGTTGAGTAGGTTGGGCCTATACACATTGGAGTTCAGAAGAATGAGAGGTGATCTTATTGAAGCATAAGATAATGAGGGGTCTCGACAAGGTGCATGCAGAGAGGATATTTCCACTCATAGGGGAAACAAAAATTCAGGGACATAGGGCTAGACTTTCCATTATTTTTGCATGCACGCCGCTCACTTAACGTCCATTTTAACGCTGAAATGAGGTATAACGCCCATATATCTCCCATTTACCTACAAAATGGAAACTAACGCCCATTTCTCGGTCACTTATCGCCGAGCATTACTTTCGGCATGAACTTAACGCCGATAAAAATAATACCGCCCGCCTACTTTTTTTGGGCAGAAAAATCAGAATGGGCGAAACCAATGCCCATAATATTGCCCAAGGTTATTTTTGGCATGTAGTTAACGCCAAGATTTAATAATACTGCCTGCGCATTTTTTTTGTCGTAAAGATTGCATTTGCTGAAACTAAAGCCCAGAAAATCGCCCAGCGTTACTTTCAGCACCTCACACACATATCGCTGACAATATCGCTCACCGAAAAAACCTCTGTGAAAAAGTTGCTCTCACCTGAACTAATCACAGCGGTATGGACGCCATTTTCTAAATCGCAGGTCACATCATTTAAAAGGCTGCTCCAACTTCAGATGTTCACATCACCTTAAAAGAACTCCAGAGTACCTTTGGAGGTACTCTGGAGTTCTTTTAAGCTGATGCGAACATCTGAACAAACATCTTATCATACTGTGGACGATTGAAATTTAGGTTAGGTGTCTTAGTGGGGATATTTATTGTTTGTGAACAATACTTATTGGAATGGAGCCTGTCATTTCGCAGCCTGTCTTGATGAGTACGCACATGCTGCAGACTAGAGATGGTAGAAGGTATATTCGACAGCATTATGTGCCCAATCTAAGACGTGCTAGCCTGATGAGGAGGACCAGACCTTACAGCCCCCACACTTACAGGTATAAGCGGTCTTACCTCAACTTGTCCGATATCACCTGCCTTAAGAGACTGCGCTTCCACAAAGAGGTTATCAGTGAGATATGCCAGCTCATCAGGGGCGATCTGTAGCCTGTTTGCACATCAGAACCACACTGTCCGTCGAGGTCAAGGTCACTTTCGTTCTACGCGTCGGGTTCTTTTCAGGCCTCAGCTGGCGACATTTGCGCTATATCTCAGCATGTCACACATTGCTGCATTCGACAGGTCACTGAAGCTCTGTACGCACGCAGGATGAACTTTATCAGCTTCCCTATGGCCAGGGAGGCTCAGACTGAGAGGACTCTAGGATTCTACCAAATAGCTAACTTCCCCAAGGTGCAGGGAGCAAAAGACTATGCACATCGCGATGCGGGCACCTTTTCAGGATGCAGAGGCTTTTCGGAACCGAAAGGGATTCCACTCCCTGAGTGTGCAACTCGTTGTCGACCACCAGCAAATAATTATGGCAGTGAATGCCAAATTTCTGGGCAGCAGCCATGATGCTCACATCCTGCATGAGAACGCTGTATCTGACATGTTTACCAGTCAGCCACAAGGTCAATGCTGGATGCTTGGTGACAAAGGATATGGCCTCACCACCTGGCTGATGAACCCCCCGCCCCCTGCATGACACCCACACCGAAGCCGAGAAGTGATACAACGAGAGCCACAGAGCCACTCACAATATCGTGGAGAAAACCATCGGAGTGCTGAAGCTGTGCTTTAGATGCCTGGACCATTCAGAAGGCAAGCTTCAATACCACTCTGAGCGGGTAGCTCAATTTGTGGTGGTGTGCTCCATGCTGCACAACTTGGCGATCAGGAGGGGACAAGAATTGCTAGAAGGGACTGATGGTCCACCTCAAGAGAGAGAGGAAGAGGAGGACGAGGAGGTGGACACTGACCTCGGGCCAGACAATCAGTCTGACATTGAAACCATGCCCCTGCCCCCCTCTCTACCGCAGGAAAGGGCCCGTGGTGGCTACATAGCTGCAAAACTCTTACGTCAGCAGATCATAAATGAGCGCTTTGTTTTAAAGAACGTTGTTGTTATTTACAAGGCTGAAACACTGCTGGGTGTGCAGCTCATACATCAATGGTGTGCATCACCTTAGTGACAGTTAAAGTTTAAGTTGATTCAACTTAAGTTTAATTCTACCCTTTGATGTTAAGGAATTACCAGTGTGTAATGGTGCAGCTATCTGAGACAATGCGCAACAAGGTTATGTTAAATAAAAAACATTTACTCTGAACATTTGTGTGAAATCATAATTATGACTGTAAAAAACACCCCACCTCACCCCACAACACATTGATCATATTTACATAATTCAGATGGTCAATATTTTCAGCAACACAGAACACAAATGCAAACCAACAAGGTAGCCCCCCTCGCCCCTTCCCCCAACCCTCCCAACAAAATAGCAACATCAACATAAAAATATGCCCAAGACAACGCCTGCGGGCATGCATCTCAGTTTCCTTCCCCCCCCCCCCGCTTCTCCTCCCCACCTCTACCCCTTCCTCTTCCCCTCCTGACTCCAAGCCGCCTGGCTGAGGAACTCCTCAGGCACTGCTTCATTGGGGGGGAAGACGGCAGAACCGCTGCTTGGATGGATACGGGAGAGGACGGTCTCGAGGTGGGAACATGCTCCGAGGCAGAAGCAAGATCTACCTCCTGGCTCTCATGTGTCGTTGGCAATGGGGGTGCGGCACCTTGGGGTGCAGTGCCGCACTCCGTGACCACTGGGAGGTCTCTGCCACCAGTGTTCCTGGCTGTCAGCTCCAGGGCCTCCAACATCCACGGCATGTACTCCGTCATGGTGGCGGACATGCTGGGCAACTGATGTGATATGCCCCCCATTGTCTGGAGTATCTGCTGACCTATGTCAACACTCCTCCTGGACAAGTGTACTATGTCCCTGCTCAGATTTGCCGCTGGTGGAGCAGACCTGCTACGACAAACCAACCTCTGTTTGGTCTGCGCCATCCTGGAGACACCTGGGGTGCCCTGTGGCAAGATGCTTGTGCCCGGTACCTCCATGGTGAAGGTGGGAATGGCCGCAGGAGCACTAGATGTGATCGGTGTCGAATGGATTATGGAGCTTGGCAATGCATGCTCCTCAAAGTTGGTACTGTCATCCGTTGAGAAGGGACCCAGCAGATCCACGAGTGAGAATCGGTGCTCCTCAGCATCAGAAAGTAGGAGTGTCCGGCAAGTCTATCCCCGCGCCCCCAGCTTCTGGGCTCGGTGTTCTTGCATGGGGCCACGCTGCTGGCTGAGTTGCAAAACATAAATGAGGTTATTAGAGGAGAAGGGGGTGCTAGGGTCACAAGGTGATTCCAGCGCTACACACAGCATATGCACGACAAAAGCACCACCGCTATCAAACTCATCACAGACATCACATTTCATGGACATCAACACATTTGCATTGCAATGATTCTCATGAGGCTATCATTGTTTAGAGAACACTTTTATGATTCATCTATCATATATTATTGGTTGGATATGAGTGGGTGTGGCATCTATTGAATTTACATCACGCAATGGTGTATACTTTACTCACGTGGCATCACATCAGGTTCTGCTGCTGCATGCGCGGCCGACCGGAGGTGGTTCCCCTTGATGTCGGTGAGCTCGATGATGATTGGTGGCCCACCACCCGTTCACCTCTGCTCGGCCCTATTCTTGGAAAGCTTCTTCTGTAAAAGGTAACACCAGCACGACATGGCATGAGATCATTGCGTGAGATCATTGTTAGGTACTGTCACAGAGACTGATACAACACATAACCGACAGATTTAATCATGATTATTATGAAACTTATTCTTTACCTAAAGATGTATACCGTGAATGCAGGCTTTGAGTTCAACATTCCCAGTATAAGTGCAAGACATCACATCTGATTTTAATCACTCATTACACTTACAATTCAAACTATATAAATATATAAGTAAATAAATGTAATACTTACTCTGGCGGATCTGACATGGTCGTTCCAGCGCTTGCGGCACTGGTTGCCCTCATGCACCTCATTGGTCACTGACGAGACAATCTCAGCTATGTCGGCCCATATCTTCTGGTAAGCCTTTGGGGTGGGCTTCCCACACCCTCCCTGGGTCAATTGACCCCAGCGTGACTCAATCTCCTGCATGAGGGTGGCAGTTGCTTTGTCCGAGAACTTCCTCGCTCTTTTTCGTTCTCCCAATTGTTCCTCTCCCAGTGTCAATCTCCACAGCGTGCTTTGTCGCCTCCTCCATTCCTTCCATTTTAAATATTATTTTTTTGACAAAAACTCGGTACCAACTCGATTCTTTGTGCTCAGTAGACTTTTTTCTGCTGGTGAATGTCCCTCCTGCCTCCCACAACACACAACACACCCACACACACTTTCAGTTCCTCTCTGCTCCCTCTCTCTCTGTTTCCTTTTATGCGCATCTAATGATGATCCCTGACTTCCTGAAACGTGGGAAACGAGCGTTGCTATGCCGTTGCTATGCACGCCAACACATAACGGCAGAAGGTCAAAAAAATGTAATGCTAGCACTCATTTCAGGTCACTCGCGGTATCGACCATTTAAAAAGTTGAGGTTTTGAAAATGGGCGATAATTCGGCAATCTCAAAACCCATATTTACTGCCTACGCTGGAAATAACACCCATTTTTGGGCGATCTGCACAAAAGTGGAAAGTCTAGCCCATAGTCTCAGAATAAGGGGCCACCCATTTAAAACTGAGATGAAGAGAAATTTCTTCTCCCAGAGGGTTAAAAATCTATTGAATTCTCTGCCCCAGAGAACTGTGGAGGCTGGGTTATTGAATATATTAAGGCGGAGGTAGACAATTTTTGAGCGATAAGGGAGTAAAGGGTTATGAGGAGCAGGCAGGGAAGTGGAGCTGAATCCATGATCAGATCAGCCATGATCTTATTGAATGGCAGAGCAGGCTCGAGGGGCCAAATGGCCTACTATTTCTTATATTCTTATGTTCTTATATACTGGGCACATTTCCAAAATCTTATCTGGATGTCAAGGCAAGGATAGACAGATTTGAAGGTATGGGGAGTTGGGATTTGCTCTTGAGAGTGATTTAACATATGAGATTGAAATAATCAACAATAAGAAAAATACAAAAAGATAACAACCACCTTTCAGAAACATCTCAAAGCACTTCAAACAAAATGAATTATTTTGAATTGCAGTGACATTGGTTATATACACAAACTTGCCAGCCAACTAATTCACAGCAAGATCCCAAAAACACAATTGAAACAAATGCCAAGTGAACAACTTCAACAACTTGCATTTATATAGCACCTTTAATGTAAAGAATTCCCCCCAAAAAATGTTGCATTACTGAGGTTTTTCTTCAAATAAGCTAGAATTAAACATTTTAGAATGATAAAATCATAGAAATTTATGGCACAGAAAGAGGCCATTCATTTTAATAATAGCAAAAACTCTACTTTATAACACTCAAACTCATAGGTTAAATTTTGTAAGATCCTACTCAACTAAAGTTGTATCATACTGAAACCTATTAAAATATGGAATAAAAGTAAAACTTACTTTGTATGTGTATGATGACTTGTATATTGATATCAAAACTGCAGCAGATTAATTTACTTTCCGATGCATGACCATTCTTGAAACTATCGTGCAGTATGTGAAAGGAGATTTTTTTTGTTGTATTGATATTGGTCAAATCAACCTATAATTTCAAACAATTTACTCGCAATATTCTGAAAAATGGAACATGGTTGCCTTATATAAGAACATAAGAAATAGAAGCAGGATTAGGTCATTTGGCCCCTCGAGCCTGCTCCACCATTCAATATGATCATGGCTGATCTGATCTTGGCCTCAACTCCACTTCCCTGCCAGCTCCGTATAACCTTTGACTCTTTTATCATTCAAAAATCTAACTATCTTCACCTTAAATTATATTCCATGACCCAGCCTTCACAGCTCTCTGGGGTAGAGAATTCTAAAGATACATAACCCTCTGAGAGAAGAAATTCCTCCTAATTTCTATTTTAAATGGTGGCCCGTTATTCTGAAACTCTGCCCCCTAGCTCTAGACTCGCCCCACAAGGGTAACATCCTCTCTGCATCTACCCTGTCAAGCCCCCTCAGAATCTTATACGTTTCAATAAGATCACCTCTTATTCTTCTAAACTCCAATGAGCATAGGCCCCAACCTGCTCAACCTTTCTTCATAAGACATCCCCTTCATCTCAGGAATCAACCTCGTGAACATTCTCTGAATTGATTCTAATGCAAGTCTATCTCTCCTTAAATAAGGAGTCCAAAACTGTACGCTGTACTCCAGGTGCGGTCTAACCAACGTACCATTGTAGCAGGACTTTCCTACTTTTATACTCCACCCCTTGCAATAAAGGCAATCTTCCATTTACCTTCCTAATTATTTGCTGTACCTGCATGCTAACTTTTTGTGTTTATGTACAAGGACCCCCAGATCCCTCTGTACCTCAGCATTTTGTAATCTCTCTCCATTTAAATAATCATTTGTTTTTTTATTTTTCCTACCAAAGTGAATAACCTCACATTTTATCACATTATACTCCACCTGCCAATTGTTTTTTTCCTACTCACATAGCCTATCTATATCCCTTTGCAGATTCTTTGCATCCTCCTCACAATTGCTTTCCCACCTATCTTTGTATCATCAGCAAACTTGGCCACATTACATACACTAGATCCAAGTCATTAATATAGATTGTAAATAGTTGAGGCCCCAGCACTGATTCCTGTGGCACCCCACTAGTTACAGTTGGTCAACCTGAAAATTATCCATTTATCTCGACTCTCTGTTTTTTGTTAGTTGGTCAATCCTCTATCCATGCTAATATATTATCCCCAACTCCATGAGCTCTTATCTTGTGCAGTAACCTTTTATGTGGCACCTTATCGAATGCCTTCTGGAAATCCAAATACACGACATCTACTGGTTCCCCTTTATCCACCCTGCTCGTTACATCTTCAAAGAACTCCAGAAAATTTGTCAAACATGATTTCCCTTTCATAAAACTATGCTGACTCTGCTTGACTTTATGCTTTTCCAAATGTCCCGTTACTGCTTCCTTAATAATGGACACCAGCATTTCCCAATGACAGATGTTAGGCTGGCTGGTCTATAGTTTCCTGCTTTCTGTCTGCCTCCTTTTTTAATAAGGGGCGTTACATTTATGATTTTCCAATTCACTGGGACCTCTCCAGAATCCAGGGAATTTTTGTAGATTTCAACCATTATCTCTTCTTTTAAGACCCGAGGATGCAGACCTTCAGGTCCAGGGGACTTGTCCACCTTTAGTCCCATTAGTTTGCCTAGTAATTTTTCTCTAGTGATAGTGATTGTTTTAAGTTCCCCCTTCCCCAAATCCCCTTGATTATCAATTATTGGGATGCTTTTAGTGTCTTCTACCAGGAAGACCGATACAAAATATTTGTTCAAAGTCTTTGCCATTTCCCTGTTTTCCATTATTAATTCCTCAATCTCATCGTCTAAGGGACCAACACTTACTTTAGCTATTCGCTTCCTTTTTTTATATACCTGTGGAATGTTTTATGTTTTTAAACGTTTTCTCCACCGATGTTTATTAAAATAATTTAAATGGTCTCCATTCTTCCATTGTGAAGTTTTAATTATATAGTACAGTAATTAACTTATGATTAGGGCAAGTTATTTGTATTGTTGTCATTCAGATCTGCTGACAAAGCAGCATTTTTACTGTCTCCAATACTTTTAAAGCAAAATTGTGGTACTCATGAGGCAAATCACGCGGCACACGGTAAGTTTGGAATTAATTATACGACTGCGACAAATTATTTGCCATACTAATGATCCATAACCATAGTCCAGAGACACTGGTGGTGTCACATTGCCCAAGAGAACACAACCATTATATGAATAGAGCTATGTAACAAGTATTTTGAATAAAACAGAAATCTTAAGCATGGAGGATGGGAAATCTACACATGGAGGAGAGTATCTTAATACAGCATTCAGCAGATTGAGGGGAAATTTGTGCACAGGTATCTCTCCTAGAATATTTTGTGCTGCATGTGAAAGTGCTACATATAGATTGGGCTAAACAAACTGGTAGCAATACGGCGGAGGAGGATTTCCTGGAGTGTATAAGGGATGGTTTTCTAGACCAATATGTCGAGGAACCAACTAGAGAGCTGGCCATCCCAGACTGGGTGTTGTGTAATGAGAGAGGATTAATTAGCAATCTTGTTGTGCGAGGCCCCTTGGGGAAGAGTGACCATAATATGGTAGAATTCTTTATTAAGATGGAGAGTGACACAGTTAATTCAGAGACTTGAATCCTGAATTTAAAGAAAGGTAACTTCGACGGTATGAGACGTGAATTGGCTAGGATAGACTGGCGAATGATACTTAAAGGACTGACGGTGAATAGGCAATGGCAGACATTTAAAGATCACGTGGATAAACTTCAGCAATTGTACATCCCTGTCTGGTGTAAAAATAAAACAGGGAAGGTGGCTCAACCGTGGCTTACAAGGGAAATTAGGGATAGTGTTAAATCCAAGAAAGAGGCATATAAAGTGTCCAGAAAAAGCAGCAAACCTGAGTACTGGGAGAAATTTAGAATTCAGCAGAGGAGGACTAAGGGTTTAATTAGGAGGGGGAAAATAGAGTATGAGAGTAAGCTTTCAGGGAACATAAAAACTGACGACAAAAGCTTCTACAGATATGTGAAGAGAAAAATATTAGTGAAGACAAATGTAGGTCCCTTACAGTCAGAATCAGTCAAATTTATAATGGGGAACAAAGAAATGGCAGACCAATTGAACAAATACTTTGGTTCTGTCTTCACTAAGGAAGACTCAAATAATCTTCTGGAAATACTAGGTGGCCGAGGGTCTAGCGAGAAGGAGGAACAGAAGGAAATCCTTATTAGTCAGCAAATTGTGTTAGAGAAATTGATGGAATTGAAGGCCGATAAATCCCCAGGCCCTGATAGTCTGCATCCCACAGTACTTAAGGAAGTGGCCCTAGAATTATTGGATGCATTGGTGGTCATGTTCTAACATTCTATTGACTCTGGATCTGTTCCTATGGACTGGAAGGTAGCTAATGTAACCCCACTTTTTAAAAAAGGAGGGAGAGAGAAAATAGGGAATTATAGACCAGCCAGCCTGACATCGGTGGTGGGGAAAATGCTGGAATTAATTATTAAAGATGTAATAGCAGCGCATTTGGAAAGCAATGACAGGATCAGTCCAAGTCAGCATGGATTTATGAAAGGGAAATCATGCTTGAAACGCCTTCTAGAATTTTTTGAGGATGTAACCAGTAGAGTGGACAAGGGGGAGGCAGTGGATGTGGTGTATTTATACTTTCAAAAGGCTTTTGACAAGGTCCCACACAAGAGATTAGTGTGCAAAATTAAAGCACATGGTATTGGGGGTAATGCACTGACGTGGATAGAGAACTGGTTGGCAGACAGGAAGCAAAGAGTAGGAATAAACGGGTCCTTTTCAGAATGGCAGGCAGTGACTAGTGGGATACTGCAAGGTTCAGTGCTGGGATCCCAGCTATTTACAATATACATTAATGATTTAGACGAAAGAATTGAATGTAATATCTCCAAGTTTGCAGATGACACTAAGCTGGGTGGCGGTGTGAGCTGTGAGGAGGATGCTAAGAGGCTGCAGAGTGACTTGGACAGGTTAGGTGAGTGGGCAAATGCATGGCAGATGCGGTATAATGTAAATAAATGTGAGGTTATCCACTTTGGTGGTAAAAGCAGCAAGGCAGGTTATTATCTGAATGGTGACAGATTAGTAAAAGGGGAGGTGCAACGAGACCTGGGTGTCATGGTACATCAGTCATTGAAAGGTGGCATGCAGGTACAGCAGGCGGTGAAGAAGGCAAATGTCATGTTGGCCTTCATAGCGAGAGGATTTGAGTATAGGAGCAGGGAGGTCTTACTGCAGTTGAATGAGAGGGGATCTCATAGAAACATATAAAATTCTGACAGGATTGGACAGGTTAGATGCAGGAAGAATATTACCGATGTTGGGGAAGTCCAGAACCAGGGGTCACAGTCTAAGGATAAGGGGTAAGCCATTTAGGACCGAGATGAAGAGAAACTTCTTCACTCAGAGAGTTGTGAGCATGTGGAATTCTCTACCACAGAAAGTTGTACAGGGTCTTGTTGAGGCCACACCTTGAATATTGTGTATAGTTTTGATCTCCTAATCTGAGGATGGACATGCTTGCTATTGAGGGAGTGCAGCGAAGGTTCACCAGACTGATTCCCGGGATGACAGGACTGACATATGAAGAAAGACTGGATTGACTAGACTTATATTCAATGGAATTTAGAAGAATGAGAGGGGATCTCATAGAAACATATAAAATTCTGACAGGATTGGACAGGTTAGATGCAGGAAGAATATTACCGATGTTGGGGAAGTCCAGAACCAGGGGTCACAGTCTAAGGATAAGGGGTAAGCCATTTAGGACCGAGATGAAGAGAAACTTCTTCACTCAGAGAGTTGTGAGCATGTGGAATTCTCTACCACAGAAAGTTGTTAAGGCCAGTTCGTTAGATATATTCAAAAGGGAGTTAGATGTGGCCCTTACAGCTAAAGGGATCAAGGGGTATGGAGAGAAAGCAGGAATGGGGTACTGAAGTGCATGATCAGCCATGATCATATTGAATGGTGGTGGGCAGGCTCAAAGGGCCGAATGGCCTACTCCTGCATCTATTTTCTATGTAAATCTCCTCAATGATGAGCATCTACCTATGTCCGAATTACATTCCAAATACTGAAAGCAAGTTACATTTTTATTTTTAAAAGGAAAATTCTTCATGCCCATTAGCATTTGATAACAGCAAATCATTATAATCTTAATTATTTATAATCTTTTACTTTGTTTTGTTTGTTACCAGGTTTTTGCAACTCCATGCTCCTTGTGTTCCTGGTCGTGTTTTGTTCTGATGGTGTCATTACTCGTAGCATCCATAAGCACCGGCGTGGTAATAGAGAAGTAAATAGTGAGTACTGAAGCAATTATGCACTTACTTGAAATATTCAGAAGCTTTTAGCATGACTGTTTTAAGTTATCTTTACAATGTACTGTTTGCCCCCTGAGGATCTTTTTTGTCACATTAGTTGTCAGACCAATGCCTGCTAAGATTTTGTGACGTCAGCAGTTAGTTGATTTGACAGATATTGAACATGAATTATGCAAGTAAAAATTAATTTCCTAAGTTAATTAAAATAATAAACAAAGTATGTGAATGAGCAATAAAACTAGTTAGTTGAAGTAAAGCACTTTAAAGAAACTAGACGACCTTGGAGTAAATTGCAACGGTTTTACTTTAACTAGCTAGACAACTGCATGTTGATATGGTGGGAATACTTGTGGCTCCTCTGCCCCTGAGAGCTATGCTGGTGGGAGTATAACTCCTGGTGGGGTCACCTAAGCCAACAGGTCGAACAGTAGGAGCCAGACGAAAAGCAGTCCACCGGCCCTGCCGGTAAGGGGTCATGAATCAGACTAATAACCTGTCCACATTAAAGTGCCTTTTGTTACGCAAGCAACCAGGGACAAGACCATCTGTTATAGACCTGCACATATAAACATCAGCTGTGGGTACACAATCTGCTAGATGTAAGGCAAGATGATACTCTGACAGAGTCAAATACTTTCTCTGGACAGACAGCAGTAGAAGGCTATTTCTTCTGTTTGGGGAATCAGTGAGAAAGAGTTTATTTAAAATTGGCACTAAGAATATGATGAGAGAGTTTAAGAAAAAAATGTTGAGGCAGTGACTAATGCATCTTTTAAGAGCTAATTGGATAAAGATTTGAAGAAGAGAAAGACAAAAGGGCTATGGGGAGTGTGCAGGGCCTTGGATTTGTTTTAGATTGATCTAGCAACGTGTCAGCAAGGACAAGATGAGCTGAATATCCTCCTTTGGTGCTGAAAACTTCTATGGTTCTATGATGCTCAGCGGAAGAGTCTTAAAGCTATATTCATCCTAGTGTTTTATGCCTTTTTACAGGTTATAGTGCAAAAGATAGCAGAATAGCCTCATTTCATGGGCTGACAATATTCCATAGGCAAAACTTGAAATTAAATATCTTCAAAGTACTTTTACAGGATTACTTTACAAAGTGAGAGTGATGTTTTGGTTACAACTTACTATTATCTGCTGGTGATCCTATATTTACAGAAGTTGCTCTACCTCTAGATATACCATTCTCCTGATTAGCTACTTCAGTTATTGTATTGGTGAAACTTTTTGAGGTTCCATTCACAACACAGAGCATTTTTGCAAAGACCAGCATATTCATGGAAATGAGGTACCATCTCGATGGGGCACAGAACCCTTCCCAAAGTAGTGACCCCAAGAATGCAGGCCATTGTAGATGCCAATCATGCACTTTACAGACCAATGAGCCTGACCACATCCTCCTGTTAGACTTGGTGCTTGTTGTCCACTGGAAAGGGTACCCTAGAATGCAATTTGGGTAACTCTCTTGCACCACCTTATTCAGCAACATGTCCACTTTACCAGCCATCAAATAATGGACCAGGTGAAGTGTCTTTCCACCATTTGTCCACAGACTCTATTTAGTTCCTCCACAGTTGGGTATCATGTTTGTCTGGCATATATTTCCCCTGCCTTGGTAAAGGCTGAAAAATATCCCAAATCCCTATTGAACCTTCATAATAGCTAAAATAATATTCTCCCCTACACTTGGCCACTTAGCCTTTAAGCGGGCAAATCTAGTTCAATTTGAGAAGTTGGCCAGATTCCAGCTCCTGTCACACGGCCAAAACTGTGCTGGGAGCTCATGCTCATTATTCAAATAAGCTGACTCAGGTAAATTACAACAATGTGGTTTTGAACAACTTTGTGTTAGTAGCTACTCAATCTTACATTCCACTTAACCAAAATCACAAAATTGGCTTGTTTCAATTGGTAACACTGTCGCCTCTGAGTCAGAAAATAAGGCTGACATTCCAGTAGAGTGAATCTGATAATGGTGCCATCTTTCCGATCTGTCAGTAAATCGAGCCCCCCTCCACCGCTTTGCCAATTCAGGTTGCTTTTAAAGATTCTATGGCATTATTACAAAGAAGAAGAGCAAGAAGTTCTCAGGGTGTATTGGCCAACTTGCTGCTGTCTATATGATCTTATTGTGTGAAAAATAACAACAACAATGTCTGCACTTTATCGTAACTCATGTGAAGCATTTCTGAGAATCATAATAAGGTGTCATATAAATGCAAGCTTTTTTTTTAAACCTGTTAGTGGGGAAACAAAAATCAGATCCGAGTAGTGCTGGACTCTACAGTTGCTGATAGCTTCTTCCAGCTAGTTCACTTTTCCACTATAACTAATTCCTATTTAGATCTAGCACTGCCAAAGACTCTGAACACACAGGGGTAAAAATTGTCCCCCACCCAAAACGGGACTCTCCCACCCCGTTTCGATGGTTTTTACCACAACTGCGGTTCAGGTCGCCTTTTGAGCGACATTCGGCTCTTTTTGTTTTTTTTTCCTTGGCTCCGGAAGTCGCTCTTAATGGGGGCGGTGACAACACTTGAGGGGCAAATAGGGGTGATGGCAACACCTTAGGGGCGGTGCGGAGTGACCATCACAGTGACGTCACCACGGCGCCGCGTCATCACTTGAAGGGGAGAGCCTCCACGATTTTAAAACTTTGGCCCACTGGGCCACCAGGGAGGATTTCGGCCAGGCCAGCGGCCTGGCACCCAAGAAAGGGTGCCAGGTTGCCTGTTGGCAGTCCGGCCAAACCCAGGGGCAAAATTGTCGGGCCGACATGGCAGTCGGCCAACAAGAAAAAAACATGGCGGCAGCGGCAGTGCATTCTCCCCTTTAAGGAAAGCCGCACACCCATTGCAGAAGGGCACAGCCTCACTGGACCACCGGAAAAAAACAGGTTTTGGCACCACCGGGCGGGCCGAAGATTTTCGGAGGAGAATGTCATTGTCGGGGGGGGGGTAGGTGGGGGATAGATCGTCGATACGCATGGTGATGATGCGCTTACCACGGATCGGCAGCAGTGGAGCAGTGGGGGTGGGGAATCGGGGCATTGCCAGGAAACCTTGGGTGGGCAATTGGGCTAGCAGCAGCCATTCCACAAAAAGTTGGCGGCCACTCCACTCTGCAGCATGGCCGCCGATTTGCGGTGGTAACAGGCTTTAAGGAGACGGGCAATTTCAGCCCCGCATACTCTTGGCACTAGGGGTTTACTGGTAGAATTTTTTAAAATCCTGCTTTTATAATGGAAAATCTATTTTGTTGATAATATTATGGGAGTCCCAGGAGTCCCATCATCATCATCATCATAGGCGGTCCCTCGAAACGAGGATGATTTACTTCCACGCCAAAAAAGGATAAGTTCACAGGTGTTCCAATGAAGGACCTAATATTCCAGGTCCTGAACTACATCCTGAAGGGTGGAAGATGCCTGTGCGTGGATTTTCTTTTAACGTGTGGTGGCCATTGCACACCAGCCACCACACGGGCTTGACAGAGCTGGGTCTTAGTCCAGTGGCAAAGATTACCCAAGACGACTGGAGACCTGCTCTGCTGCACGGACCGAGTGCGCACACATATCGCAGTGTGGGCTGGACCATGCTGCCCCTGGGCCCCTGGCCCCGAACTCACTCAGGAGTCCTACTCCACTGACGGAAGTACAGTACAGTGGGACTACCGTTCATCTGCTGTCTAAGCCCAGTTCCCAAAGAGCAGAGATGGAGTAATTTCCAGAATCGAGGTAGGCAGTGCACACCTGTATAGGTGGAACAGAGGTGCTTGTCCTGACTGACCTAGGGAAATGATAACGGAGCCAGAGGACCTTAAAGGGCTAAAAGCAAATTGCCAACAGTTTTATTTCATTCCTGAATGGAAAAATAGGTGAATCATTTAAGGTAATTGCCCCTTTCTGAGATCAACTACCATTGCTGGTGGTCCTTCAGTGGCCTTTCCAAAGGCTTTGTACCGGACCTATATCAGCTCTCAGCTGGTCTAGGTGCCACTAAGCTTAGGGCAAGAGTAATGGACTGACCCCCAAACATGCCTCAAAGTTGTCAGCAGACTTAGGAAGGGTAGATGGCAGACTTGCTGAACAGAATTTGGGCAAGAAGGTGCATGGGGTGGAAACCCAGCTGATCCACGTTCTGTTCTAAATGGCCGTCTCCCCCCTACCTCTGCATCTCCACAGGCGATCCTGTTTTGCTCTCCCACCTGACCAGAATTTTGGCATCATGATGTTCGTATCACTCCAAATGTACACTATTTAATTCGATGACAGGTCCAAGTACCTGTACTAAATTAATTGTGTTAATTTGGCTGATCAGTATTTGTGGAAATTTGTCTCAAAAAATCATATTGTGTTAAAATGTTCAGCCATGAACTCATTGAATGGCGGTGCAGGCTAGAAGGGCTGAATGGCCTGCTCCTGCACCTATTTTCTATGTTTCTAAAAGTAATCCTATAATTTTACAGGACTGCAACCAATCATTATATTGTAAAATCACTGTACTTTTTTAAAAAGAATATTATATTTCTGACTCTTTTCATCCAGCCAATTAAGATTTAATTTAAGCCACACTGTGCAATCTGATAAAATATAATTCCAGTGAATAAAGCTTTCCTACATTACAACAGTGATACACTCCAAAAGTACTTCATTGTCTGTAAAGCACTTTGAGACGTCTAGTGGTCGTGAAAGACACTATATAAATCCAAGTCTTTCTTTCTTTTAGAGCTAGCAATTCTGTTGTTTTATTGCTGCATGATTAACTGTTTCTGCCACTTTAGAAAGACAAAGAATATGTTCTAATAATTATATTTGTAATTGGATAGGTCGCCATCTTCCCACTTACTTTCAATCAGTACCTCAATGCAGTACAATGTACAATCAGTATGTGGTAAAAGCAGAAAAAGTTGTGAGGCCTTTGAAGTATCTTCCTTGGATAATGATGGGACCTTTGAAACACTCAGGAGTAAGGTAAACCAAATATTTATAATTTTCATTCACTAATTGTTAACTTGAATCTTACCATATAGAGGGTAAATTTCCTCACTTGTTCTGCTGGACTTCCACTGTGACTCGATTTGGAAAGAGGCTGTGAGGCAATATGTTGGATCTTGCCCACATTTGGGAGATTCTGCCTGTCTTTGTTAGTGGTGGTATCTTTGCCCACCTCTTTCCAGGCCTCCCATGTCAGAAAGGGTGAGGATTCCTTACACTGGTTGATCCTGCTTCCTTGGCCCATAAGGGACCCAGTGTAAGACTGGAGGCCAGTACCCTGAGTCAGATAATGAATACCAGCTTGCAGAAGGTCACAAGTGGGTTCCTTCAGGGTGGGGGGGAGGTGGATCAGACCGGGGAAGTGGCCTGAACTCCCAAAGATGATTAAAGTTTTTTTTTAATAAGTTTTGAGTATTGGCTTGATAACACACTGGGCTGAAGGGGTCAGAGAATGGATCTCCAGTAGACAGGAGATGAGCATCCCACCCCTCCGCACTAAAAACTGGAGTGAATGTTTCTAACAGCACATGGCAGACAGGTGGTCAAGATACACCCATAATGCCGTGTGCACCCAGTAACTCAGCAAACTCCAGTGGGGTCAATGCTGCAGGGGTACTGATAAATGTGATGTCAAATTGCTATCCACAGATCATTCATCCCATCAACTCTGCATAAATTGTCATATGATTTAGGCAAAAAATGTTATAAATTTCTAAAGAAAGCAGCTATTTCCTTTGGAATCTGGATGTGGTATATATTTTAGTCTTCAACAATACAACTGTTGTTAAATATTTTATAAAACTTTTAAAGTAAATGAAAACAACCTACAAGATCTTACTTTGAATAATTATACCATTCATTTATTTGAATAACTATGATATAAATTTATTTATATTAGTTGAATTCACATAGAATAACATTAAGGTCAGTATAATTTAGATAGCTGTCTTATTGCCATATTTTAAAACCTTTGTGCTTTGCAGGAGAGAATATGGACTAAAAATTACTGTTGATGATATTAGCGGACAAATGCTTATCACTTTCATATGCCAATACCCTGTTACTTTAGCAGAGGTGTTAACCTATTTACATCGGTTAACAATCCCATTAAAATAATGGACAGAGCAATGTCAGAGGGATGTGTTCAGCATTAACTGGAAAGCCATTTTTAGTCTTTTTTTTAAATGGTTTGGCCTAATTAATGTTTTTCCGCTCTAGTAACTCTAATATTCTGCAATATCCTGATTTTTTTTTAAGTACAGTTACATTTAGGATTCAACATGTCACAGTTCAAAGATTTTTAATATAGTAGCCAACGCCTGCACAGGAAAGAAAGCTTTATAATGTGGTAAATTTTCCAGCCTGTTATTGTAGGCCCAATGCACTGTGACCTTTGCACTTTCACATATTCAGAACAGCTGTCCTTATTGAATCTTCTGGATTTGCCCTAATTATATATTCAGTGCAAGCCCCTGGCCTGACATTGGGCCTCCCAGTGGTAGTTCACGCACTGGTAGGGCAAGCGCAACATCTGGTGCAGCTGCAACTCTTAAAGGACTATAGTTGCAAATTAAAGGTGAGTTGATTTATTTCTGCAGGACGAAGATATGGCAGAAAATTGTTCCAGTAGCTGACAAATGGTTCAACAGCTACAAAAAAAACCCTCCATCCACTGATGCTGCTGGGAAGCTGCTTTTTCAGGAAATGGGTGAAAGGAGGGTTGCCCAATTGATCACTGAAAGGCACCCTCCTCACAAGAAAGTGAAGCAGTCCACATGGAAAGAGATGGCAGAAATGCTGTGACAAACACCCAGAGAACCTAGGTACAGATAAGAAAGTTTGCCAACATCAGAAAATCTGCGAAAGCATGCACCCTCACCATTTTCTTATAATAGGAGGGTAAAGTATGCATGCTACACAGTATTTCTTCTCATCCTGTTGTGCCTAGACGGCGACCATGTGAAAAACATTCAGAACAACCTTATGATTATTTTACAGCTTAACATACTCCTACTCCTACAATAGGGGTAATTATGCCCTCTCCAGTTTTAAGTACCATCTAGAATGAAGCAGGAGCAAACTTTCTAGATGGCACTTAAAACTGGAGAAGAAAGAAAGAAAGAAAGAAAGAAAGAAAGAAAGAAAGAAAGAAAGAAAGAAAGAAAGAAAGAAAGAAAGAAAGAAAGAAAGAAAGAAAGAAAGAAAGAAAGAAAAGAAAGAAAGAAAGAAAGAAAGAAAGAAAGAAAGAAAGAAAGAAAGAAAGAAAGAAAGAAAGAAAGAAAGAAAGAAAGAAAGAAAGAAAGAAAGAAAGAAAGAAAGAAAGAAGGAAGGAAAGAAAGAAGGAAGGAAAGAAAGAAAGAAAGAAAGAAAGAAAGAAAGAAAGAAAGAAAGAAAGAAAGAAAGAAAGAAAGAAGGAAAGAAAGAAAGGAAGGAAAGAAAGAAAGAAGGAAAGAAAGAAAGAAAGAAAGAAAGAAAGAAAGAAAGAAAGAAAAGAAAGAAAGAAAGAAAGAAGGAAAGAAAGAAAGAAAGAAAGAAAGAAAGAAAGAAAGAAAGAAGGAAGGAAAGAAAGAAGGAGAAGAAAGAAAGAAAGAAAGAAAGAAAGAAAGAAAGAAAGAAAGAAAGAAAGAAAGAAAGAAAGGAAAGAAAGAAGGAAAGAAAGAAGGAAGGAAAGAAAGAAAGAAAGAAAGAAAGAAAGAAAGAAAGAAAGAAAGAAAGAAAGAAAGAAAGAAAGAAAGAAAGAAAGAAAGAAAGAAAGAAAGGAAGAAAGAAAGAAAGAAAGAAAGAAAGAAAGAAAGAAAGAAAGAAAGAAAGAAAGAAAGAAAGAAAGAAAGAAAGAAAGAAAGAAAGAAAGAAAGAAAGAAAGAAAGAAAGAAAGAAAGAAAGAAAGAAAGAAAGAAAGAAAGAAAGAAAGAAAGAAAGAAAGAAAGAAAGAAAGAAAGAAAGAAAGAAAGAAAGAAAGAAAGAAAGAAAGAAAGAAAGAAAGAAAGAAAGAAAGAAAGAAAGAAAGAAAGAAAGCCTTGGATTTATATAGCACCTTTCACGACCACCAGACATCTCAAAGTGCTTTACAGCCAATGAAGTATTTTTGAAGTGTAGTCACTGTTGTAATGTGGGAAAAGAAAGCCACAATTACATCCAAAAATTATGCAGGCGTGAGGCTAATAGTAAAAAAGAGATTCCCAAATTTATTTGGCCTGCCTCTGGGACCTGCACAAACCAAAGGATCAATGAGGGTTCCCAGGACAGGCCACAGTGTTAGGTTTCATGCAGGCCCAGTTCTACAGCCCTCCCCCCACCTCACCAGGAAAGTCCAGAAATCCCAGGGCAATGTTAAAAAATGTGAAGACCTGGAAAACCAGGCCTGTACCTCTTTTATCTGACCTTAGCACTTGAGGAAAAGTGTGTTACCTTGGGGTAAGAATCAGGAAAATCAGTCTTGAGGTATTGTCATATTCACATTTGTAAAGATGAGTCCACAAAATAATCTTACTACAAAAATGAGCTGTATTGTGTGCAATCATTTACTCACACATAGGCTGGAATGCAGGGGGGGCACTTGGGTGTCACTGTATGTGCTCTTCAAACTTCCATTATCTCGTAGGACTTTCTGTTTGCAGCACAAAGTGGCACATAACAGGATGAGGAAACTGCATGGGTAAGGGTCCCTATAAATAAGTACTTCTGAAGAGGCCACCTTTGCAAATCCTGGGCTGGAGAAGGAATGAAGGAGGGTGAAATGAGAACCCTCTGCCAAGCTCAGGGCCAGTACCATCCTTTTCCTGTTCTTCCTTCTTCACTCAGTGCTTCACTAGCTCACTCACATGCATACAAAACAGCACACCACCATGATATACATAGCCATGAAAGCACTATTTGAAGGGGTGTCGTGCAGCCAGTATTTTAACAGCATTCTTCTGTCTTCTGCCTTTTTTAGAGAGAAACAGCTTGATTTGCTATAGGAGCATATTAGCACTTCACAGCACCCAGCATCAATCACTCCATCCATTGCGAGCACTGGCACAGGTATGTCTACCAGCGACATTTTAGTTAGTTCACCTGAGGATGATGCACTAAGTAATCACATAACATAAGTAAAAGCTTAGGATGCTGACAAAGGAGGAGAAGCAACTGCTGGCTGGAGTGTCTACTCACGCCCTTCTTAGTAGCATAACCCTGAAATTTAGATATGTAGGTAGGTGAACCCACACCTTCCTCTTTTACTCTCATTCCAGAATCCAACCTGAACCCGTCCGGGTGGGACAAAAATGGTCAAGGTTCACAATTCAGTATTCTTTTAACTGTTTATTATGCAACACATAACAAACGTCACTACACTTTGTTCCCTTTAACTTCAAACAGTAACACTCTTTAACTTCAAACACCACTCACCCCGGTGATCAATTAGAGGAGCATTTTTCCACATGTGCGGTTGATCAAATCTGCCCGAAGTTGCCTTGTAAGTTGCAGAGGTTTGTCCCTAAACGCACCCTTTTTATAATACAAAGATCCTATCCATAACAATGAATGGCGCGATCCTACCTTTGATGGTACTATCTGACCACCTCCCCCTCCTGGGTCAGTGAATCTGTCCATTATCACACAAGGAAATGTCCTCATCCTGTTTAATGTTCAATCATTATCACAAAAAGGGGCCAAAATTGTCTCCCGCCCGAAATTGTCTCCCGCATGCAGCCCATTTCTAATGTTTTTTACCGCCGCGGTGATTAAGGTCGCCTCTCTTGCGAAATTCCGCCCTTTGTTTTTTTTTTCACTCGAATCCAGAAGTCGCTCTTAATGGAAGTGGATATATAATGGTGACAACACTAGAGGGGCGGAAGTTGGGGGAGTGTGGAGTGGCTGCCGCGATGATGTCATCACGGCGCCGCGTCACCACAACTCTCCTCTTCACTTAAAGGGGATAACCTCCATGATTTTTAAACTTCGGTTCACTGGGCAACCAGGGAGGGTTTCGACCGGGCCAGCAGATGGGCACCCAAGAGGGGATGCCAGACAGCGTGTTGGCGGCCTGGCTGAACCTGGGGGCATAATTGTCGGGCCAGCATGGCAGTCAGCCAACAAAAAAAAACATGGTGGCAGTGGCAGTAGGTCCTCCCCTTTAAGGGGAGCCATGCCACCTTTGCAGAAGGCCTCAGCCTTACTGGAATACCGCTAAAAAGCTTGTTTTGGCACCGCCGGGCGGGCCGAAGGTTATCACGGCGGAATTTTGCCGTTGGGAGGTAGATTGACGGTACGTACTGTGATGATGCACTTAGCACGGATCGGCAGCAGCAGACTGGTGAGAGGGAGCGGGTTACCGCCGGGATAACACAGAATCGGAATTTTGACAATGGCGGCCATTACACGAAAAGTAGGCGGCTATTGCACTCTACAGCATGGCCACCGCTTTCCGGTGTTAAGAGGCCTTAAGGAAAAGGGCAATTTCAGCCCCTAAGTGTTTTGAAGGGGAGGAGCTTCGGGTCCATCAAGATATGAAAGGTTGGTGAATGGGTTTTTTCACTCCTGCAACAAGATTGACATTAGCATTTCAAAAGGGTGAGGCGACCACTCCAGACTTGGTGGGGCCATGGTCATCACCTGTTCTGTCTTGCCAACAGCCTCACTATGGGAGGCCAATTGACAGGTAGTCCTTTAGATTTAAACAAAAATACATGTTATTGTGTGGTCTGATCACTTCAACGACTTCCTTGGTTCGTGTATTCATAAAGTCAATCAATCGTGTCTCTGACTAATCTTCTCTTGCATTTCGTTCCGCTGGTTTTGAAAAATTCATATGAGGCTGGTCAATTTACAAAACTGCCTTTACAGTGCAACCTCTTTAACCTTTTAATGTCAGCTTACTTTAAGTTAAGTGCATTCTTCCTGTAGGCCTGGCTACAGATTGCATTGGGCCTGAGATTTCACTATCTCTTTATTTAAAAGAAAGCTGCTATCTGAGCACAAAATAGTTTATATAGTTATCCAAGTGTGCGCAAAACACTCTAGAAGGTCTGGCAGGAACTGAAGAGAAGTCCTTCACCCACATCTGTGTAGTTGTGAATGATTAGGCTAGGCTCTAGGAGACATAAATCATGCACGGCTACCAAGTAGAAGCTTGAGATTAAACACTCTAGTTGATACACTCATCACTCTTCGTGCTATCCTCCTAATAAAGGATGAAACTGAGTACTGTGTGCAATGAGCAAGTGTGACCTTAGCTCCTTTAATAAAACTTGTGGGTGGACTGCTTATATATCATGCTCGCCACTTCCAAGCCCACCGATCGTTGACACGTGTAGAACCGATATCTCGCCATCAAAACGCTTTCCTTAGGATTTGGGTGCTCTCGGACTAGCGTACACAATTCTTCATAGGATTTCTCTGTTGGTTTTTGCCAGAGCTAGGAGGATCTTCATGAGGCCATAGGTTGTTGCCCCACAGACAGTTATGAGGATCGCCCTTCGTTTGGTAGCGTTCTTGTCCTCTTCCAGCTCATTGGACACGAAGTATTGGTCGAGTCTCTCCAATCATCCCTCTCTGAGAACTTCTCCATGATACCAACTGTTCTTTGCATTTTCGCGTGGTTGTTCATTACCTCATCGCCACTTGCTATGCTCCTAATAAAGGACGAAACTGAGTACTGTGTACAATGAGCAAGTATGACCTTCGCTCCTTTAATAAGACTTCAGCGTGCAGGTACCTCGTGGGTGGCCTGCTTATATACCGTGCTCCCAAGGGATGCTAGGATCCCTTGGGACTCCAACAGGTAGGCCCTCTGGTGGTAGTGTAATACAGGTTACAAGGGGTTAAATACATAACACTTTGTATATTATATTTATTTGAACTTTATTTTAGCCGCATCCAGGGAGTTTGTCTCTGAAAATGCAGAATACGGTATCAGTAGAACAAAGGATAGGTTTCCATGGTAGTTAAGGTAATGCAGAGGACAATATCGGGCCATTTCATTGTGCACATGTAGATGGGATCTTTACTGCATTAAGCAGATCAACAACAATAACAACTTTCAATGGGAATCAGGGGGGAACTCTCCACTGGCTAGAGTCAGACTGAGCACAAAGGAAGATGGTTGCGGTTGTTGGAGGCCAATCATGTCAGCCCCAGGACATCGCTGCACGAGTTCCTCAGGGCAGTGTGCTAGGCACAACCATCTACAGCTGCTTCATTAATGACCTTCCCTCCATCATAAGATAAGAAGTGGGAATATTCGCTGATGACTGCACAGTGTTCAGTTTCATTTGCAACTCCTCAGATAATGATGTAATTCATGCCTGCATGCAGCAAGATCTGGACAACATTCAGAATTGGGCTGATCAGTGGCAAGTAACATTCATGCCACACAAGTGCCAGACAATGACCATCTCCAACAAGCGAGAGTCTAACCATCTCGCCTTGCCATTCAACGCGATTACCATCACTGAATCCCCCAGCATCAACATCTTGGGAGGTCACCATTGACCAGAAACTTAACTGGACCAGCAACATAAATACTGTGGATACAATAGCAGGTCAGAGGATGGGTATTCTGTGGCGAGTGTCTCACCTCCTGACTCCCCAAAGCCTTTCCACCATTTAAAAGGCACAAGTCGGGATTGTGATGGAATACTCTCCATTTGCCTGGATGAGTGCAACTCCAACAACACTCAAGAACGTCAGCATCATCCAGGACAAAGTAGCCCATTTGATTGGCACCCCATTCACGACCTTAAACATTCACTCGCTCCACCACCATGGCTGTAGTGTGTATCATAGAAACATAGAAACATAGAAAATAGATGCAGGAGTAGGCCATTCGGCACTTCGAGCCTGTACCACCATTCAATAAGATCATGGTTGATCATTCACCTCAGTACCCCTTTCCTGATTTCTCTCGATACCCCTTGATCCCTTTAGCCATAAGGGCCATATTTAACTCCCTCTTGAATATATTTAACGAATTGGCATCAACAACTCTCTGCGGCAGAGAATTCCACAGGTTCAAACTCTCTGAGTGAAGAAGTTTCTCCTCATCTTGATCCTAAATGGCTTACTCCTTATCCTTAGACAGTGATCCCTGGTTCTAGACTTCCCCAACATCGGGAACATTCTTCCTGCATCTAACCTGTCCAGTCCCGTCAGAATTTTATATGTTTCTATGAGATCCCCTCTCATTCTTCCAAACTCCATTGAATACAAGCCCAGTCGATCCAGTCTCTCCTCATATGTCAGTCCTGCCATCCCGGGAATCAGTCTGGTGAACCTTCTCTGCATTCCCTCAATAGCAAGAATGTCCTTCCTCAGATTAGGAGACCAAAACTGAACACTATATTCCAGATGAGGCCTCACCAAGGCCCTGTACAACTGCAGTAAGACCTCCCTGCTCCTATACTCAAATCCCCTAGCTATGAAGGCCAACATGCCATTTGCCTTCTTCACCGCCTGCTGTATCTGCATGCCAACTTTCAATGACTAATGTACCATGACACCTCCCCTTTTCCTAATCTGCCACCATTCAGATAATATTCAGCCTTCACGTTTTTGCCATCAAAGTGGATAACCTCACATTTATCTACATTATACTGCATCTGCCATGCATTTGCCCACTCACCTAACCTGTCCAAGTCATCCTGCAGCCTCTTTGCACCTCCTCACAGCTCACACCACCACCAAGCTTAGTGTCATCTGCAAACTTGGAGATATTACACTCAATTCCTTCATCCAAATCATTGATGACTATTGTAAATAGCTGGGGTCCCAGCACTGAGCCCTGCGGCACCCCACTAGTCACTGCCTGCCATTCTGAAAAGGATCCGTTTATCCCAACTCTCTGCTTCCTATCTGCCAACCAGTTCTCTATCCACATCAATACATTACCCCCAATATTATGTGTTTTAATTTTGCACAACAATCTCTTGTGTGGGACCTTGTCAAAAGCTTTTTGAAAGTCCAAATACACCACATCCACTGGTTCTCCCTTGACCACTCTACTGTTACATCCTCAAAAAATTCTAGAAGATTTGTCAAGCATGATTTCCCTTTCATAAATCCATGCTGACCTGGGCCGATCCTGTCACTGCTTTCCAAATGCGCTACTATTTCATCTTTAATAATTGATTCCAACATTTTCCCCATGACCTATGTCAGGCTAACCAATCTATAATTCCCTGTTTTCTCTCTCCCTCCTTTTTTAAAAAGTGGTGTTACATTAGCTACCCTCCAGTCCATAGGAACTGATCCAGAGTCAATAGACTGTTGGAAAATGATCACCAATGCATCCATTATTTCTAGGGCCATTTCCTTAAGTACTCTGGGATCAGGCCCTGGGGATTTATCGGCCTTCAATCCCATCAATTTCCCTAACACAATTTCCTGACTAATAAGGATTTCCTTCAGTTCTTCCTTCTCGCAAGATCCTCTATCCTCTAGTATTTCCGGAAGATTATTCGTGTCTTTCTTCATGAAGACAGAACCAAAGTATTTGTTCAATTGGTCTGCAATTTCTCTGTTCCCCATTATAAATTCACCTGATTCTGACTGCAAGGGACCTACGTTTGTGTTCACTAATCTCTTTCATTTCACATATCTATAGAAGCTTTTGCAGTCAGTTTTTATGTTCCTAACAAACTTCCTCTCATACTCTATTTTTCCCCTCCTAATTAAACACTTTGTCCTCCTCTGCTGGATTCTAAATTTCTCCCAGTCCTCACATTGCTGCTTTTTCTGGCCAATTTACATGCCTCCTCCTTGGATTTAACACTATCGCTAATTTCCCTTGTTAGCCATGGTTGAGCCACCTTCCCCGTTTTATTTTTACTCCAGACAGGGATGTACAATTGTTGAAGTTCATCCATGTGATCTTTAAATGCCTGCCATTGCCTATCCACCATCAACCCTTTAAGTATCATTCGCCAGTCTATTCTAGCCAATTCACTACTCATACCATTGAAGTTACCTTTCCTTAAGTTTAGGACCCTAGTCTCTGAATTAACTGTGTCACTCTCCATCTTAATAAAAAATTTGACCATATTATGGTCACTCTTCCCCAAGGGGCCTCGCACAACAAGAGCTAATTAGTCCTTTCTCATTACACATAACCCAGTCTAGGATGGCCAGCTCTCTAGTTGGTTCCTCGACATATTGGTCTAGAAAACCATCCCTAATACACTCCAGGAAATCCTCCTCCACTGTATTGCTACCAGTTTGGTTAGCCCATTCTATATGTAGATTAAAGTCGCCCATGATAACTGTTGTACCTTTATTGCACGCATCCCTAATTTCTTGTTTGATGCTGTCCCCAACCTCACTACTACTGCTTGGTGGTCTGTACACAACTCCCACTATCGTTTTCTGCCCTTTGGTATTCCGCAGCTCTATCCATACAGATTCCATATCATCCAAGCTAATGTCCTTCCTTACTATAGCGTTAATTTCCTCTTTAACCAGCAACACTACCACACCTCCTTTTCCTTTCTGTCTATCCTTCCTGAATGTTGAATACCCCTGCACATTGAGTTCCCAGCCTTGGTCACGCTGGAGCCATATCTCCGTAATCCCAATTATTCGTTAATAGCTGCCTGCGCAGTTAATTCGTCCACGGTATTACGAATACTCCTCGCATTGAGGCACAGAGCCTTCAGGCTTGTCTTTTTAACAAACTTTTTCCCTTCAGAATTTTGCTGTAATGTGGCCCTTTTTGCTTTTTGCCTTGGGTTTCTCTGCCCTCCACTTTTACTATTCTGTTTTCTATCTTTTGGTTCTGCCACCATTTTACTTCCCTCTGTCTCCCTGCATAGGTTCCCATCCCCCTCCCAACAGCACTAGCAAACACTCCCCCTAGGACATTGGTTCCTGTCCTTCCCAGGTGCAGACCGTCCGGTTTGTACTGGTCCCACCTCCCCTAGAACCAGTTCCAATGTCCCAGGAATTTGAATCCCTCCCTCCTATACCACTCCTCAAGCCACGTATTCATCTGAGCTATCCTGCTATTTCTACTCTGACTAGCACATGGCACTGGTAGCAATCCTGAGATTACTACTTTTGAGGTCCTGCTTTTCAATTTAACTCCTAATTCCCTAAATTCAGTTTGTAGGACGTCATCCCGTTTTTTACCTATATCGTTGGTACCTATATGCGCCACGACAACTGGCTGTTCACCCTCCCCCTCCAAAATATCCTGCAGCCGCTCCGAGACATCCTTGACCCTTGCACCAGGGAGGCAACATACTATCCTGGAGTCTCAGTTACGACCGCAGAAACGCCTATCTATTCCCCTTACAATAGAATCCCCAACCACTGTAGCTCTCCCACTCTATTTCCTGCCCTTCTGTGCAGCAGAGCCACCCATGGTGCCATGAACTTGGCTGCAGCTGCCCTCCCCTGATGAGTCATCCCCCCAACAGTACCCAAAATGGTGTATCTGTTTTGCAGGGTGATGACCACAGGGGGCCCCTGCACTACCTTCCTGCCACTGCTCTTCCTGCTGGTCACCCATTCCCTTTCTGCCTTTGGAACCTTTGCCTGCGGTGTGTCCAACTCACTAAACGTGCTATTCACGATGTCCTCAGCATCACGGATGCTCCAGAGTGAATCCATGCGCAGCTCCAGTGCCGCAATGCAGTCTGTCAGGAGCTGCAGCTGGATACACTTCCTGCACATGTAGTCGTCAGGGATATTGGAAGCATCCCTAAGTTCCCACATAGCACAGGAGGAGCATGACATGTGTCTGAGCTCTCCTGCCATGACTTAACCCTTAAATTAACTTAATTTGGCAACAATGATAAAGGTTACCTACTAATAAAGGAAAAGAAAAAGAAGAAAAACTACTCACCAATCACCAGCCAATCACTTACCCCCTTTGCTGTGACGTTACCCTTCGATTTCTTTCTACTTCTTTTTTGCCTTCTCTCCCTGCTGCAGCTGCACCTCGATGCTGCCACTCCCCGACTGTGACTGTTGGGCCTACAAGTTGCACTGTAGCATCTTGCCAAGGCTTCTTCGACAGCACCTCCAAAGTCCACGAGCTCTACCACGTAGAAAGACAATGGCAGCAGCCGCATGGGAACACCACCACCTGCAAGTTCCCCTCCAAGTCACACACCATCCTGACTTGAAAATATATCGCCGTTCCTTCATCATCTCTGGGTCAAAATCATGGACCTCCCTCCCAAATAGCACTGTTGGAGTACCTTCACCTCACGGACTGCAGTAGAACAAGAAGACGGTTCACTACCAACTTCTCATGGTCAATTCGGGATAGGCAATAAATTCTGGCCTTGCCAGTGATGCCTACATCCTATGAATGAATAAAAAAAGCTTTGCATTTATATAACACATTTAACATAGTTCTTCCCAGGAGCATAATCAGATAAAAATTGACATCGAGGCACATGATGTAGGCAAATTTGCAGATGATACAAAGATGGGTGGGAAAGCAAGTTGTGAATGGGAATCTACAAAGAATCTACAAAGGGATATAGACAGGCTAAGTGAGTGGGCAAACATTTGGCAGATGGAGTATAATGTGGGAAAGTGTGAGGTTATCCACTTTGGTAGGAAACATAAAAAAGTAAATTATTACTTAAATGGGGAGAGATTACAAAGTTCTGCAGTACAGAGGGATCTGGGGGTCCTTGTACATGAAACACAGAAAGTTAGCATGCAGGTACAGCAAGTAATCAGGAAGGCAAATGGAATGTTGGCCTTTATTACAAGGGGGATGGAGTATAAAAGTCGGGAAGTCCTCCTAAAACTGTACAGGGTATTGGTGAGGCCACACCTGGAATACTGCATACAGTATTGGACTCCTTATTTAAGGAGGGAATACTTGCATTGGAGACAGTTCAGAGAAGGTTCACGAGATGAAGGGGTTGTCATATGAAGAAACGTTAAGCAGGTTGGGTCTATACTCATTGGAGTTTAGAAGACTGAAACATATAAAATTCTGAGGGGACTTGACCGGGTAGATGCAGAGAGGATGTTTCCCCTTGTGGCGGAATCTAGAACTAGGGGGCATAGTTTTGGAATAAAGGGTTGCCCATTTAAAATGGAAAAGAGGAGGAATTTCTTCTCTCAGAGGGTCATGAATATTTGGAATTCTCTACCCCAGAGAGCTGTGGAGTCTGGGTCATTGAATATATTTAAGGTGGAGATAGACAGATTTCTGAACGATAAGGGAGTCAAGGGTTATGGGGAGAGGGCAGGGAAGTGGAGTTGAGGCCAAGATCAGATGGCAGAGCAGGCTCGAGGGACCAGATGGCCTATTCCTGCTCCTATTTCTTATGTTCTTATGTTCTTAAAAGAAGAATAAAGACTTGCATTTATATAGCACTGTTCACAATCACTGGACATCCCAAAGTGCATTATAGCCAATGAAGTGTCGACACTGTTGTAATGTAGGAAGCACGGCAACCAAGCTCCCACAAATAGCAATGTTATAATAAGCAGATAATCGGTTTTAGTGATGTTCATTGAGGAATAAATATTGGCCAGGACACCCTGCTCTTAACTTCCCTGCTCTTCTTCGAAATAGTGCCATGGGATCTTTTACGTTTACCTGAGAGACTAGCTGGTGTCTCGGTTTAACGTCTCATCTGAAAGACCGCACCTCCGACAGTGCAGCACTCCCTCAGTACAGCACTGGAGTGTCAGCAGGTCTCTGGAGTGGGACTTGAAACCATAACCTTCTGATCCAGAGGCAAGGGTGACTGAAAGCTTGGTCAAAGAAGTAAGTTTTAAGGAACGTCTTAAAGGAGGAAAGAGTAGTAGAGAGATGGAGAAGTTTAGGGATGGAATTCCAGAACTTAGGTCCTAGGCAGCTGAAGGCACGGCCACCAATGGTGGAGCGATGAAAATCGGGGATGCACAAGAGGCCAGAATTGGAGGAGAGCAGAGATCTCGGGGGATTGTAGGGCTGGAGGAGCTTACAGAGATAGGGAGGAGCGAGGCCATGGAAGGAATTTGAAAAGAAAGATGAAAATTTTAAAATCAATGCATTGTTTAACCGGGAGCCAATGTAGGTCAGTGAACACAGGAGTGATGGGTGAACAGGACATGGTGCAAGTTAGGTCATGGGCAGCAGAGTTTTGGATGAGCTCAAGTTTATGGAGGATGGACGATGGGAGGCCAGCCAGAAGAGCATTGGAATAGACAAGTCTAGAGAAAACAAAGGCATGGATGAGGGTTTCAGCAGCAGATGAGCTGAGGCAGGGACGGAGACTGGCGAGGTTATGGAGGTGGAAGTAGGCAGTATCAGTGATGATGCAGATATGTGGTCGGAAGCTCATCTCAGGGTCATATAGGACACCAGGGTTATGAGCAGTCTGCTTCAACCTTAGGCAGTGGCCAGGGAGAGGGATGGAGTTGGTGGCTATGTGAAGACCTCATCAGTGATAGTCTGCTGAATAAGTCTTCATAGCTGTCAAGGTGTTCTACTTGAATGGGCAGGAACTTGCTGAAAAAATGACACTGTATTAACGATGCCCGCTGTTATTAATTAAGAGATAGGGCGTGATTTGCGAATCTCCAAAACTTGCTGGTCGATTTACGCTGCTCTGCCGGTTGCTTCACAGAAACAGCATCTCACCCTTAACCTCCTCGTTATTTTTAACAAATTGCTGGATTTTCACGTTAATTGTCCATTAAACTTGCCACCGAAAGTTAATTAACAGTGTAAGCACTTTTTTTTAACAATGTGATAATTGTTAATGCAATGCCAATCAAACTCTCTGGCCCAGAAATTAAACAATTTAAATTGTTGCGTCTCATTCCTTCAGGCGGTAAATTTTTCTTAGATATTTAAAAATGACAAATTTAAAAGGTTTGACTCTGTTTCTTACTTTTCCTTTCTCTCTTTTTTTTTCTCTCTCTCTTAACCCAATCTTTCTTTCCCTCTCTTTATTTATTTTTCTGTACCTCATTTGACTCTAATTCACCCTCCTCTTCTGTTTCTTTCGCAATCCTTAAATCTCATTGGTTATTCATTGTTGGTTCCACCATTCACTGAGGCCCTATTTGGCGTGCGGAGGCTTGGGAGCAGTGTGGAGGCATGCCACTGCAGGGAGCAGCACGAGCTGTGACGACAGCGAAGAGTGACGTCATCAAGGTCCAGGTCGGTGATTGGGGCTTGGGCAGCTACAGCAGGAGCAGCGATGTCGGGGCGAAGGAGCGATGAGAGACTGTAGAGGGATGTGATCGGTGCCCAGGGGCGGCGTGAGTTCGGGGCCAGAGGCCCAGGGGCAGCACGGGCCAGCCCACACTGCGCTATGTGTGCGCGCTAGGTCCGTGCAGCAGAGCAGGTCGCCAGCCGTCTTGGGTAATCCTTGCTACTGGACCAAGACCTAGCTCTGTCAAGCCCGTGTAGTGGCTGGTGTGTAACAGGCATCCCACGTTAAAAAAACCCAAGCACAGGCATCTCCCACCCTTCACGATGTAGCTCAGGACCTGGAATTTTAGGTCCTTCATTGGAACACCTGTGAACTTATCCTTTTTTGGCGTGGAAGCAAGTCATCCTCGTTTTGAGGGGCCGCCTATGATGATGATTTGCCCTGTTACCCTTGCTGCGCTGTTATCAGCTGACACTTCCAGCAAGAAAACATTTGAGCTAAAGTGTGCAGAAAAAAGTCTAACTAATGGCTGATGCCCTGCTCCAGCAAAGTCCGGCCCATATCTTTTGGATCAGTCACAGCATCCTGCTTTTGATTTTGCTGCGGGTGTGTCTCCACCTCATCCCCAATCTGCTCCATGGTTAGGCCTGTTTCGATGGCCAATCTGTTTAGACATCTGAGGCACTGCTTCAAAATGCCAATAATACGCATAAATAATTATCATGGTGGTTGCATGCACCTCATTCTACCTTCACTCAGCTGATGCTCATGCTGTCATGGTGTCATGAGCCAGAGTTAAAAGCCTTGTAATCCTTCTAGTGTGTCTCCTTAATGAAATATATCCTATTCCTCTTAATTCAAAGTTACTTTGAATTATTTGTTCATTTGAATTGAAATTATGCAACAAAAAATGCTTCATACTGAGTTATTAAAATGGTTCAGGGGAAGCTAGATAAGTACATGAGGGAGATAGAAATAGAAGGATTTTTTGATTGATCGGATAAAGTAAGGTGGGAGGAGGCTTGTGTGAAGCATGAACACCTGCATAGACCTGTTGGGCTGAATGGTCTGTTTCTGTGCTGTAAAATGTGATTCTATGAATTGCTGGAAAATTATAATTTTTTTCCAGTAAAAAAGTGACGTCAAACTAACAGGAGCAGGCCCGGGAGTGGATATTCACCTGTATGATCCTGTAGTGTTGATCGCTGACCACCTCTACATTGATGGAGTGGAATCCTTTGTGGTTTATGAAAGTCAGGACATTTACTGTTGGGGGATGAGCTGAATCCAACAGTTCTTTTTCATTTGCATACCAGAAAAATGTAGAAGATGAAATTGTTAATAACACTTTATAACCTACTGTTCCTTATTATAGAATCTTAGAATCATAGAATGATACAGCACAGAAGGAGGCCATTCGGCCCACCATGCCTGTGTCTGCTCTTTGATAGAGCTATCCAGTTAGTCTGTCTCCTGCTCTTCCCTGTAACCCTGTAAATGTTTTGCCTTCAAGTATTTATCCAATTCCTTTTTGAAAATTACTATTGAATCTGTTTCCAGCACCCTTTTAGGCATTGCATTGCAGATCACTGCGGGTGTCAGCTGTGGCTCAGTGGGCAGCACCCTCACCTCTGAATCAGAAGGTTGTGGGTTTCAAGTCCCACTCCAGAGACTTTAAATACTTGAGTGCAAACATAGAAACATAGAAACATAGAAAATAGGTGCAGGAGTAGGCCATTCGGCCCTTCGAGCCTGCACCACCATTCAATAAGATCATGGCTGATCATTCCCTCAGTACCCCTTTCCTGCTTTCTCTCCATACCCCTTGATCCCCTAAGCCTTAGGGACCATATTTAACTCCCTCTTGAATATATCCAAAGAACTGGCATCAACAACTCTCTGCAGCAGGGAATTCCATAGGTTAACAACTCTCTGAGTGAAGAAGTTTCTCCTCATCTTAGTCCTAAATGGCCTACCCCTTATCCTATGTCCCCTGGTTCTGGACTTCCCCAACATCGGGAACATTCTTCCTGCATCTAACCTGTCCAGTCATAGAAACATAGAAACATAGAAAATAGGTGCAGGAGCAGGCCATTCAGCCCTTCTAGCCTGCACCGCCATTCAACGAGTTCATGGCTGAACATGAAACTTCAGTACCCACTTCCTGCTTTCACGCCATACCCCTTGATCCCCCGAGTAGTAAGGGCTTCATCTAACTCCCTTTTGAATATATTTAGTGAATTGGCCTCAACTACTTCCTGTGGTAGAGAATTCCACAGGTTCACCACTCTCTGGGTGAAGAAGTTTCTCCTTATCTCGGTCCTAAATGGCTTACCCCTTATCCTTAGACTGTGACCCCTGGTTCTGGACTTCCCCAACATTGGGAACATTCTTCCTGCATCCAACCTGTCCAAACCCGTCAGAATTTTAAACGTTTCTATGAGGTCCCCTCTCACTCTTCTGAACTCCAGTGAATACAAGCCCAGTTGATTCAGTCTTTCTTGATAGGTCAGTCCCACCATCCCGGGAATCAGTCTGGTGAATCTTCGCTGCACTCCCTCAACAGCAAGTATGTCCTTCCTCAAGTTAGGAGACCAAAACTGTACACAATACTCCAGGTGTGGCCTCACCAAGGCCCTGTACAACTGTAGCAACACCTCCCTGCCCCTGTACTCAAATCCCCTCGCTATGAAGGCCAACATGCCATTTGCTTTCTTAACCGCCTGCTGTACCTGCATGCCAACCTTCAATGACTGATGTACCATGACACCCAGGTCTCGTTGCACCTTCCCTTTTCCTAATCTGTCACCATTCAGATAATAGTCTGTCTCTCTGTTTTTACCACCAAAGTGGATAACCTCACATTTATCCACATTATACTTCATCTGCCACGCATTTGCCCACTCACCTAACCTATCCAAGTCACTCTGTAGCCTCATAGCATCCTCCTCGCAGCTCACACTGCCACCCAACTTAGTGTCATCCGCAAATTTGGAGATACTACATTTAATCCCCTCGTCTAAATCATTAATGTACAATATAAACAGCTGTGGCCCCAGCACAGAACCCTGTGGTACCCCACTAGTCACTGCCTGCCATTCCGAAAAGTACCCATTTACTCCTACTCTTTGCTTCCTGTCTGACAACCAGTTCTCAATCCACGTCAGCACACTACCCCCAATCCCATGTGCTTTAACTTTGCACATTAATCTCCTGTGTGGGACCTTGTCGAAAGCCTTCTGAAAGTCCAAATATACCACATCAACTGGTACTCCTTTGTCCACTTTATTGGAAACATCCTCAAAAAATTCCAGAAGATTTGTCAAGCATGATCTCCCTTTTACAAATCCATGCTGACTTGGACCTATCATGTCACCATTTTCCAAATGCGCTGCTATGACATCTTTAATAATTGATTCCATCATTTTACCCACTACTGAGGTCAGGCTGACCGGTCTATAATTCCCTGCTTTCTCTCTCCCTCCTTTTTTAAAAAGTGGGGTTACATTGGCTACCCTCCACTCGATAGGAACTGATCCAGAGTCAATGGAATGTTGGAAAATGACTGTCAATGCATCCGCTATTTCCAAGGCCACCTCCTTAAGTACTCTGGGATGCAGTCCATCAGGCCCTGGGGATTTATCGACCTTCAATCCCATCAATTTCCCCAACACAATTTCCCGACTAATAAAGATTTCCCTCAGTTCCTCCTCCTTAATAGACCCTCTGACCACTTTTATATCCGGAAGGTTGTTTGTGTCCTCCTTAGTGAATACTGAACCAAAGTACTTGTTCAATTGGTCTGCCATTTCTTTGTTCCCCGTTATGACTTCCCCTGATTCTGACTGCAGGGGACCTACGTTTGTCTTTACTAACCTCTTTCTCTTTACATACCTATAGAAACTTTTGCAATCCGCCTTAATGTTCCCTGCAAGCTTCTTCTCGTACTCCATTTTCCCTACCCTAATCAAACCCTTTGTCCTCCTCTGCTGAGTTCTAAATTTCTCCCAGTCCCCAGGTTCGCTGCTATTTCTGGCCAATTTGTATGCCACTTCCTTGGCTTTAATACTATCCCTGATTTCCCTAGATAGCCACGGTTGAGCCACCTTCCCTTTTTTATTTTTACGCCAGACAGGAATGTACAATTGTTGTAATTCATCCATGCGTTCTCTAAATGTCTGCCATTGCCCATCCACAGTCAACCCCTTAAGTATCATTAGCCAATCTATCTTAGCCAATTCATGCCTCATACCTTCAAAGTTACCCTTCTTTAAGTTCTGGACCATGGTCTCTGAATTAACTGTTTCATTCTCCATCCTAATGCAGAATTCCACCATATTATGGTCACTCTTCCCCAAGGGGCCTCGCACAATGAGATTGCTAATTAATCCTCTCTCATTACACAACACCCAGTCTAAGATGGCCTCCCCCCTAGTTGGTTCCTCGACATATTGGTCTAGAAAACCATCCCTTATGCATTCCAGGAAATCCTCCTCCACCGTATTGCTTCCAGTTTGGCTAGCCCAATCTATGTGCATATTAAAGTCACCCATTATAACTGCTGCACCTTTATTGCATGCACTCCTAATTTCCTGTTTGATGCCCTCCCCAACATCACTACTACTGTTTGGAGGTCTGTACACAACTCCCACTAACGATTTTTGCCCTTTAGTGTTCTGCAGCTCTGCCCATATAGATTCCACATCATCCAAGCTAATGTCTTTCCTAACTATTGCATTAATCTCCTCTTTAACCAGCAATGCTACCCCACCTCCTTTTCCTTTTATTCTATCCTTCCTGAATGTTGAATACCCCTGGATGTTGAGTTCCCAGCCCTGATCATCCTGGAGCCACGTCTCCGTAATCCCAATCACATCATATTTGTTAACATCTATTTGCACAATTAATTCATCCACCTTATTGCGGATACTCCTTGCATTAAGACACAAAGCCTTCAGGCTTGCTTTTTTAACACCCTTTGTCCTTTTAGAATTTTGCTGTACAGTGGCCCTTTTTGTTCTTTGCCTTGGGTTTCTCTGCCCTCCACTTTTCCTCATCTCCTTTCTGTCTTTTGCTTTTGCCTCCTTTTTGTCTCCCTCTGTCTCCCTGTATAGGTTCCCATCCCCCTGCAATATTAGTTTAACTCCTCCCCAACAGCACTAGCAAACACTCCCCCTAGGACATTGGTTCCGGACCTGCCCAGGTGCAGACCGTCCGGTTTGTACTGGTCCCACCTCCCCCAGAACCGGTTCCAATGCCCCAAGAATTTGAATCCCTCCCTGCTGCACCACTGCTCAAGCCATGTATTCATCTGCGCTATCCTGCGCTTCCTACTCTGACTAGCACGTGGCACTGGTAGCAATCCCGAGATTACTACTTTTGAGGTCCTACTTTTTAATTTAGCTCCTAGCTCCTTAAATTCTTTTCGTAGGACCTCATCCCTTTTTTTACCTATGTCGTTGGTACCAATGTGCACCACGACAACTGGCTGTTCTCCCTCCCATTTCAGAATGTCCTGCACCCGCTCCGAGACATCCTTGACCCTTGCACCAGGGAGGCAACATACCATCCTGGAGTCTCGGTTGCGTCCGCAGAAACGCCTATCTATTCCCCTCACCATCGAATCCCCTATCACTATCGCGCTCCCACTCTTTTTCCTGCCCTCCTTTGCAGCAGAGCCACCTACGGTGCCATGAACTTGGCTGCTGCTGCCCTCCCCTGATGAGTCATCCTCCCCAACAGTACTCAAAGCAGTGTATCTGTTTTGCAGGGGGATGACCACAGGGGACTCCTGCACTATCTTTCTTGCACTGCTCTTCCTGTTGGTCTTCCATTCCCTATCTGGCTGTGGACCCTTCTCCTGCGGTAAGACCAACTCACTACACGTGATACTCACGTCATTCTCAGCATCGTGGATGCTCCAGAGTGAATCCACCTTCAGCTCCAATTCCGCAACGCGGACCGTCAAGAGCTCGAGGCGGATACACTTCCCACACACGTAGTCGTCAGGGACACCGGAAGTGTCTCCGAGTTCCCACATGGTACAGGAGGAGCATATCACATGACCGAGCTCTCCTGCCATGTCTTAACCTTAGATACCCTTAAATTGGTAATAACAATGTCACAGTTCACTTACTGATATAAAAAATAAAAGAAAAGCTACTCACCAATCACCAGCCAATCACTTACCCCATTGGCTGTGACGTCACTTTTTGATTATGCTGACACTCCAGTGCAGTGCTGCACTGTCAGAAGTGCCGTCTCTTGAATGAGATGGTAAACCAAGGCAATGCCTGCTCTCTCAAGTGGACTTAAAAGATCCCATGGCACTATTTCAAAGAAGAGCAGGAGAATTAACCCTCAATGAACAACACTAAAAAAAAAATGATCTGATCATTATTTTTTGCGTGAACTGCTGTGCGCAAATTGACTGCTGCGTTTCCTACATTACAACACTGGCTGTAAAGCACCTTGGGAGGTCCGGTGGTCGTGAAAGGCGCTATATAAATGTAAGTCTTTCTTTTCTTTCTTTAAAAAAATGTTCCCTCACGTTGCCTCTTGTTCTTTTACGAATCACCTTATATCTGTGTCCTCTGGTTACCAACTCTTCCATCACTGGAAACAGTTTCTTCTTATTTACTCTATCAAAACCCTTCATAATTTGGAACATCTCAATCAAATCTTCTTAACCGTCACTGCTCTAAGGAGAACAACACCAGCTTCTCCAGTCTCTCCACATAACAGAAGTCCCTCCATCCCTGGTACCATTCTAGTAAATCTCTTCTGCACCCTCTCCAAGGCCTTGACATCCTTCCTAAAGTGTGATGCCCAGAATTGAATGCAGTACTCCAGCTGAGGCCTAACCAGGTTTAGCATAACTTCCTTGCTTTTGTATACTATGTCTCTATTTATAAAGCCAAAGATTCCATATACTTTTTGAACAGCCTTCTTAACTTGTCCTGCAACCTTCAAAGATTGTGGTCCAAATGGTTTACCAATGAGCTTTCGGAGCTTTCTACAGGAAGAAATTCAAATGACTAGATTTGAATTAGCCCACCAGCTAAGCTGAAGTTATAGAACAGTTAAACACTTTGCAGAATATTTGTTCAACACAGAGTTTGCTGAAACTGTTATATTGACTGTAGGCTCTACCAGGGATGAAGCACCCATCCTTCAACTACCGTTGAGCTTTTATATCCAGTGCCCTAGAATTAGCTGAGATTCACCATGTTTTCTGAATCTTGTCAAATACAAACAAAAGTGAGTTTATTGGTACAAAATGTGTTCTTCCAACCTTAGAAAGATGCTAAAAAGTCTGGATGAAAATAAATCATAAGGCCAATTTTATGAATATGGATGAACCCTCCCACACCAGGAGCACATATTGGAAAATCACAGGCATGATTTCTGCGATTTCCCAATTTATACTCCCAGCAGGTGAGATGTTGCCTGCTGGAATTTGCACTTTGGCTTTGGTTCCTGTTCTCTGCCATTTACTGTTACCACATACAATGTCACATTGATTTGCATAGGTCAAGTACCTTGTTTCCTCTCACTGAGGCAGAAAATTAAAGTTGTGTCAACTAACAACCTATTGGAGAGCAACAGAAGATGCCAAGGTAGAAATTCACCTCTGCCGGAAAACTGGCGCACCTACCATTTTCCAAGTGTTTTTACCGTCGCATCAGACAAGGCGGGCTCATGATCGATTTTCAGCTCTTTGACAATTTTTTTGGAGTGGACCGGAAGTCGGTCATAATGGGGGCAGAAGTGCGACGGTAAGTACTGGTGAGAGGCGGAAGTGGGGCCGGGATGGAGTCTCTGCCGCTGTCACTCAGCGGCGGAACAGTGGTGATGTCAGTGCGCTTGTGCGTCACCACGTCTCGCCCCTCATTTAAAGGGGAAAGAAGCAGCGATTGCTTAAGTTTGGCCCACTGGGCCACCAGGGAGGGTTTTGGCCGGGCCAGTGGCCTGGCACCCAAGACGGCTGAACCAGGGGCCATAATTGTCCGACCAATTGGGAAGTCGGCTGGCAAAGAAAAACATGGCGGCCATGGCAATGCGCCCTCCCCTTGAAGGGTTGCCGTGCTGCCGTGGCTCACACACAGAATACAAGGTGCACCGACAGAAAAAGCTGTCGGGGGCACCGTGCGGCGGATTGTGGATTTTTTCACCTAGATTTTGTGGGGGTTGCGATGGAGGTGCGGGAGATCGGCGGTGCGTGCTTTGATGACACGCTTAGGACAGTTGGCAGCAGTGGGGCGGAAGTGAGGACCCCGGAAAAATCCCGAGGTGAATTTCGATCGTGGTGGCCATTGGACCGGAGGTCGGTGGCCACTCGACTCCGCCGCCTGGCCGTCGCTTTCTGGCAGTAAGTGGCTTTTTTGGGAGGCTGAATTTTGGCCCTGCTGTTTCCTGGAATATTGGCTTTACAGCCTGAGCAGTGTTTGTCCACTAAACATTACATATCTGTCCAAAATGCTTTAATGCCTGGCAATCAAAAAATAGCTCCTTCATTTTTGATATATATATAAAATAATGAATATCTTTGTCATAGGTGTTTCTTTACCTTGTTGAAGAAGTAATTTTGGTCACAGCTTAAGTACACAATTGGCTGTTAGCAGAAGCTCCACTTACAGCATGAGAAGACATAACAGCATGCCACGTGTCTTCTGGCTCTGGGCCAGCTTGCTTTTAATGATACTTTACTCAGTATTTGTCTGTCTGTCTATAATGAAAAGTTGTAACCAAACCAAGGTTAAATGACCTGAACTACCTCTCCTAAAATGAAGGCTTTTCCGTGTTCTCCAACAATGAAAGTTTTAATGAGATGAACAATCGTGCTTAAAACAGGGGTTTCTGGTTATGAGAACCAGAGATATATGATACATTTGGAAGGAAGCCAAAAACAACTTAAGAAATATTTCATTCAAGTGTAGTGACTGACTTGAGATTTGACAGTCCAGTTTTGAGCAGACTGTCCAGGATTTCTAAAGTGTGAATTGAACATCAAAAATCATTTTTTTAAATTATTACCCACTTACTTCCATGGCTGATCATATGGGGGCACTGAGGGTAAAATTCAACTTTGGTAAGGACACAAGGCAGATGAAGGTCTATGGAAAGGAAAATCAGGTGGGGTGTATAATGGACAGCCAATGTGCTACTGCCGGATAATGCTCCTGTGAAGCGCCTTGGGACATTTTACTACATTCAAGGTGTTATATTAATGCAAGTTGTTGTTGTTGTTGTTGCCTGTTTTGTATCTCCACTGAAGTTGAATTTTTACCCTCAATAAATCTTAATCAGCAGATATACAAACTTAAAAACTCAAGTTATAATCCCGCTAATGCCCCCTCACCTGAAATGCCTGTCAATTAGACTTGATAAAAAGGTGGCAACCTTATTCAGTCCAACTCTTTTCCTCTCCTGACTTCTTGTTGGTGTACAGTTCCACAGTCACCAGCTGCCCTCCTGTATCTCATCCAAAATGCTTATTGTGTGAGAGCCTTGACGTGACATGTCAGCAGGCTATGTGACAGAGACTGTAATTCCCATATTGGACTGTTCAGTCACCTAAGATCTCATTTTTGGAGTGGAAGCATGTCTTCCTCGATTTTGAGGGACTGCCTACGATGATGATTTGATAAAAGGGTTGAAATGACATGCATAGCCGAATCTGTCCTTACATGATGTCATTCGATAGTGATCAGGAGTGGGAATGCTGACTGATTGTCCCTTATCCAAGCCAGGACCCATGACTGAATCGAAGTAACCCCATCGCTGCTCAGCTTACTTGAAAATCCAATTTAAACAAGTGAAATAAGAAACTGAAGTGAGCTGTTAAATGCTATTGGTTTTAATGTTGAGAATAATCTTGATGGTCACAGATTTTCTTTAATACATAAACGTCATGATCCTTTTTATGAGCCTCTATAAACTAAAACTGTCTACATTTTTTAGGGTTACCACAGCAGGTGGAGAAAAATGTCTTATTCACAAGGGAGTGGAAATATTTGCCAGGATTGGGAAATCTAAGACCGTGGTTGAGGACGCCAAACATTTGGCAAATGCCTGGAAGGTATAAATCAACCCTTTTGCAGAGCTTTTATCAAACTAAACTCCATGTTCTAGAAATTCAGCCATGTAGCACCCATTTTTGGGGCACTAGCCAGCTTATTAAGCTCCCAATATGACGTACAGAAAGAGTGAGAACCATTGACTTCTGGCCAGAAGAACGCCACCCGCCATGTTGGATAAGGTAGATGCTCTAGTGGCAGGAATGGATGTCAGGAGCATTTAAAGGCCAAAATAACTTATTCAGATTAGGTTACTGCATGTCGTGCAGGACCCGTTTTCAATCTTCAAATACTCCAATGCTTCATTCGGCATGGGCTGAACAACGTGGCGCTAACTGGCAGGAAGGCCCCCACACTTAGTTGAATGTGGAGCTGTAGGAGCAGGGGTGCTCCTGCTGACCCCATACTAAAAGAACACGGGCCACCCTGCCACTGTTACATCCCCCCCTCCCACCCCACCTCCCAGCCACAGTTACCCCCTGGCCCGTTTGCCCACCCTTCCTCACTTACCTGAGGGCTGCTGCGATGCCAACAGTGCCCCGATTTTCAATTACATTCCGCCGGCAGCTCTGCACAGCTCTCAGGCTCCATGGAAACGAAGCCCGAGGCCCAATAGCAGGGACTCTTCAGGGCTCACCATTCGAGCGCAGGAATTATACACTGCACCTCCTCCCCGCGCACTCAAAACCAGGCGTGCCTGAAATTCTGTGCCCATGAGTTCAAGCTTCACGAAAACTTTGATTTTAATTTTTTTTTGGTAACCCTTTATTTTTGTTTTTTGCTGTAGGTAGAGGAAGAAAGACCAACATACAAGAGAAAAATGCTTGAATTTATTCGTGCATGTGGTGAAGGTTATGATGTTTTAACGGACAACTGTCATGATTGCACAGAGAGAATGATGGAACTCACTGCAACTTCTTACTTTTAGGCTGTGATCTTTTTAAATCCAATTTCAGAAGTACTTGGTGATGTGTGGATTTTTGGTCATATTTTAAAAACTATATATTTTTTCATAAATTTTCATATATATTTTTCAACCTCATTTTCTTGTCCCATCTTTTTTTTTGCTTATTGTTATAGACATATTTTAAAATTGAAAGCATATGTGCGATATAACAATAATATTTCAAATTCTAGCAGCTACAAAGTGAACATTTATGACAAATATGACCTACTGATATGTCAAAATTCAGTATTTTCACAAAATCAGTTTGATCTGTGATGCAGAATATGCAGAGCAGGATTCTATTAATTCTGTAACGGAGAACTAATAAATCCATGGACCAAATAACATTAACCCGAGAGATACTGAAAGAGACTAGGGAGGAACTTTTCATACACTTCCTATAATCATGAATGAATGATTGGGTATTGTTATAGTATCACAGGACTGGACACAAATATAGTATTTATATTTAAAAAGTGGAGAACAAATCTGACCCAGACGATTGTAGATTCATTAGCCTAACATCAGTAATGGGTAAAATAATGGAAAGCATTTTAAGGAGTAAGCTGGAGGCATACATATAAATCAATAGCATAATAAGAAATAGCCAGTATGGATTTGCATGGGGAAGATCCTGCTTGACCTTAAGTACGTTAAAAATAAAACAAATAGTGACTCACTATGGTATATTTATTTGGATTTTCACGAAACTTTTGACAAGGTTCCGCATGAAGGATTTTTAATAAAACTAAAATTTAGTATAGAACATAAGTAACTGGAAAAAAGGAAAAAGGGACTGGTCATGAGAGGTGTAGTGGGGAGGGTGGTGTTGTTAATTGGAGCACCTGAAAGGTCGGTGCTTAGATGTCTACTGTTTAATAATTTAATAAATAATTTAAGTGTAGAATAAATGTTTGAAATTTACAGATGACACTAATATTGGGAGAATGGTTGGGACAGGAGATACAGGTAACAATTTACATAAGAAGTTAGGTCAGTTAGACAATTGAACAGATAAATGGTAAATGAAATTTAATACAGGTGCAGCACCTAAAATCCGGAACCCTCGGGACTAAGGCCATTCCGGACTTTATGTTTTTCCGGATTTTTGAACGTGTTTCTGATATCCGAAGTCCAGAAATGCCTGAGCCCAGGTTCGGATATTTCCGAATTTGCGAACTCCAGAGGCGCGTCCTGAGTCCAGAAATGCCTGGGCCAAGGTTCCGATATTTCTGGTTTTTGGACGCCATTTTGTAGTTCTTCTCTTGGCAGGCCTTGTCGTCCTCGTTTTTTCGCAACCTCCCTCTCTTGTTTTTGTATCTGTATTTTTTGGAAGGTAGTCTGATGCCCTGTACACCTGTACCTGAATAAGCCAAAGGGGACTTAGGTGCGGGGTTTGGTTGGCTCTAGCCGAAGGGATTTGCGCGCGGAGCTTGGTTGGTTCTGGCAAATGGTATGTTGGCCTTCATAGCTAGGGGATTTGAGTATAGGAGCAGGGAGGTCTTACTGCGCTTGTATAGGGCCTTAGTGAGGCCTCACCTGGAATATTGTGTTCAGTTTTGGTCTCCTAATCTGAGGAAGGACGTTCTTGCTATTGAGGGGGTGCAGTGAAGGTTCACCAGACTGATTCCCGGGATGGCCAGACTGACATATGAGGAGAGATTAGATCAACTGGGCCTGTATTCACTGGAGTTTAGAAGGATGAGGAGGAGATCTCATAGAAACATAAAATTCTGATGGGACTGGACAGGTTAGATGCAGGAAGAATGTTCCCGATGTTGGGGAAGTCCAGAACCAGGAGACATAGTCTAAGGATAAGGGGTAAGCCATTTAGGACTGAGATGAGGAGAAACTTTTTCACTCAGAGATGTTAACCTGTGGAATTCCCTACCGCAGAGAGTTGTTGATGCCAGTTCATTGAATATATTCAAGAGGGAGTTAAATATGGCCCTTATGGCTAAAGGGATCAAGGGGTATGGAGAGAAAGCAGGAAAGGAGTACTGAGGTGAATGATCAGCCATGATCTTATTGAATGGTGTTGCAGGCTCGAAGGGCCGAATAGCCTACTCCTGCACTTATTTTCGGTGTTTCTATATTTCTATGGGCGAAGGGACTTGTGTACTGTGCAGAGTTTGATTTTGGCCGGAACTTGCGCGCGGAGCTTGGTTGATTCTGGCCGAAGGTACTTGCGTGTGGACCCAGGAGCAGCGGTGCGATGACTGTGAAGACCTGGCCTGGAACAGGTAGTATTGGAGATTTTATTCTTGCAATTTTTGTTAGTTGGATTTCATTTTTTGACTTTTCTCTGGGCCCGGCTAGCGGCGGTAACGGTTTGGCAGGGTGTCTGGATTCCGGAACATCTTGCGGATTCTGGACGGACGACCCTGTCATGGATTGTCCCGGAGTCCGGAACTTCAGATTTTCGATGCTGCACCTGTATTGACAAGTAGGAGGTATTGTACTTTGTTAACCTATAGAGACCATTTTCACCCAGTGAAGGGAACAGAATAACACAGGGAGACCGAGAAAGGAATATAAAAGTATCATTAAACTAAATCACTTTCAATGTCAAGATAGCATAGAGAAGCAATTAAAACAAACAGAATGTTGGGATACATAGCCATTATAGTGGAGCATATGTGTTCAGAGTTATGTTGTGGCTTTATAAAGCACCAGTCAAACTAAAATTTGCAACACTGGTTTACACAGATTTACTCACGATGCTTCAAAAGAGACCTGTACACTTTGGAAAGGAAGTAAATAAAAGTAATCAGAATGATACAGAGTGTAAAGAAAAAGTGCTATAGGAAAGACTACAGAAGTTTAAGTTCTACAATCTAAAGAGAAGTTTAAAGAAGTGGAAATAATGTCAGCACATAAAGTATTAAATGGTATAATTTATCTGAAGCCAGAATATTACTTCAAAATAATTAGTCAATAAGACCAGAGGACATAAATTTAAATGAATAAAAAGTAAGGTTACAACAGTTTTTTTAGGGAAAAAGATATTTAATCAAAAGGGTGACAAACATTTGGAATATTCTACCAACAAAGGTAATAGAGTCAAGACCATTAGAGTATTCCAAATGCAGTTGGCTGCCAGGTTGGATGAGTTGTAATACAGGAGGGATGAGTTTAGATAGGTTGTATGGTCTTTTCTCCTCCTTAGCTTTTCCTAATTCTCTCATAACATGCGGGACCACATACATGGTCAGCAATTTCACAGACACCAAGAATAAACGTTAAACTGGACTCATTGCTATCTGATCAGACATATTTTATTATCTACTTGTTCTGTCTAAGGAATAATAAAATCCAGTGGCAACAAATAAGAGAATTAGAGAACTCTGATATTTTTGCTACTATTCTCTCAAGTAAACTGACAGTCTCCTAGTACCTCCATATCATAAATGGAATAAGATGTAAAATATTGTCATGCTAACCCTGTTAAATATTTTTAAACAAATGGCAATAGAAATTGTTGTACCATATACACTATTAAATCCTCACGGTTATTACCTGTTGTCATGTTTTCTTATTCAACTAATGGTGAAGGTGATGATCTATGCTACCTAATTTCTACACTTACTTTCTTAATCAGCTGACTGGAGGCCTTTTTCTGTGCAGGCCTGGTCTTGTTAACTTTTCATTACACAAGTGAACACTCCACCACTGCAACATGCTCCCTTTAGTGGTTAGTTCAAAAGTGTCTGAATCTCCTTCACTGGCTTGCATTGAAAATGGATTCCATCTGAATGGGAATTCAATTTTCCTCTTTTTAAAATCAGCAGAAAGGATCAACAAGCTAAAATATTATTCTATCTGATGGATCAACTTATTATTCAATATTACTGCCTATGCTGCTTGTACATTGTATATAGTTTCAACAGGTATAAATGATGAATTTGTTTCCAGCTTGTGTAAGCTACCACAGGGCTCAGCAGGATAGTATTTTCTACCATGAGTCACAGCATTTTCCCCATGTCCTCTGGATCTAAAATACAAGGGGGACAAAATTGGCCTGCTGTGTGCCTCCCATTAGCGCCTCCTGGGGGTGCTAATGGGGTGCAAATGTATTTTCACCTGGGGAGGGGGTATTACCGTCTCCCGCAAAATTGCACGGGAATTAGTGGAGGCGCAAAACCGGTATTGACCTGCTCCCACCAGTAGAGCCCCAGGCCACTGCAGCCCGACAATGACTTCATCACTGTACACAGCGACCCGTTTTCACCCGACGGCAGGAATTGGACAGCACTCGGAGGCTGCCACAGACGACGTTGGGCCAGCCTCGCGGGTCGCAAACCGGGTCACACTTTGCCCGCAGGATGAAACTAAAGTGGAGGTGTGCGCTGCCACTCATATTTTTCGACCGACTTACCGGCCCAGCCTTCGAGAGTGTTTTTGCAGGGTCTGTGCCACGATGGTGAAGCCCGGTACTCTGCTTCAGTGCCGGGCTGTGGCCACGGAACCTCGCATCCCTGGTGGCCTAGTGGAGGCCCCTCAAAACCTCTGCAGAGCTCACAATGTGCCCTCCACTTTAACAGAAGGGGAGCACCCTGTGATCACATCAAGGCTATGCGGGGAGACCATGCAGCGCTCAGATTTGCACACGCTTAGCGCCCCACACCTGCCCCAAAAGGAAGTGGAGCACCCAACATTGCGCTCTACTTCCTCTCGAGGGTGGTAACTCTAATTTAGGTCACAAGGTGCAGGAATTCCCGGCTCGCGAAGGTTACCGCCCCCAAACTGGGCGATACGCAATTTCATCTCCAAGGGCTTTTTAGAATTTGTCCTGCACTCTAAAACGCAAGCATGAAATGAAGGATAGATTGTCAGGAGACAACAAAGTATAAGTTTAGTCAGATCTGTTGCTGCATGATCAATATGGGCTGTAATCATTCACGTAGTCATTATGGTGAATAATTTGCAAGTGGAAGCTCTTTTATTCTGTATACTGTAATTTATTTGCAATCTTGTTTTCTGGAATATTATATTCATCACAAAGAATTGTTTTACAGCTGGCAACATTTAACAATTTAAAATAAAATGGTAGTCACGCAGACATGAAATTCATAATTTTGAGACCTGAATAATTTATGGTAATATAAAAAGTAATCAATAAGTAAATAATTTAAAAGGCTGTACAAAATGAATATTTGTGTTAGTTTCAGTACTTTCAGTTCTCAATATATTTATCAGAAAAGCCACGAGCTTCCACGTATCATGAATGAACATAATCACAGTCTGAGGCAATATATTTCCATTTGTCTTTTACTCTGTTCACCTTCATTGCTATCCCTTTTCCATCTTATTTTTGATCATGTGTTTGCTCTTTCTTCCTCCTTTCCTTGTTGTATTGCTTTTTAAAATGTTGTCCATCTGTGATATCCTCCAATTCTGATGAAGGATGAAAACCGAAAACATCAACTCCTGAGAATTCTCTCCACAGATGTTGCCTGACCTGTTGAGTGAAACAAAAACAGAAAATGCTGGATACAGATTTCCAACATATGCAGATTTTTTGCTTTATGTCAAAAATAGCCCGGAATTTACGGTTGTAATGGCATCAAAACAGTCAGTGTTCACTGTCATTACTGTGTAAAACTGACAGCAACTTTGGGCAGTTAAATGCAGAAATCAGAAGTTGCTGTCAGTGATACCCTGCTCCTCTACAGGGTGCACTGTGGCAGTCTTCGCAAATGTATTTAGCACAGAATCAGTGACTTGGCACGAACTTTAACTATTTTTGCACTATTCTCGCTGTAAAAACCTATGAAAATATTCATAGGAGTTCAGTCAGGAGTTTTTAATGTTGTATTTAAGTCATAATTACTGCTGAACAACTGCTCTAGTCCTGAAAAAAATATTTTATAAGTGTGGAGTCTTATTCCCTCAAAATAGCATTTAATATTTCCATAATTTTTCAAATATTAAAAATGTATTTTATTTTTTTTAAGTTTGATATTTCATCTTCTACCTTAATCCAATATGTATGTCCCAATCTTTATTTCTCTTTCTGTAAAATTATTTTTATAAGTGAATTATAATCTGTGCTTTTTACTTCCTGGTTTGCTACCCGAGAATTCTTTAATCTAATTGGCGGATCAACATGCCTGATGACTTCACTGTTGCTGGATGCTACAAATCCCCTATGGATGGTGCCAGATTCAAAGTTATATTGGATTACAGGAATCTTGTGGGCAGCTTTTTTCAATGTCAGCGGCAAATGTCATCCCTTCGCCGCAGACCACAAATTCTGGGCCATTATGTTTGCTTTGTTTCACAATAAAATATTTCTTATAAATTTATTAAATAATAATGACTGTTACAACAACAACAAATTACATTTATATAGCGCCTTTAACATAGTAAAACATCCCAAGGCACTTCACAGATGTTTTATCAGACATAATTTGACACCGAGTCACATAAGGCGATGTTAGGACACCTGACGAAAAGCTTGGTCAAAAAGATATTTTCTCAGGCATGTCTTAAAGGAGGAAAGGGAGGAAGAGGCAGAAAGATTTAGGGAGAGACTTCCATAGCTTAGAGCCTAAATAATTGAAGGCACGGCCATCATGGAGGGGCAAAGGAAGTTTGGATTTCTCAATAGGCCAGAATTGGGATACACAAAATTGTCTGAGGGTTGTAGGGTTGTAGGAGGTAACAGAGATAAGATGGGATTTGAACACAAGGATGGGAACTTTATAATCATAGCTAGACTGGGATCCAGTGTAGGTCAGCAAGCACTGGGGTGATGGTTGAACGGGACAAGACAGGATATGGGCAGCAGAGTTTTGGATGTGTTCAAGTTTATGGTGAGTGGAAGATGGGAGGTCGGTCAGGGGAGGATTGAAATAGTCAAGTCTGGAAGTAACAAAAGCGTGGATGAGGGTTTCAGCAGCAGATGGGCTGAGACAGGGGTGGAGATGTTCGGAAGAGTGGTGTGAGAGGCAGGGGCTTTGCTTCATGGGGCACAGGCACCAGTACTGGGGAAAGAGGGAGTTGTTCCATTGGGACAGGCTCAACTTGAACCAGGCTGGAACCGGTGCCCTGGCGAATCGAACAACTAGAACAGTAGACATGTTTTAAAATAATAAATGGTTGGGGGTGGGGGGGTTGCAGGGGGGGGGCAGTGGGAGGATTCAGGAAAGAGTAAATTTAAAAGTAGCAAGAGAAATGTCAAGGCTCTAAGAGCAGAGCAGAGTTTTGGGTAAGTCTAAGCAGAGTGGGTCAGGAAGGGACAGAGAGAGTAATAAAGCTAATAGGGCAGTACTGACTAAGGTGACATCAAGGAAAAATGGAAAAAAGTCAAAGCTAAAGGCACTATATCTGAATGCGTGAAACATTCGCAACAAAATGGATGAATTAATAGCGCAAATAGAAACTAATAAGTTTGATCTAAAAGCCATTATGGAGACATGGTTGCAAGGTGACCAAGGTTGGGAACTAAATATTCCAGGATACTTAACTTTTAGAAGAGATAGGCAAAATGGAGAAGGAGGAGGGGTAGCCCTGATAATAAAGGATGGGATAAAGACAGTAGGGAGAAATGATCTTAGCTTGCAAAACAAGAAGTGGAATCAGTTTGGGTGGAGCTAAAAAACAGCAAGAAGCAGAAAACATTGGTTGTTTATAGCCTCCAAGCAGTAGTGGTAATTAGGGCACAGTATAAATCAGGACATTAGAGGTGCATGTAACCAGGGTAATACAGTAATCATGGGGAGCTTTAATCTACATATAGACCGGCAAACCAAATATGCAGTTATGGAGGTGTGGAGGACAAATTCATGGACGGTGTATAAGCTGGCTTTCTAGATCAGTATGTTGAGGAACCAACGACAGAACAGATTATTTTAGATCTAGTATTGTGCAATAATTACTAACCTTGTAGTAAAGGTGCCTTTATGGAAGAGTCACCATATAGAATTTTATATTGCGTTTGAAAGTGATTTAACTAAATCGAAACTAGGGTCTTAAATCTAAACAAAGCAAACTACATAGGTATGAGGGGCGAGTTGGCTAAGGTAGATTAGGAAACTACATTAAAAGTTTTGATGATAGAAACATAGAAACATAGAAAATAGGTGCAGGAGCAGGCCATTCAGCCCTTCTAGCCTGCACCGCCATTCAATGAGTTCATGGCTGAACATGAAACTTCAGTACCCCCTTCCTGCTTTCTCGCCATAACCCTTGATCCCCGAGTAGTAAGGACTTCATCTAACTCCCTTTTGAATATATTTAGTGAATTGGCCTCAACTACTTTCTGTGGTAGAGAATTCCACAGGTTCACCACTCTCTGGGTGAAGAAGTTTCTCCTCATCTCGGTCCTAAATGGCTTACCCCTTATCCTCAGACTGTGACCCCTGGTTCTGGACTTCCCCAACATTGGGAACATTCTTTCTGCATCTAACCTGTCTAAACCCGTCAGAATTTTAAACGTTTCTATGAGGTCCCCTCTCATTCTTCTGAACTCCAGTGAATACAAGCCCAGTTGATCCAATCTTTCTTGATAGGTCAGTCCCGCCATCCCTGGAATCAGTCTGGTGAACCTTCGCTGCACTCCCTCAATAGCAAGAATGTCCTTCCTCAAGTTAGGAGACCAAAACTGTACACAATACTCCAGGTGTGGCCTCACCAAGGCCCTGTACAACTGTAGCAACACCTCCCTGCCCCTGTATTCAAATCCCCTCGCTATGAAGGCCAACATGCCATTTGCTTTCTTAACCGCCTGCTGTACCTGCATGCTAACCTTCAATGACTGATGTACCATGACACCCAGGTCTCGTTGCACCTTCCCTTTTCCTAATCTGTCACCATTCAGATAATAGTCTGTCTCTCTGTTTTTACCACCAAAGTGGATAACCTCACATTTATCCACATTATACTTCATCTGCCATGCATTTGCCCACTCACCTAACCTATCCAAGTCACTCTGCAGCCTAATAGCATCCTCCTCGCAGCTCACACTGCCACCCAACTTAGTATCATCCGCAAATTTGGAGATACTGCATTTAATCCCCTCGTCTAAATCATTAATGTACAATGTAAACAGCTGGGGCCCCAGCACAGAACCTTGCGGCACTCCACTAGTCACTGCCTGCCATTCTGAAAAGTACCCGTTTACTCCTACTCTTTGCTTCCTGTCTGACAACCAGTTCTCAATCCACGTCAGCACACTACCCCCAATCCCATGTGCTTTAACTTTGCACATTAATCTCTTGTGTGGGACCTTGTCGAAAGCCTTCTGAAAGTCCAAATATACCACATCAACTGGTTCTCCTTTGTCCACTTTACTGGAAACATCCTCAAAAAATTCCAGAAGATTTGTCAAGCATGATTTCCCTTTCACAAATCCATGCTGACTTGGACCTATCATGTCACCATTTTCCAGATGCACTGCTATGACATCCTTAATAATTGATTCCATCATTTTACCCACGACTGAGGTCAGGCTGACCGGTCTATAATTCCCTGTTTTCTCTCTCCCTCCTTTTTTAAAAAGTGGGGTTACATTGGCTACCCTCCACTCCATAGGAACTGATCCAGAGTCAATGGAATGTTGGAAAATGACTGTCAATGCATCCGCTATTTCCAAGGCCACCTCCTTAAGTACTCTAGGATGCAGTCCATCAGGCCCTGGGGATTTATCGGCCTTCAATCCCATCAATTTCCCCAACACAATTTCCCGACTAATAAAGATTTCCCTCAGTTCCCCCTCCTTACTAGACCCTCTGACCCCTTTTATATCCGGAAGGTTGTTTGTATCCTCCTTAGTGAATACCGAACCAAAGTACTTGTTCAATTGGTCTGCCATTTCTTTGTTCCCCGTTATGACTTTCCCTGATTCTGACTGCAGGGGACCTACGTTTGTCTTCACCAACCTTTTTCTCTTTACATACCTATAGAAACTTTTGCAATCCGCCTTAATGTTCCCTGCAAGCTTCTTCTCGTACTCCATTTTCCCTGCCCTAATCAAACCCTTTGTCCTCCTCTGCTGAGTTCTAAATTTCTCCCAGTCCCCAGGTTCGCTGCTATTTCTGGCCAATTTGTATGCCACTTCCTTGGCTTTAATACTATCCCTGATTTCCCTAGATAGCCACGGTTGAGCCACCTTCCCTTTTTTATTTTTACGCCAGACAGGAATGTACAATTGTTGTAATTCATCCATGCGGTCTCTAAATGTCTGCCATTGCCCATCCACAGTCAACCCCCTAAGTATCATTCGCCAATCTATCCTAGCCAATTCACGCCTCATACCTTCAAAGTTACCCTTCTTTAAGTTCTGGACCATGGTCTCTGAAATTACTGTTTCATTCTCCATCCTAATGCAGAATTCCACCATATTATGGTCACTCTTCCCCAAGGGGCCTCGCACAATGAGATTGCTAATTAATCCTCTCTCATTACACAACACCCAGTCTAAGATGGCCTCCCCCCTAGTTGGTTCCTCAACATATTGGTCTAGAAAACCATCCCTTATGCACTCCAGGAAATCCTCCTCCACCGTATTGCTTCCAGTTTGGCTAGCCCAATCTATGTGCATATTAAAGTCACCCATTATAACTGCTACACCTTTATTGCATGCACCCCTAATTTCCTGTTTGATGCCCTCCCCAACATCCCTATTACTGTTTGGAGGTCTGTACACAACTCCTACTAACGTTTTTTGCCCTTTGGTGTTCTGCAGCTCTACCCATATAGATTCCACATCATCCAAGCTAATGTCTTTCCTAACTATTGCATTAATCTCCTCTTTAACCAGCAATGCTACCCCACCTCCTTTTCCTTTTATTCTATCCTTTTATTCTATCCTACCAATCACATCATATTTGTTAACATCTATTTGCACAATTAATTCATCCACCTTATTGCGGATACTCCTTGCATTAAGACACAAAGCCTTCAGGCTTGTTTTATTAACACCCTTTGTCCTTTTAGAATTTTGCTGTACAGTGGCCCTTTTTGTTCTTTGCCTTGGGTTTCTCTGCCCTCCACTTTTCCTCATCTCCTTTCTGTCTTTTGCTTTTGTCTCCTTTTTGTTTCCCTCTGTCTCCCTGCATTGGTTCCCATCCCCCTGCCATATTAGTTTAAATCCTCCCCAACAGCACTAGCAAACACTCCCCCTAGGACATTGGTTCCGGTCCTGCCCAGGTGCAGACCGTCCGGTTTGTACTGGTCCCACCTCCCCCAGAACCGGTTCCAATGCCCCAGGAATTTGAATCCCTCCCTGCTGCACCACTGCTCAAGCCACGTATTCATCTGCGCTATCCTGCGATTCCTACTCTGACTATCACGTGGCACTGGTAGCAATCCCGAGATTACTACTTTTGAGGTCCTACTTTTTAATTTAGCTCCTAGCTCCTTAAATTCGTTTCGTAGGACCTCATCCCTTTTTTTACCTATGTCGTTGGTACCAATGTGCACCACGACAACTGGCTGTTCTCCCTCCCATTTCAGAATGTCCTGCACCCGCTCCGAGACATCCTTGACATTTGCACCAGGGAGGCAACATACCATCCTGGAGTCTCGGTTGCGGCCGCAGAAACGCCTATCTATTCCCCTCACAATTGAATCCCCTATCACTATCGCTCTCCCACTCTTTTTCTTGCCCTCCTGTGCAGCAGAGCCAGCCACGGTGCCATGAACTTGGCTGCTGCTGCCCTCCCCTGATGAGTCATTCCCCTCAACAGTACCCAAAGCGGTGTATCTGTTTTGCAGGGGGATGACCACAGGGGACCCCTGCACTACCTTCCTTGCACTACTCTTCCTGCTGGTCTTCCATTCCCTATCTGGCTGTGGACCCTTTCCCTGCGGTAAGACCAACTCACTACACGTGCTACTCACGTCATTCTCAGCATCGTGGATGCTCCAGAGTAAATCCACCCTCAGCTCCAATTCCGCAACGCGGACCGTCAGGAGCCGGAGGTGGACACACTTCCCGCACACGTAGTCGTCAGGGACACCGGAAGTGTCCCTGAGTTCCCACATGGTACAGGAGGAGCATAACACCCGACCGAGCTCTCCTGCCATGTCTTAACCCTTAGATACACTTAAACTGGTAATAACAATGTTAAAAGTTACTGACCAATATAATAAGAAAAAGAAAAACTACTCACCAATCACCAGCCAATCACTTACCCCCTAGGCTGTGACGTCACCTTTGTATCTTTGCCTTCTCCCTGTAGCTGCACCGGTACGCCTCTCGCCGACCCCGGACTCGCGCTGCTCCGAGCTCCCGCCTCCTCGACTGACTGCTCGAACTGCTCGACTCCCGCTGGCCTTTATAGGCCTCTCGCCGACCCCGGACTCGCGCTGCTCCGAGCTCCCGCCTCCTCGACTGACTGCTCGAACTGCTCGACTCCCGCTGGCCTTTATAGGCCTCTCGCCGACCCCGGACTCGCGCTGCTCCGAGCTCCCACCTCCTCGACTGACTGCAATGGCTAGCATTTAAAGAATTAATACATAATTTACAACAAACATACATTCCTTTAAGACACAACAACCACATTGGAAAAGTGGTCCAACCGTGGCTAACAAAAGAAGTTAAAGATAGTATTTGATCAAAGGAAGAGGCTTATAATGTTGCCAAAAAGAGCCTGAGGATTGGGAAGATTTTAGAATTCAGCAAAGGAGGACCAAGAAATTGATAAAGAAAGGGAAAATAGAATATGAGAGTAAACTAGCAAGAGAAATAAAAACAGATAGTAAAAGCTTCTATAGGTATGTAAAAAGGAAAAGATTATCGAAAGTAAATGTTGGTCCCTTAAAGGCTGAGACAGGAGAAATTATAATGGGGAATAAGGAAATGGCAGAAAAATTAAATAAATACTGTGTGTCTGTCTTCACGGAAGAAGACACAAAAACCCTCCTGGAAATAGAGAGAATGAGGAACTGAAAGAAATTAGTATTAGTAAAAAAATAGTACTGGATAAATTAATGGGACTGAAAGCCAATAAATCCCCTGGACCTGAAAGCCTACATCCTAGGGTTTTGAAAGAGGTGGCTATAGAGATATTGGATGCATTAGTTGTCATCTTCCAAAATTCCACAGATTCTAGAATGGTTCCCACAGATTGGAAGGTAGCAAATGTAACCCCCCTGTTTAAGAAAGGAAGGAGAGAGAAAACGGGGAACTACAGACCAGTTGGCCTGACTTCAGTAGTAGGGAAAATGCTAGAATCTATTATTAAGGACGTGATACCAGGGCACTTAGAAAATAATAATAGGATTGGGGGAGTCAACACAGATTTATGAAAGGGAAATCATTTTTGACAAATCTGTTAGTTTTTTGAGGTTGTAACTAATAGAATAGATAAGGAGGAACCAGTGGATGTGGTGTATTTGGATTTTCAGAAGGCATTCGATAAGATGCCCCACAAGAGGTTATTAAACAAAATTAGGGCTCACGGGATTGGGAGTAACATCCTAGCATGGATTCAGGATTGGTTAACGGATAGAAAAGAGTGTAGGAACAAATGGGTCATTTTCAGGTTGGCAGGCTGTAACTAGTGGGGTGCCGTAAGGATCAGTGCTTGGGCCTCAGCTATTCACAATTTATCAATGACTTGGATGAGGGGACCAAATGTAATATATCCACGTTTGCTGATGAAACAAAGCTAGGTGAGAATGTAAGTTGTGAGGAGGATGCAAAGAGGCTTCAAGGGGATATAGACTTACCGGTTACAGATCGTACATTGTGGGATCCGTGCCGTGATCTTGCAGCCCAGCACTCCGCTTGTGTGCCAGGCTGCTGCCACAAACCCCACTTCCTGGTGGTCCAGCGATGGCCCCGTTTCCCACCCACAGAGTTGGCAGCTTAGACCTCCCCTTTAACAGAAGGGGAGGGCCCGGTTTACACACCAGCGTCCCACTGAGTAGCGCTGGAAACGTTGTGTGCCTTTGTGCCTCGCTCCCGCCCCCGACAGGAAGTGGAGCATGATATTTTGCGTTCCACTTCCTGGCAGGGGTGGTAAGACCAATATAGTTCGCGGGACAGGTCTTCCGCGCCTGCCGCTGGAATTCCCACGTCACGGCTGTAACCACCGAATTTCGTCCCGCAACTCTAGGTGAATCAAGGGATATGGAGATTGGGTGGGAAAGTGGAGCTGAGGTCGAAGATCAGTCATGATCTTATTGAATGGTGGAGCAGGCGCGAAGGGCCATATGGCCGACTACTGCTCCAAATTCTTATGTTCTTATGTGCACCAACAGAGGCCCATGAGCTTATGCTCAGAGGAAATTGCTATGAAAGCTTCGATAATGATAACACCATCAGTAAATTTTCAAGACTGATTTTGGTGTATGTTGTTTTTTGTGCTTGTGGACATGAAGGATATTAATGTTGGGGAAGGGAACACGGTACATTTACAGCAGCTATGGGGTAAATTTACAAGTTTGCTCTGCTGGGACATGCAAGGTCACTTGTCAGTAGTATAAGCTGATAAACCTAACCCTCCAGTGTCAGCATCAAGAATTCCCAGGTCAGCAATGGTTAAAGGCAGAGTAAAACAGTGTGCTCCAGTCCCAACCATTGAGGTGCAATCCATATTGCAAGAATGTGACATTTGCCCTCGGGGACAGGCTCCTCGGGTGTTTGTTCTTGATTAGCTAAAAGAAAAACAGGTACAAGACTCGGGTTATAGTGAGGGGAGAGAGAGGTGGGAAGCAAGATTGAAAGTGAGAAGAGATTGTGGGATGAGGGGGAAGTGGGATGTGAGAAGAAGGATTAGGAATGATCATTCCATTGTTGTCCCTAGTCATTCAGTCTCATCGGTTGCCACAGCCTCCATGATCTGCCGCCCAATGATCTCCAGCACTCTCTTATCCAGCTGGCTGAGGTCCTGGATGGCAGCTTGTCCCCCACCTGCCTGCCGCTGCTCTCTCTGATTATGTGGTAACTTGGCCTGCAAGGGAACGAGAAATGTGTGCATGTGTGGGGTGCAATGTGTTTGGGTGAAATACCTGCCATGGTTGAATAGCTGTCAGTGTGTGCAAGGTGTGAGATGTGGGTGTAAGTGTTGCAGCAGTGGTAAGGTTGTGAGGGTGAAGTGAAGCTATGATTGTGAGGTCGGAGTGATGATAGGTAGAGATTGTTGGTAGGTGAGTGCTGGGGATGAGGCGCATTGAGCAATGTGTGAGGCTTGTGGTGCAGCTAGTGGGATATGGCATTTGCTGAAATCTTCACTCACCTTGACCTGCTGTGTGAAGTCATTAAACTTCTTTCAGCACTGGACGGCTGACCTTGGGATCACAGTGCTCGCCGTCACATATTTCCTGCCAAAGCCTTCGAGAGTTATGTGGCAAAAGATTCCTGCCAGTGTTTGAGAAGAGGACACCTTACCTCCTCTTCATGACCACTACCGTGTCGATGTATCTGTGGCCTCTCTGCCTGTGCTGAGGCTCTGCCATCTTCTTCCAGTTGAAGTTGTAAGTGGCTTGACAATGTGGTGCTGTAGTATCTGTGGGGCCAAGTTTCGGCCTGAGCTGCTCCTGTTTTTTTGGAGCAACTGGTTTAGAATGGAGTATCTTAGAAATTTGAATTCTCGGCATTTAGTTTGCTCCAGTTCTAGTCAGTTAGAACAGTTCCACTTTGGAACAGAATTTTTTTTTTTCAAAAGGGGGCGTGTCCAGCCACTTACGCCTGTTTTCAAAGTTTAGGCAGTGAAAACTTACTCCAAACTAACTTAGAATGGAGTAAGTGAAGATTTTTGTACATTCGAAAAAACCTTGTCGACACTTTAGAAAATCAGGCGTAGGTTACAAATTAGATGTAGGGAATGGGGGGAGGGGGGGGGTTTAAAGGGAAGTTTACAAACATTAAACACTTCAGTTTTACAAATAAAGAGCCATCATCAATAATAAATGATAAATACATCAATAAATCAACCAATAAATCAATCCAAAAAAATTAATTAAAATAATTTTTTTTTTTTTAAATCAATAAATAAAACATTTTCTACTTACCGACTGCAGCACCGGGAGTCCTCCAACAGCGTGCTGGAACGCCCCCCCCCAGTGTGTCTCTGTCAGTGTCTCTATCTCTCTGTCTGTCTGTGTGTGTCTCTCACTCTCTGTCTGTCAGTGTCTGTGTTTCTGACAGCGAGGGAAGGGGGAGAAGGGGAGGGGAGAAGGGAGGGGGGGAGAAGGGGGGGAGAAGGGAGGGGGGAGAAGGGAGGGGGGAGAAGGGGGGTGGGAGGGGGAGGAGGGGGAGGGGGAGAAGGGGGGGAGGGGGAGGGGGAGAAGGGGCGAGGAGAAGGGGGGAGGAGAAGGGGGGGAGAGGGAGAGAAGGGAGAGAAGATGGAGGAAGGGAAGGAGAGAGGATGGAGGGAGGGAAGGAGAGAGGATGGAGGAAGGGAAGGGGAGAGGGAGGGAGGGAAGGGGAGAGGGAGGGAGGGAAGGAGAGAGGAGGGAGGGAGGGAAGGAGAGAGGAGGGAGGGAGGGAAAGAGAGAGGAGGGAGGGAGTGAAGGAGAGGGGAGGGAAGGAGAGAGGAGGGAGGGAGGGAAGGAGAGAGGAGGGAGGCAGGGAAGGAGAGAGGAGGGAGGGAGGGGGAGGGGGAGAGGGAGGGAGAGAGGGAGGGAGAGAGGGAGGGAAGGAAGGAGGGAAGGAGGGTGGGAGGGAAGGAGAGGGGGTGAGGGAAGGAGAGGGGGGGAGGGAAGGAGAGTGGGCGGGGGAGGGAAGGAGAGGGGGCGGGGGAAGGGAGAGAAGGAGGCTAAATGGCCGGGCCCAAGACGTCGGGCTGGATTTACAGGTAGGATGCGTCGGGTCACGGGGGGGCATGGTCGCGGAGGTCCGGGGGGGGGGGGGGGGAAGAATCGCGGAGGTCCGGGGGGTGGTGGGGGTGTGAGTCGCGGAGGTCCGGGGGGGGGGGGGGAGAGTCACGGAGGTCCGGGGTGGGGGTGGGAGAGTCGTGGAGGTCCAGGGGCAGGGGGGGGGGGTTGCGGAGGTGGAGGGGGGGGAGAGCGGGGGTCGGGTCGGGTCCGGTCGGGTGGGAGGAGCCCTTATCCACGCAGCCCCAGTGAGGCCATTCGGCCAGGGCTAGCGGCTGCGTGCTTCGGGCCCCTCCCACAGTTTTGGGCGCCTGGAGCTACTGCACATGCGCGCCCACTGTAGCGCGTATGTGCAGAGGTCCTGGCACTGTTTTCAGTGCAGGGACCTGGCTCCGCCCTCCACAGCTCGTGCTGCGCCGAGCTGCAAAGGACCTGCAGGGAGCCGGAGAATAAGTAAGTTTTTTTTAGGCGCACTTTGTGGCGCAAAAAACAGGTGTCCAGGTCCGGGCTGCGCCGTTTTAGGTGCGGCCCGAAACTTGGGCCCAATGTATCTCCCTTTTAAGTACTGAATAAAGCTTGTGCCACTCATGACTGGGAATTAGACTGGACCCGATATTGGCCCACCTGTTGAGTGGTGAGCCAATAAGCAGCGGCTTTAGTGCAGAGATCAAGGCTACAATCATGTTAATGAGGACTGAGCACGAATTTTGATGCCACCTAGACTTGGCGCATCTTGACATTGTTGGACCTGAACACTGCCCATTTTGTGACCATATCCAATTTCTAGACCACAGTGTATGGAAGAAGTGGATTTGATGGGGTTATTTGTCTTTTCTTGTTCTGTACTTTCTTAAATTATTATTCATGGGTTTTAAAGCATAAACTCGCTGATTCTAATCTCCCAGCGGGAGCCATGCTCAAGGGGAGTGTAGGTCACAGGTAGGGCGGCACCACTCTAATCTGCGCTTCCTTTAAGCATCAGTCCCAGCTCAGAGTGCAGGACTGGGTAATTTACTCAGATTTTAGGAATACTGAATATATTACCTGCTTTCTGTGACTGATTATCATATGTTATCCACCTTACCTACATAAGAACGTCTTCTCCCCGTGGTTGAGGAGCTCCTCCCAGAGTCACAGTGCGGATTTCATCCCTTGCAGGGCACAACGGGCAGGAAAAATGCATGGAACAGCACCAGCCCTTATACATGGCCTTCTTCGACCTTTGACACTGTCAAATACAAGGGTCTAAGGAGCGTCCTCCTCTGTTTTGGATGCCACCAAAGGTTTGTCACCATCCTCCGCCTGCTCCACGATGACATGCAGGCCATGATCCTTACCAATGAATCCATTACAGACCCAATCCACGTCCGGACCGGGGTCAAACAGGGCTGCGTCATTGCCCTAACCCTTTTCTCAATCTTCCTCGCTGCCATGCTCCACCTCACAGTCAACAAGCTCCCCGCTGGAGTGGAACTAAACTACAGAACCAGTGGGGACCTGTTCAAACTTCGCCGTCTCCAGGCCACCCCAACCTCTGTCGTCGAGCTACAGTACGCAGACGACGCCTGCGTCTGTGCACATACAAAGGTTGAACTCCAGGATATAGTCGACATATTTACTGAGGCGTACGAAATCATGGGCCTTACGCTAAACATCCGTAAGACAAAGGTCTTCCACCAGCCTATCCTCGCCGCACAGCACTGCCCCCCAGTCATCAAGATCCACGGCGCGGCCCTGGACAACGTGGACCGTTTCCCATACCTTGGGAGCCTCTTATCAACAAGAGCAGACATTGACGACGAGATTCAACACCGACTCCAGTGCGACAGTGCAGCCTTCGGCCGCCTGAGGAAAAGAGCTTTTGAAGATCAGGCCCTCAAAACTGCCACCAAGTTCATGGTCTACAGGGCTGTAGTAATACCCGACCTCCTGAATGGCTCAGAGACATGGACCATGTACAGTAGACACCTCAAGTCACTGGAGAAATATCACCAATGATGGAATTCCGCAAGATCCTACAAATCCCCTGGGAGGACAGACACACCAACATTAGCGTCCTTGATCAGGCCAACATCTCCAGCATCGAAGCACTGAACACACTTGATCAGCTCTGCTGGGCAGGCCACATCATTCGCATGACAGACACGAGACTCCCAAAGCAAGCGGTCTACTCGGAACTCCTTCATGGTAAACGAGCCAAAGGTGGGCAGAGGAAACGTTACAGGAACACCCTCAAAGCCTCCCTGAAAAACAACCCACTGATACCTGGGAGTCCCTGGCCAAAGATCGCCCTAAGTGGAGGAAGTGCATCCGGGAGGGCGCTGAGCACCTCGAGTCTCATCGCCAAGAGTATTGTGCATGTATAATTTAAGTATATATCCTGTACACTCAACGTACAATTAGGTAAGACTACTGGATGTATCTTCACACTGTGTACACTATGCTTGTACCACCAGAGGGTGCAACTGGTGGAGACCTAGGGGTCACCTGTACACGACAGGTAACCAGGTATAAAAGGGAGGTCACCATGCTGTACCCTCACTCAGGAGCTGTAATAAATGGACTAAGGTCACCACAGTTCAAGTACAATACCTTACCTCGTGGAGTCATTACTAGAGTGCTTACAGACACAATAACTGGCGACGAGATAACGAATTTCCATGTGAAAAATGGCTAATCTTGGCAACTTTCAACAATTCGCCGAAGGGGAAAATTGGGAGACCTTTGTGGAAAGGCTCGAACATTTCTTTATTGCGAACGAACTGACGGGAGACACACTGACCTCGCTGGCTGATAAGCGCAGAGCTATCTTGCTCAGCAGTTGTGAACCCACCGTCAATGGTGTCGTCAGGGACTTGCTAGTCCCAGAGAAGAATACAACCAAAACGTATGCAGAGCTAGTAACGATGATACAGGAACAGCTCAAACCTAAAGAGAGCATCCTCACAGCCAGACACCGGTTCTACACACACCGGCGGCCCGAAGGCCAAGAAATCGCAAAATATGCTGCAGACCTCAGACGATTGGCTGCACCGTGTGATTTTGCCAACCACCTCATCGAAGCACTGAGGGACATCTTCGTTATTGGAATCGGCCACCAGGGCCTTCTCCACAGGCTGCTTTCTGCGGACACCAAGGTCACCCTGCAGAAGGCAATTAACGTGAGCCAAGCGTTCATGGCCTCGGCCTGTGATTCCAAGCCGATGTCTCACCCCCAGGACTCTAACTCGACAAGTACTGTGAACTGTCTGCCGCCTTTTAGAGGACAGGCTGCCGCAAGTGGTCTCTCTCAGGGTGGAGAGAGCAGAACCCCGAGTCCCGCAACCCTGAGTCCACCACATGGGGCCAACCGGCCAACCCCATGCTGGTGCTCTGGAGGAAATCACAGGGCCCACCAGTACTGCTACAAAGACGATATTTGCAAAGCCTGTAACACGAAGGGCCACCTCCAGTGAATGTGCAAGAGAAATTTTACTCACCGAGTCGCTGAAGAATTGGCCGATCATCTGGACTCCAGCGATGATAAAGAGAGAGTCCATGAGGCAGCTCAGCCCCACGAAGAGGTGTACGGTGTGTTTACCTGCTCCACCGAGAGCTCTCCATTAAAAATGGAAGTTGAAATCAACGGTGTTCCAGTCACGATGGAGGTGGACACAGGGGCGAGCCAATCACTGATGAATCAGGCAGCCTTTGAGAAACTCTGGGACAATCCAATCGAACGACCTAAAATGATCCCGATCCAAGTGAAGCTGCTCACCTACACAAACGACAGCGTGGATGTCCAGGTGTCCCATTGTGGCGCGATGCACAAGTTACCTTTGTGGATCGTTGCTGGTGATGGTCCAATGCTGCTAGGAAGAAGATGGATGAAACAAATCCGTTGGAGCTGGGAAAACCTCCAGACCCCAGTGATCAACGTCCCAAATTTGGATCCAGCACAGCACCTGAAAAACCAACCGCCCAACTTGACTACATGGAGACAACACAGACCGCTCAACCCAACGGCAAGATGATCCAGCCAAATGACCCAACCTCACCTTTCAGACTCCAGTGGTTGGACTCCGGAGGAAGAAAATCGGTGCAGAAGGTAACTTTCCTGTTTCCGTGGCAGAACCTGGGAAGAAAAGGATCACCGCAGCCTACCTCGTGGAGAGAAAGAAGATGGCGTCCTCACCACGAGGTGAAGCGCTTGAAGTAAAGATGGCGGCGGCGAGACCACGAGGGGCAGCGTTGAGGGAGCAACACGTGATGCCGAGCAGCGAACCGGATTGGGGTAAAGACTGCGAGGCCCTCTTAAAGGAGACCAGCAACCCATCACAATTAAAGGGACAGTTCCACTCTTAATACATCGATGCCGATAGTACACATGGAAAAGATGTAATTGACAAAAGCAAGTATGTAGATGTAATTAACCGTGTCGAGTCAGACGATTGTGGTTGGAGCCAATGCATTATGACAGTAAATGAAGAAATGATGTACAATGCCGGGTTCTACATGTACGCCGAAAAAACCAAGGGCAACCTCCCGTCAGAAGCACCCAGGTCCAGCGGGCTACCCGATCATGCAGCCTGCACCTCCGGGACAAATGTGATGCCCCAGGGAGCGTGACCACACACAGAGAGAGCATACCAGCTGCAGGGCCAGTGATCAGCGGATGGCAAAGGCACCACTACCGGTACCCTGCCCCAATCGGCTCTACCTCTCTGGCCACCAGGGCCAGTACCGGGAGCAAGAGGCTAGCACCCTCCAGCCCTCCCAACGGGACCTGGGATGACCAGGCTCCCACTACCGCTGGGCAGCAGGGAGACACTGCAGTCCTCAAAGGAGGACAGGGAGGCCACACACTCCTGTGGCTCTGCCCACCACTAGGCAATGGCAAAGGCCCTGAGACTCAGCCAGGTGAACAATCTGAGCCCACCCAGCTGGCAGGGGGCACAATGCAGACATCAGACAACCTGGACATAGTCCGGTCACTCTGGAACTAGCGTCCTCACCCACCTGCACCTACACAACCCAGGGGGCAAGACTGTGATACCACGTATGTACCTTGCCTGTAAAATGTACTTGTTCCACTGCAGAACCCAAACAGTGATGTAATTAATCCTATGTTCCTTTTTCTTTGTTCTTTCCTACAATACATGTATGCACATGCAGTTGTTGAGCCACACACATGGCCTATGTATGGAAGGGGGGGTAAATGGGTGTATGTAGCCATTGTCACACATGGATCACATCCTGAACCCACTCAACCCCCACTGCAACCTCAAACCATCCACTGCTGACCATTTCTCAATGTTGTGGCAATAAGGACTTGGGGGTCAACAGGGAGAGAGCCAAGCCAAAGCAGAGACAAGGTGAAAGGGCTTTGGTCACTCAAGTCAAGGGCCAGAGCACACAATGCAAAAGCTAGTGGCACAAGACTTAGTTGTGTTGTGTATGTATAACTTAAGTATATACCCTGTACACTCAATGTACAATTACATAACATTACTGGATGTATCTTCACACTGTATACAGTATGCTTGTACCAGCAGAGGGTGCAACTGGTGGAGACCTAGGGGTCACCTGTACACGACAGGTAACCAGGTATAAAACGGATCTCACCATGCTGTAACCTTACTCAGGAGCTGCAATAAATGGACTAAGGACACCACATTTCAAGTACAATACCTGATCTTGTGGAACCATTACTAGAGTGCTTACTAGACACAATAGAGAGCATGCAGAAATCAAGCACAAGCAATGGAAAGAGCGTGCAGCAAATCTGTCCCACTCACCCTTTCCCTCAATGACTATCTGTCCCATCTGTTACAGGGACTGTGGCTCTCATATTAGACTGCTCAGCCACCTAAGAACTCATTTTAAGAGTGGAAGCAAGGCTTCCTCGATTCTGAGAGACTGCCTATGATGATGATAAGTACAATGACTGCACTTCAAAAGTACTGCACTAACTGTAAAGAGGTTTCCTAAGGATGTGACAAGGTACTATGTAAATGGAAGCTCAATCTTTCTTTCCAATTTAAAGATTAATGGGTGCTCTGTAGTATAGCTCTAACAGAACCCAGGGCAGTGTAGTCCAGAACATGCATAAGAAGACAGGTCAGGGCCAAATCAGCAGACAGAGTGGTTACACGGGCAAAGACCAAAATTAGATGTGTAAAAAATGACTGCTCAAAATATTCAAAATAAGTGGTGGAACTACTGGTACTGGTGACAATGATAGTTACAGTGTCATTGAAATTTGAGACTTAACTGACCCGAGTCAACAGAGGTAAATATAACTTACAAGGGTACAAGGTATTGGTGAGGCCACACCTGGAATATACTTGCTTTGGAGGCAGTTCAGAGAAGGTTCACTAGGTTGATTCTGGAGATGAAGGGTTGACTTATGAGAAAAGGTTGAGTGGGTTGAGCCTCTACTCATTGGAAATCAGAAGAATGAGAGGTGACCTTATCGAAACGTTTAAGATTATGAGGGGGCTTGACAAAGTGGATGTAGAGAGGATGTTTCCACTGATGGAGCAGACTAGAACTAGAGGGCATGATCTTAGAATAAGGGGCCGCCCATTTAAAACAGAGATGAGGAGAAATTTCTTCTCTCAGAGGGTTGTAAATCTGTGGAATTCACTTCCGCAGAAAGCTGTGGAAGCTGGGACATTGAATAAATTTAAGACAGAAATAGACAGTTTCTTAAATGATAAGGGGTTATGGGGAGCAGGCAGGGAAGTGGAGCTGAGTCCATGATCAGATCAGTCATGATCTTATTGCATGGCGGAGCAGGCTCGAGGGGCCGTATGGCCTACTCCTGTTCCTATTTCTTATGTTCTTATGTTCTTATGTATTCAGGAAGGATGGGGAGAGGAGTGGAACAGGAAAAGTAAAGGATGTTACAATTTTAGTTTCATTCCAATGGTTTTTAGTCATATGCATTGCAAAAATGTCAGCTTCCATAGATAAGCCCACATTTCCCATGCACCAAAACTTGATCTTATGCTTGAAATATATTAAATTACAAATCCTAGGATGAACAATGAAATTTACTGCTATTGAGGTATGCACCAGAAATAGTATGTAGAAGTAACATTATACAGATGGGAAAAATAAATCAGATTAAATAGCAATACAGTTTTTCATTTAGCTATATACAGTCTGTGGTAAAACACTAAAAGATCTGTTTCCTCAGTTCTCTATTGTAACTTACAACAAAAGTCTGTGATGAAACTTATCTGTAACTTGTGTAGTGACACAGCAAAATAAAAAACAGCAGAATATGGGACAGCAGCCTGGTCATATATCTTTCTTTTCATTAACACATAAGCTGGCATAAGGAGATGAAAAAGTATCCTTCTCAATCAATCAAAAGTGGCTCATGTTGAAATACTTAGTTGTGAGCCTGGTGGAGGAACTGCTGGAACTGTTGGAGGAAGAGAAGCTGCCTCACTGCCTGCAACCAGAGAGACAGTGAGTCTCCAGGAGAGGAGGAAGTGGTCTGCTGATATCAACACCTTGAGAGAGAGGAGGAGAGGAAGAGTTGCAACTCCTGCTGCAGAGATGCCTGGGTGAAGTTAACTTCCTTAACGAACATCGTTAAAACTTGGTGGAGGACGGTGCCTGGGTGGTTCCAGCTATCCCGGGTGAAGACATCTTCTCCCCTCCACCAGAAGAACATCTATAAAGACGTTGTTTGTTTGCCATCAGGAAAGTGCACCCCTGCAAACACCTACCCAACTCTGTGAGGAGTGACCCTGTCCTCACAGCCTCCCTCCTTCCCACCCCTCCTCATTCCCTCTGTCTCTCCCCTCTCTCTCTGAGAGGCATCTCTTTCTCCTTTTTAATTATAAATTAAAATTACTGAGCAGAGGGAAAGGGCCCTCCCCCAATTGTGTACAACTATGTTAAGTTACACCTGGATATCAAGTAAATCAAGTGCCCCCTGGTTAAAGAAACTATTAAACAAACAAAACTTTCGGCAGTCAACTGGTTGAAATTAAAATTTGGTTGCTGAGGGCGATGATGCACTCCAGTCCCTCCGGCGCCCACCTCTCACGGAAGGCCGCGAATGTACCGGTGGACACCGCGTGCTCCATCTCCAGGGACACCCTGGCTCGGATGTAACCGTGGAAGAGAGGCAGGCAGCCAGGCTGATCGACCCCCTCGACCGCCCGCTGCCTGGACCAGTTGATGGCCACCTTGGCCATGCCCAGGAGCAGTCTTACAAGGAGGCCTTTCGATTTGCCCGATCCCCACCGCACAGGGTACCCAAAGATCAGGAGTGTGGGACTGAAGTGAAACCAGGATTTGAGGAGCAGCCCCTTGAAATAATGGAATAGGAGCTACAACCTCGCACACTCTACATAAACATGGAACACCCAATTGTGTACAAGCGGGTGAGGTGTGACTCATTAAGAGCTCCTTCTGCTCAATTAAAGAGGCCAATTAAGACTGACAGGCCTGTGACTTGGGGTGAGTGTAGCTTTAAAGAGACCCTGTAATGGTGAGTCCATCTTCGCCGGTGGCGGGGCTAGCCCTGCCTTATGCATGCGTGGCAGCGAAAGCTATGGCGGCTCCTGCTGCCTCGTCGCCATCAAATTAATAACCAAAAAACATGGGGTCTGTTATGTACTAAACCCTTGGGAGCACTGTATATAAGCAGGCCTCCCACACAGTACCTGCATTCTGGAGTCTAATTAAAGGAGCTAAGGTCACACTTACTCATTGCTTACAGTACTCAGTTTCATCCTTTATTATGAGCGTAATAATTGTGATGAGGTAATGAGGTAATGAACAACCGCGTGAAAATGCAAAGAACAGTTGGTATCCTGGCGATGTTCTCAGAAGGGGATGATTGGGAGGCCTTCGTGGAGAGACTCGACCAGTACTTCGTGGCCAACAAGCTGGAAGGGGATGAGAATGCTGTCAAACGAAGGGCGATCCTCCTTACCATCTGTGGGGCAACAACCTATGGCCTCATGAAGAATCTTCTAGCTCCAGTAAAACCAACAACCAAATCCTATGAAGAATTGTGTACGCTGGTCTGGGAGCATCTAAAGCCTAAGGAAAGCGTTTTGATGGCGAGGTATCGGTTCTACATGTGTCAACGGTCAGAGGGCCAGGAAGTGGCAAGCTACGTTGCCGTACTAAGGCGCTTCGCAGGACATTGCGAATTCAATGGATTCCTTGAACAATGCTGAGAGACTTTTTTGTACTTGGCATTGGCCATGAGGTTATCCTTCACAAACTGTTGACTGTTGAAACACCGAATCTGAGCAAAGCCATAATGATAGCCCAGCCATTTATGTCCACCAGCGATAACACCAAACAAATTTTGCAGCATAAAGAGGTTTCGGCCAGTACTGTGCACAAAGTAATGTCCTTTTTGAGCAGTAATATACATGGCAGAATGTATACGCCGGCTGCTGCACGAACTCAGATGACCCAGAGTCCGCCATCAACCATTAATCAAACCTTGTTGGCGTTGTGGAGGTGATCATTGGGCCCCTCAATGCTGCTTCAAGCTCCATGCGTGCAACGGCTGCAGAACAATGGGACACCTCCAGCGAATGTGCAGGTGAGCTGCAAACCCTGCAAACCCTGCAAACCACCATGTTGCAAAGGAAGATCGATCAATGGTGGATCAGGCTGAACTAGAGACTCATACCGAGGAGGCAGAAGTGTACGGGGTACACACCTTCACCACGAAATGTCCACCAATAATGTTAAAAGTTGAACTGAACGGAATTCCAGTATCCATGGAACTGGACACAGGTGCAAGTCAGTCCATAATGAGCAAAAAGGCCTTCGACAGGCAATGCTGCAACAAGGCACACAGACCCAAGCTCAATCCCGTTCATACCAAGCTAAGAACTTACACCGAAGAACTGATCCCTGTAATTGGCAGCGCAGAAGTCAAAGTCTCCTATGATGGAGCAGTGCATGAGCTCCCACTATGGATCGAGCCAGGGGATGGCCCCACACTGTTCGGTAGAAGCTGGCTGGGAAAAATCCGCTGGAACTGGGACGACATCCGAGTGCTTTCGTCCGTCGACGATGCCTCATGTGCCCAGGCTGTGAGCAGATTCCCATCGTTGTTTGAGCCAGGCATTGAAAGTTTCTCGGGGGCGAAAGTGCAGATCCACTTGGTTCCCGGTACACGACCCATCCACCATAAGGTACAGGCGGTGCCGTACATGCTGCGAGAGAAAGTGGAAATTGAGCTGGACAGGCTACAGTGAGAAGGCATCATCGCGCCAGTGGAATTCAATGAGTGGGCCAGTCCGATTGTCCCGGTACTCAAAGGTGACAGCACGGTTAGAATTTGTGGGGACTATAAAGTAACGATTAACCTTTTTCACTACAGGACCTGTACCCGCTACCCAAGGCAGACGACCTATTTGCGACCCTGGCTGGAGGAAAGACATTCACCAAATTGGATCTGACCTCGGCCTACATGACACAGGAGCTGGAGGAATCTTCAACAGGCCTCACCTGCATCAACACGCACAAAGGTCTGTTCATCTACAATAGATGCCCATTCAGGATTAGTTCGGCTGCAGCAATTTTCCAACGGAACATGGAGAGCCTGCTAAAGTCGGTTCCACGCACCGTGCGTTTCCAGGACGACATACTGGTCACAGGTCAGGACACCATCGAACACTTGAAGAATCTGGAAGAGGTTCTCAGTTGGTTGGACCGCGTGGGGCTCAGGTTGAAACGCTCGAAGTGTGTTTTCCTGGTGTCGGAGGTCGAGTTCTTGGGAAGAAGAATCGCAGCAGACGGCATCAGACCCACCGACATCAAGACGGAGGCCATCAAGAACCCGCCGAGACCACAGAACGTGACGGAGCTGCGATCGTTCCTGGGACTCCTCAACTATTTTGGCAATTTCCTACCCGAGTTAAGCACCTTGCTAGAACCCCGACATGTGCTACTGCGCAAGGGAGACAACTGGGTATGAGTGAATTCACAAGAGGCTGCCTTTGACAAAGCCAGAAATCTGTTATGTTCAAACAAAGTGCTTGTTCTGTATAACCCATGTAAACGATTAGTGCTAGCTTGCGATGCGTCGTCATATGGGGTTGGATTTGTGTTACAACAGGTTAACGAATCGGGAACATTGCAACCGGTCGTTTATGCATCCAGGAGTCTGTCCGTGGCCGAAAGGGCCTACAACATGTTTGAAAAAGAAGCTCTGGCGTGCGTTTACGGGGTGAAAAAAAATGCACCAGTATTTGTTTGGTCTCAAGTTTGAGTTAGAAACTGACCATAAGCCGCTCATATCGCTATTCTCAGAGAGCAAAGGGATTAACACCAATGCCTCTGCCCGCATCCAAAGATGGGTGTTCACGCTGCCGGCATACAGCTATGTAATCCACCATAGACTGGGCACAGAGAACTGCGCTGATGCTCTCAGTCGGCTACCATTGCCCACCACCGGGGGTGGAAATGGCACAGCCTGCAGACTCGCTCATGGTGATGGATGCATTTGAAAACGAAAAGTCACCAGTTATGGCCTGCCAGATCAGGACCTGGACCAGCCAGGACCCTTTACTGTCCCTGGTAAAAAAACTGTGTCCTCCATGGGAGCTGGTCCAGCGTCACAGCGGAGATGCAGGAAGAGATTAAGCCGTTCCACAGATGCAAAGACGCAATGTCCTTACAGGTGGACTGTCTTTTTTGGGGTAATCACGTGGTCTTGACCAAGAAAGGCAGAGAACCATTCATACGTGACCTACACAGCACCTACCCAGGCATTGTAATAATAAAAGCCATAGCCAGATCCCATGTGTGGTGGCCCGGCATCGACTCAGATTTAGAGTCATATATGCGTCAGTGCAACACTTGATCTCAACTGAGCAATGCACCCAGAGAGGCACTGCTAAGTTTGTGGTTGTGGCCCTCCAAACCGTGGTCTAGGATCCACGTTGACTATGCGGGTCCATTTCTAGGCAAAATGTTCTTGGTTGTTGTGGATGCTTATTCAAAATGGATTGAATGTTTAATAATGTCTAAGCACGTCCACCGCCACCATCGAAAGCCTGTGAGCCATGTTTGCCACACACGGCCTGCCTGATGTCCTAGTCAGCGACACTGGGCCTGTTTCACCAGTGCTAAATTCAAGGAATGGGATCAAGCACATCACATCTGCCCCTTTCAAGCCCATATCCAATGGCCAGGCAGAACGGCCAGTTCAAACCCTCAAGCAAAGTTTGAAACGCGTGTTGGAAGGCTCCCTGCAGACCCGACTGTCCCGAGTTCTGCCCAGCTACCACACCAGACTCCATTCGCTCACTGGGGTTCCCCCAGCTGAGCTGCTCATGAAAAGAGTGCTCAAAACAAGGCTCTCTCTTGTCCACCCTGATCGCCATGATCACATCGCGGGCAGGCGGCATCAACAAAGCATGTACCATGATCGCGCAAATTTGTCACGCAATATTGAGGTCAATGACCCTGTGTTTATACTCAATTATGGACATAGTCCCAAATGGCTCGCTGGCATGGTCATAGTCAAAGAAGGGAGTAGGATGTTTCAGGTCAAATTGGCCAAAGGACTAACGTACAGAAAGCATTTGGACCAAACCAAATTGTGGTTCACTAACAGCTACGAGCAATCAGAAGAGGACACCACCAACTTCAATCCTCCAACATACACACAAGTGGCAACCGACATCATGGTTGACCACAAAGCCGAACTCACCATCCCCAGCAGCCCAGCAAGGCCAGCTGCCCAGGAGCCCAGTGAAGAACCAACCAACTCACCCACACCTGCTTTTGTACCGAGATGATCGACAAGGGAGCTAAAAGCCCCAAATCGTCTCACTGTGTAAATAAGTGTACTGTTGACTTTACAAGGGAGTGATGTTATGTATTTAACCCTTGGCAACCTATTTCACACCACCACCAGAGAGCCTACCTGTTGGAATCCCAAGGGATCTCAGCATCCCTTGGGAGCACTCTATATAAGCAGGCCTCCCACGTGGTACCTGCACTCTGGAGTTTAATTAAAGGAGCTAAGGTCACACTTACTCATTGCTTACAGTACTCAGTTTCATCCTTTATTATGAGAATAGGGTCAAGAACTGCACTCACCCCAATATGGGCATTGAGGAGTGCGTGAAGGCAATGGCTTGGGTTGTCGGCTCCTCGGCCATTGTAGCTGTCTCCAAAATGTACGGGAAGGCTGTGTTCTTCCTGGGGTCGGAGCGGGCAGTGTCCCTGGCCCTTAATTAGGGGCTGGCGGTGGGCGGACCTTCCTGCCAGTGGATCTCCTCCAGGCCACCACGCAGAGAATAGTTATTTCCAATGGCCCGCCCTTTGTCCCCAGTGAGCTCCTCCTCCCCCCCTAAAGAGGTGAGGTCAGGGATAACGCTGGTCCCGCTCGGCTTCAGGGAGACCAGCTTCCGTCATTTGTTCTCCTTCCACCTCCAGCTTTTTGTTCAGCTGGTACGGGAGGAAAATACAGAAGGAGCATTTACTGTGCTCCACGAGGGGACAGCCTACCGCGTTTTCTGGACGTTGGTCGGTGTGCAGTGCCACGCCTGTAAGAAGGTGGGACATGTCCGCAAGAACTGCCCCGTCTCCGAGGCCGCAAAAACATCTAAAGCGGCCAAGGCTGGTGTCGCCACCATTCCTCCCCCCCATTACCATCCGCATGTCGGGAGCCATAGATGTGCAGGTGTTGTCGGGGGCCAATGCCATCATGGCCTCTGGCGGTGGGGGGAGGGCGAGCGTCTGCGTGGAAGGAAGACGCGGCATAATAAAAAACACCTGCAGGTGAGTCCCCTCAGTGGGCCAAACAGCCCCATCACTGCGCTCGGCCCCATAACACCACCTGCGAGCACGGGGCATCCCGAGCCCTCGACCACACTCACTTCTGCAGATGGTTTGATGCCCACTGTCGGGCTCGGGCATGGGAATGAAACCCAGAAGGAGGGAGCGGAGGCAGAGGCCTCGACAGATATGGAGGTCCCCCTGCCTCCGCATCCCTCTGGACACAAAAAGGAGGCGCCATTCCAGGGAAAAAGAGGAGGACCAGGATCCCGCCATGCGGGACGAGTTGGTGCCCCACCAACGGTCCAAACGTGCGCCATAGGCGGGGGGGGGGGAGCATGTCCCTCAGGAGGGTGAGACAGCCAAGGCTGACCAGCCTGAACCTCCTGGGGATGGGGAAGACCTGCCTGTTGCGGGGGGCCACCAAAAGAAAACATCACCTCCAGGTCGAGCATCCTGGAGACAGGCGGCGAGGTTGAAGAGGCCAAGTCCAAGCCCGCCCAGTCGAACTTTGACATCCGCCGGGATCTGCTCGACCTGGCAGAAAACATTTCCCAAGAATCCCAGCCCGCTGGGTCGGAGGGTGGTGGCAGGGAGGGTGAGGAACCCCTATCTCCGTCCCTGACATTGGCGCCGGGTGAGTTGGAGGAACTGGAAATGTTTGTCGGCACGGTTTCTCCGTGCACCCTGGTACCTGGGGTGGAGGGGTCTCCCGTCCGCCGCTGCTTCCCGACCCGGCACCCCAGGAGGAGACCAGGGAGGACTCCTCTGTCATCGATCCTGGGGGTGGGATCATGAGAGGTAGGGCCGGAGCCGTGCCGTGGTCGATGGACTGGCCACTGGTGGTGACCTTGCGGAGGAGAACGGGGGCTCGGTGGTGGGCGTGGGAGAGAATTTAGAGTCCAGGCCAGTGAGGTGGTGGATCTCCTCATGCCCGCCACTGAGTCCCCCATCATTCCTGCCAAGGAACTCCAAGACTTTATGGCGGAATGCCAGGGTCGCCGCAATAAAGTCCAGCTGGCCCTGGACAAATGGTCCGAGCCGGCGTTGCTCATCAGGTCCATCCGCACCATTGTTAAAATCATGGGCATGGACTGGACCTTGTCCCAAAAAGACAATCGTGAGCTGCCTCACTGGGTTGCTGAGCGAGTGGAAGTCATCACACGACTCCGCTCCCTCCCCACAGTAGGTTAATTAGAGGTTGCACTATGCTTTTGTCATGAAAATAACCATAGCCAGCCTCAACATCAACGGTGGCAGAGAGGCGCGCCGCAGGTTTAATAACTTTTCGCTCCTACGGGAGGGGAAATATACGGTGTGCTTCCTGCAAGAAACCCACACCGCTCCGGGAGATGAGGCCACGTGGCTCCTGGAATGGCAAGGAGAGGTCCGCATGAGCCACCTCACCGCCACTTCTTGTGGGGTGGCTATCTTGCTGGCCCCACATTTTCAGCTGGAGATCTTGGGGGTCGAGGAGCCTGTGCCAGGCCGCTTGCTCCATGTCACGGTTCGCCTAGGGGACGTGCTGTTCCATTTAATGAATGTGTACGCCCCTCAGCCCGGTCCATAGCAAGTGCACTCCTTCGAAGAAGTGTCCACTCTTCTAGGCTCCGTCGACGTCAGCGACTGCATTGTCTCGGGGGGGGATTTTAACTGCACCCTCGAGGTGAGGGACCGCTCTAGTGCCCCGCAAAGCATGGCGGCGATGGAGAAGTTGAGGCACCTGGTCGGGTCCTTCGACTTGGTGGACGTCTGGCGAAATCTCCATCCCGACTCCAGCGCTTCACTTGGGTGAGGCCTGGAAGAGGATGGTCCAGAATCGACCAGCTTTACGTGTCTCGGGCGTACGTCTCCTGCGTTTCGGTGGCTTCCATGTGGCCGGTGCCGTGCTCGGACCATCACCTGGTGTGGGCGGAGCTCGCTTCGCTCCGCGCACAGGTAGGATCCGCGTCCTAGCATTTTAACAACCTGCTGCTGTAGGATGAGTGGTTCCGGGATTCATTCTGTCGATTCTGGGCTGACTGGAGAAGGAAGCAGGGGAGCTTCCCCTCCTTGAGGTTATGGTGGGACATGGGCAAGGCTCACGTCCGTCTTTTCTGTCAGGAGTACGCGAAGGGGTTGACCAAGAGGCGGGAGGCCAGGGTGGGGCGCCTAGAGAAGGAGGTGCTCGATCTGGAATCCCGTCTCGGTCAAGTCGTCGAGGACCCGGCCCTGCGGACGGTGTATGAAGCAAAGAAGGCCGCGCTGAAAGACCTGCAGCTTGTCGGGTCCTGAGGCGCATTCGTGAGGTCGCGCATCCGGTTCCTCTGGGACCTGGATCACGGCTCCCCCTTCTTCTACTCGCTGGAAAAAAAACGGGGGGTCCGTAAGCAGCTCTTCACTCTGCTGGCCGACGACGGATCTCTGGTCTCGGATCCGGAGGGCATCAGTAACAGAGCTCGAGACTGTTACGGGGGTCTGTTCCCTCCAGATTTGTCCAGTGAGGAAGCACGTAGAGTTCTGTGGGAGGACCTGCTGAAGGTTGGCCTGGAGGGCACCGAAAATCTGGATGCTCCGCTAGGCTTGGCAGAGCCCTCGACCAGCTCTCGAGGGGAAAGTCTCCGGGGCTAGACGAGCTGACCGTGAGTTCCACAGGGCGTTCTGGGACATCCTGAGGGGCGACTACCCACTGGTCCTGGGGGAAAGTCTGGCAACCGGTGAGATGGCGCATGGCAGTCATTGTCCTGCTGCCTAAGAAGGGCGATCTCTGCCTACTTAAGAACTGGCGCCCGGTCTCCCTCCTCAGCACGGATTACAACATTTTTGCCAGGGCTGGAGATTTCACATGGCGTTCACCAAGTCGAAGGACCTGACCAGGTCCCTCAACCTCTCCATCGCCGCCATGCTCTGCGGGTCCCTCGCCTCGAGGGTGCAGTTAAAATCCCCCCCCGAGGACAATGCAGTCTGCTTGCTTTGGCGATGTGCTGGACCACATGGTCCACCCCCACCAGTCCTACACGGCCCCGGGCCGGACAATCCACGATAACATCCATCTGGTCCGGGACTTGGTCCACCAATCCCAGAGGGCTGATCTGTCGGTCGCCTTCCTTTCTCTGGATCAGGAGAAGACGTTCGACAGGGTGGATCACGAGTATCGTTTTGGGACTCTGCGCACTTTCGGGTTCGGGACGCATTTCGTCGACCGGATCCAACTTTTGTACGCCGCCGCGGAGTGTCTGATTAAGGTTAACGGTTCTTTGACCAGGCCCCTTCGCTTTGGAAGAGGGGTGCACCAGGGATGCCCCATGTCCGGCCAGTTATATGCCATATGTGTGAAACCTTTCCTGTGCCTCTTGCAGAAGAGGTTGACAGGACTGGCTCTGCAAGGGCCGGGCTTGGATGTCGTCCTCTCGGCTTACGCCGATGACATGCTCCTCATGGTCGAGGATCCCCTTGACCTGCGGAGGATGCGTGAGTGCCAGAAGATTTATTCGGCCGCATCCTCCGCCAGGATCAACAGGAAGAAATGTTCCGGACTCCTGGTGGGTCAGTGGCGGGTGGACTCCCTGCCAAAGGAGTTCAGGCCTTTTGCCTGGAGCACAACCCATCTCCTCTATCTGGGAGTCTACCTTAGCTCTGCCGGGGAAGCCTAGCTGGTGAACTGGCAGGAGCTGGAGGCCAAGGTCGCCGCTTGCCTAGGGCGCTGGACAGGACTGCTCCGAATGCTGTCCTACAGGGGTCGAGCGCTAGTCATAAACCAGCTGGTGGCCGCTATGCTGTGGTACCGGCTGGTCACCTTGACCCCTCCCCCTGCGTTTGTCGCCAAGATACAGAAGAAGCTGGTTGACTTCTTCTGGAACAACAGGAAGCACTGGATCTCTGCTGCGGCTCTGAGTCTCCCGCTTAGGGAGGGCAGTCAGGCGTTGGTGTGGGTCAGCATCCAGCATGTGACTTTCTGTCTTCAGACCCTGCAGAGATACCTGTACGTCGAGCATCCTCTTAGATGGTGTGCGCTGGCAACTTATTTCTTCCGCTCGCAGCACTGCCTCAATTACGACACGCAGCTCCTGTTTGTAAACCTGGGAAGCGTCCGCACTGCCATGCGGGGGCTGCCTGTCTTTTACCAGGAACTCATCAGGGTCTGGAACAAAGTTGCCACCAAGCGCAGTTCTCCCCCGACTGGAGTGGCGGCTGTCCTTCGGGAGCCGCTGCTCAGGAATCCGTCCCTCGACGAGCACAGTTTTAGGTGGCAGGCAGACTAGAGGGCTGTGTTTGGCAAGGTGACCAGGGTCAGGGACCTGCTCGATGGCAGAGGAGCGGGCTGGATGGCACCAGAAAAGTTGGCACTGCGTCTATCCTGGGCGGATGTCCGGCGCGGCCAATGCCATCGAGTCGCTAAAAACAGCACTGGGCCTTGACTCCGGTAGGTGTGTCGAGGATGCTCAAGCATGTGGGGCGATCCCATCCGAACTGACCCCCGTACAGACGGAATTCCTCATCGGCGCCAAGCCCTGAAACCACACTCGGGAGCCGACGCCTCACAACTTGAGCCTCCTCCAGCAAATCGCTTCTGTGCCTTTCAGTTCTGCGTGGAGGGGATTCCTGTATGGGCTGCTCTTGCACATTCTCTACTTTGCCATTCTTGTCTGCCATCCGGACACGCCATGGTGCACCATCTTGCCATCTGGAGGAGGCGGGGGTTCCCAATGGAGTGCTCTCTACGCGGGAGTCCTCCCTTTATTTATTGGGGACTTGGCCTGAAGGGTGTTGCACGGAGCAGTACCATGGAATCGGTTTTTAAGTCGGTTCACGGATTCCCAGGCCACCTACAACTTCTGCCGTCTAGAGGAGTCCATGTTCCATGTATATGTAGAGTGTGCAAGGTTACAACTCCTCTTCCAATATTTAAAGGTGCTGCTCCTCAAATTCTGGTTGCAGTTCAGTCCCACACTCCTGATCTTTGGGCACCCTGTGCGAAGGGGAGTGGGCAGGTCAGAGGGCCTCCTCGTAGGACTGCTCCTGGGCATGGCCAAGGTGGCTATTAGCCAGTCCAGGCAACAGGCGGTCAAGGGGGTGGCTCAGCCCGACTGCCTGCCTCTCTTCTGCACTTACATTCGAGCCAGGGTGTCCCTGGAAATGGAGCACGTGATGTCCACCGGTACACTCGCGGCCTTCCGCGAGAGGTGGGAACCGGAGGGACTGGAGTGCATCATCACCCCCGGCAACCAAATTTTAATTTGAACTGTTATTGTTAAAAGTTAATTTCTTTAATTTGTCGGTTTTAGTGCTCCTTTAATAAGGGGGCACTTGTTTATTGTTTTATTAAAATAGTTGTAGTGACAGACTAGAAACAAAACAGATACAAACATTGTAAACAACTTCAACCGGCACTGAACCGCACCAGACTAGATTTTACTTAATTTGATTTGGGTCTCTTGTTTGTGTGTTTGTCACTTATGACTCAGAAACCAAACAGCTCATTTTGCAAGTAACAGGGCCAATTTAAATTAATCATTAATATCCTCCAGACTGAGGAACATATTTTGTTTTGCCTGCCAGCTCTGAAATCATTGCAAAATAACTCTTCACAATGACAACAACCACAACCTAGGACAAGCTAGACATTCAGATAAAAAGATAAAATACAGAGGCCTAGAAATTTATATGGCCGAAAATGGGCAATGCCATGGCCCAGCGCTATTTAGCTGCACTGGGTCAAAGTTCACTTCTCATTTGTCTTCATGTCTTCACAGTAGAAGACAAAAAAACATAATCAAAGATCTAATGAGAGTGAAGAACTTAAAGTAATTAATATTAGTGTCATGTATCTCACATTATTATATATAACTGTATCCTAACATGCTATACATGACTGTAATAAGATATGACCTGTAACCACCAGCATACCTTACCACCAGGGATGCACTTGCAAGAGACAGGTATATAAGGACAGGTCTCATGCAAGTGCAGCATTCCAGAGCTGTGAAATAAAGGTGCAGGTCCAGAGTGACCTTGACTTCACTACATGCCTCGTGTGAATCTGTACTGAGGGGACAGGACTTTACAGTGACGACGAGTTACGGGATTACAGAATCCACAGAATGGCGAACAACGGATCAGATGAAAAGTACAATGCTGGAGACAATTGGGAGGACTTTATAGAAAGGCTCCAGCAAAGCTTTGTAACCAAAGACTGGTTAGGCGACGATAAGGCAGACAAGAGAAGAGCCCATCTCTTGACCAGCTGTGGCTCGAAAACATACGCTTTAATGAAGGATCTGTTGGCACCCGAGAAACCAGCAAGCAAGTCGTTTGAAGAATTGAGCACACTGGTAAGAGACCACCTGAAGCCAGCGAGCAGCCTACACATGGCCAGACACAGGTTCTACAACTACAGACGTTGTATGGGCCAGAGCATACCCGATTTTGTGGCGGAACTTCGGAGGTTGGCTAGTTTATGTGAGTTCTCCGATGAACTGAGGAAAGAAATGCTGAGAGACTTTTTCATTGAAGGAATAGGCCACGCAGGCATATTCCGAAAGCTCATAGAGACCAAGAACCTGACCTTAGAGGCAGCAGCACTGGTTGCACAGACATTCTTGGTAGGGGAAGAAGAAACGAGGCTGATTTACAATGCAGGTACGACAACTAACGAAATATCGGAACAAGAAGTTCACAGCACTAAACAAGCTGCTACCCCCACACACAGACAAAACCGGGAGAACAGGCTCTCGACAGCAGGCAGAAACCATCAAGGGCCACAGGAACGGCTGTTCACAACTCATCAACCCACAATGCGAGCAATCAACTACAAACTGAGAGAAGCTCAAGAGAGATCAGCCAGACGCAGCTCATTCTTTGGGAACACTTTAAACAATGGAACAGGTCTGTGCTGGAGGTGTGGGGGTGGGCACTCATCAAGGGGATGTCGATTTCAGCAGGCTGTTTGCAGAAGTTGTGAAAATACAGGGCATTTAGCCCGCATGTGCAAAAAAATGGCAGCTCAACTGGTATACGAATCAGATAGGTCGGAAAGTAGACCAGAAGATGGTGGGGACAGTACCCGGGACACCGATGTACAGCGGGACAACACGATCAATGGCCACTGCTCCTACAACAGGACGCCTCCTATAATGATGAGGGTCCTACTCAATGGGATATCTGTCAACATGGAGCTGGATACGGGAGCGAGTCAATCTCTCATGGGCGCTCAACAATTTGAACAACTGTGGCCGCATAAAAGAGACAGACCAAAACTCACAAGGGTCGACACCACACTAAGGACCTATACCAAAGAAATCGTACCAGTCCTCGGCAGCGCCATGCTCTCTGTCACACACAAAGGGACAGTGAAATGACTTCCCCTGTGGATTGTCCCTGGAGACCCCCCAGCACTGCTGGGGAGAAGATGTCTGGCAAAACTAAACTGGAAATGGGATGATGTCCATGCCATGTCATTAGAGGAACGGATCTCCTGCTCAACAGTTATAAAGTGATTTGAACATCTCTTTCAGCCAGGTTTGGGCACTTTCAAAGGGGCCAAAGTCAAAATCTACATCACACAGGATGCTAGACTGGTCCATCACAAGGCCAGAGCTGTATCCTATGTGATGAGGGAAAAGATGGAACACGACCTAGACAAGCTTCTGCGGGAAGGCATTATATCGCCTGTGGAATTTAGTGACTGGGCAAGTCCCATCGTCCCAGTCATGAAGCCTGATGGATCCGTACGAATCTGTGGGGACTACAAATCTACAATAAGCAGAGTCTCCCTACAGGACCAGTACCCGCTGCCCAGAGCGGAGGACTTATTTGCCACATTGGCTGGAGGTAAACTTTTCTCAAAATTAGACCTCACATCTGCGTATCTGACACAAGAATTGACCGAGGAATCCAAGCTACTCACCACCATCAACACACATCGAGGCCTTTTCATGTACAATCGATGCCCATTCGGCATCAGGTCGGCAGCTGCCATATTCCAGCGCAACATGGAGTGTCTGCTCAAGTCCATCCCGGGGACGGTTGTATTTCAAGACGACATACTTATCACGGGCAGGGACACCGACTCCCATCTTCGTAATTTGGAGGAAGTACTAAAGCGGTTGGATCGGGTAGGCCTACGAGTCAAGAAATCCAAGTGCCTGTTTCTCACACCCGAGGTTGAATTTTTGAGCAGAAGGATTGCCGCTGATGGAATCCGCCCAACAGAGTCCAAAACAGAAGCAATTCGCCTGGCACACAGGCCCCGGAATGTCTCAGAACTGCGTGCCTTTCTCGGGCTACTCAATTACTTTGGGAACTTTATAGAGAACTTAAGCATGCTGCTGGAGCCTCTCCATGTGCTACTCAGGAAGGGGTGCGCTTGGTTTTGGGGGGATGCCCAGGAACGCGCCTTCAATAAGGCACTCAACCTTCTGTGTTCCAACAGTGTTTTGACTTTCTTTGACCCAGGTAAAAAGCTAGTTCTCACATGTGATGCGTCAGAGTATGGGGTCGGGTGCGTTTTGCAACCTGTCAATAGTGCGGGTAAATTACAACCCATAGCTTATGCCTCCAGGTCACTTTCGCGGGCGGAGCGCGGGTACGGAATGGGAGAGAAGGAGGAGCTCGCGTTCGTGTATGGTGTCAAAAAGATGCACCAATACATTTTCGGGGCCAAGTTCGCATTAGAAACCAACCACAAGCCCCTCACGTCCCTCCTATCCGAGAGCAAGGCAATAAACGCCAACGCCTCGGCACGAATTCAAACAGTGGGCACTCATGCTGGCGTCCTACGACTATACCATAAGGCATAGACCAGGCACAGGCAACTGTGCCGACGCGCTCAGCAGGCTACCCCTGGCGACCACGGAAGGGTCTGACGAACAGGACTGTGAGATAGTCATGGAAATCAATGCCTTTGAGTCCACAGGTTCGCCCATGACGGCTCGCCAAGTCAGAGCCTGGACGGCCAGCGACCCCATGTTATCCTTAGTAAAAAGATGTGTCCTAACCGGTGACTGGGCAGAGGATCGCGATGCCTGACCCGAGGAATTAAAACCCTTTCACAGGCGCATGCATGAGCTATCACTACAAGCAGACTGCCTTATGTGGGACAGCCGAGTAGTCATGCTTCTGCGAGGCAGTGAGGCATTTGTCCGGGAGCTCCACCGCGAGCATCCAGGGATCGTTCTCATGAAGGCCACAGCCAGATCCCACATCTGGTGGCCTGGTATTGACGCAGAGCTCTGCATCCAAAGGTGCACCATTTGTGTCCAACTCAGCAATGCCCCCATGGAGGCTCTACTGAGCCCCTGGCCCTGGCCTACCAAACCGTGGTCGCGGGTGCACGTAGACTATTCGGGCCCATTCATGGGCAAAATGTTCCTCGTAGTTGTAGATGCATTTTCAAAGTGGATCGAATGCACCATTTTAAACTCGAGCACAACCTCCACCACTGTGGAGAGCCTCGCAACCATGTTTGCAATGCACGGAATCCCTGACATATTGGTCAGTGACAATGGTCCGTGCTTCACCAGCGCAGAATTCCAAGACTTTATAATTGACCACGGCATAAATCACGTCAAGACAGCACCATTCAAGCTAGCCTCCAATGGCCAGGCGGTGAGAGCAGTGCAAATCATTAAACAAGGCATGCTTAAAATCCAAGGTCCCACGCTGCAGGGTCGCTTGTCGCGACTGCTACTGGCATACAGATCTCGTCCGCACTCACTGACTGGGATCCCCCCCGCGCAACTATTGATGAAAAGGACTTTAAAAACAAAGCTCTCATTAATCCTCCCAGACATGCACAAAATCGTTGAGGTAAGCTGACTGAGTACCATGACAGAAATTCGAGGGGGAGATGGAATGAGATAGGGGACAAAGTGTTTGTACTAATCTATGGCAGGGGTCCCAACTGGCTTGCAGGAACAGTAACGGGAAAGAAAGGAAACAGGCTACTGGTAGTACAAATGGACAATGGCAAAACCTGCCGGAGGCATGTAGACCAAGTCAAAAGCAGATTTACCAACAACACTGCGGAACCAGAGGCAGGCTACAATGTGGAACTCGCACCACACCTGGTGAACAGACAGAGGGAACAACCTGAGGAAAGGGCAATCCCAGGCGAGTCAACAACAATCACACCATTTGAAACAGACTGCCCAGGCAAGATACCAGCAACCACAACCAAAGAAAAACAGACACCAATGCAAACAACTGAACCACAACTCAGACGCTCCACGCGAGAGCGTAGACCACCTGAGAGACTGAACCTATAAAGACAATAAGACCTTGGGGGAGGGTGATGTCATGTATCTTACATTAATATATATAACTGTATCCTAACATGCTATACATGACTGAAATAAGACATGACCTGTAACCACCAGCATACCTTACCACCAAGGGTGCACTTGCAAGAGACAGGTATATAAGCACAGGTCTCAGGCAAGTGCAGCATTCCAGAGCTGTGAAATAAAGGTGCATGTCCAGAGTGACCTTGACTTCACTACATGCCTCGTGTGAATCTGTACTGAGGGGACAGGACTTTACAATTAGTATAGAAAAAGAACTTGAGAAACTAATGGTACTAAAAGCTGACAAAGCCCCTAGACCTGATGTCCGACATACTAGGGTTCTAAAAGAGATGGCTGCAAAGATAGTGGATGTATTGGACATGTAGCTCCCAGTGAATTGGAAGATAGCAAATGCAACACTGTTATTCAAGAAAGAAGGGAAAACAGGGAACTACAGGCCAGTTAGTCTGACATCAGTCGTCGGGAAAATAGAAACATAAAAATTTACAGCACAGAAGGAGGCCATTTCAACCCACCGTGTCCGTGCCGGCCGACAAAGAGCCACACGGCCCTCCGTCAGCAGCCCTAAAGGTTACATACAAATCCATGAACAATAAAGGAAAGGCAAAGAGCACCCAGCCCAACCAGTCCACCCCACACCAGTACAAAACCCCTTATACTAAAACATCTACACTTCACCCCAACTGGAACCATGTGATCTCCTGGGAGAGGCAAAAACCAGATAAAAACCCAGGCCAATTTAGGGAGAAAAAATCTGGGAAAATTCCTCTCCGATCCATCCAGGCGATCAAAACTAGTACAGCAGATCACCCTGGCCGTATTCTATTCCCTGCAGTACTTACCATTATACCTGCACCGACCAACTAAAGGTCATCTAGTCTAATCCCAATTACCAGCTCTAGGTCCGTAAATCTGCAGATTACGGCACTTTAAGTGCCCATCCAATCATCTCTTAAAAGTGGTGAGGGTTTCTGCATCCACCACTCTTCCAGGTAATGAGTTCCAGATCCCCACAACCCTCTGTGTAAAGAAGCCCCCCTGCCCCCCTCCCCCCCGGCCAAATTCCCTCTAAACATTCCACTTTCTAAAACTATGCCCCCTCTTAATAGGAGAGCTCGGTCACGTGATATGTTCCTCCTGTACCATGTGGGAACTCAGGGACACTTCCAGTGTCCCTGATGACTACGTGTGCGGGAAGTGTATCCGCCTCCAGCTCCTGACGGTCCGCGTTGCGGAATTGGAGCTGAGGGTGGATTCACTCTGGAGCATCCACGATGCTGAGAATGACGTGAGTAGCACGTATAGCGAGTTGGTCTTACCGCAGGAGAAAGGTCCACAGCCAGCTAGGGAATGGAAGGCCAGCAGGAAGAGCAGTGCAAGGAAGATAGTGCAGGGGTCCCTTGCGGTCATCTCCCTGCAAAACAGATACACCGCTTTGAGTACTGTTGAGGGGGAGGACTCATCAGGGGAGGACAGCAACAGCCAAGTTCATGGCACTGTGGCTGGCTGTGCTGCACAGGAGGGCAGGAAAAAGAGTGGAAAAGCGATAGTGATAGGGGATTCAATTGTAAGGGGAATAGATAGGCGTTTCTGCGGCCGCAACCGAGGCTCCAGGATGGTATGTTGCCTCCCTGGTGCAAGGGTCAAGGACGTCTCGGAGCGTATGCAGGACATTCTGAAAAGGGAGGGTGAACAGCCAGTTGTCGTGGTGCACATTGGTACCAACGATATAGGTAAAAAAAGGGATGAGGTCCTACAAGATGAATTTAAATAGCTAAGAGCTAAATTAAAACGTAGGATCTCAAAAGTAGTAATCTCGGGATTGCTACCAGTGCCCCGTGCTAGTCAGAGTAGGAATCGCAGGATAGCTCAGATGAATACGTGGCTTGAGCAGTGGTGCAGCAGGGAGGGATTCAAATTCCTGGGGCATTGGAACCGGTTCTGGGGGAGGTGGGACCAGTACTAATCGGACGGTCTGCACCTGGCCAGGACCGGAACCAATGTCCTAGGGGGAGTGTTTGCTAGTGCTGTTGGGGAGGAGTTAAACTAATATGGCAGGGGATGGGAACCAATGCAGGGAGACAAAGGGAAACAAAATGGAGAAAGAAGCAAAAGACAGAAAGGAGCTGAGCAAAAGTGGAGGGCAGAGAAACCCAAGACAAATAACAAAAAGGGCCACTGTACAGCAAAATTCTAAAGGGTCAAAGAGTAATAAAAAGGCAAGCATGAAAGCTCGGTGCCTCAATGCGAGGAGTATTCGGAACCCAGGAGAGGGCTCTGAGCTAGTTAGAGTGGGTGAGAGCTCAGATGAACACCCCAAGAAAGAATGCAAAAGGCAGGAGGCAACAGAGCAGAGTAGCACTGGGGTAAGTGTAAACTACAAGGTGATAGGAAGGGACAATATGTATGAATATAAAGGGGCTGCAGGAGGGGTCAAAACTAAAAATCATGGTTTAAAAACAAGTACTAAAACACTCTACCTAAACGCACGCAGCATTCGAAATAAAGTAAATGAGTTGACGGCACAAATCATTACAAATGGGTATGATTTGGTGGCCATTACAGAAACGTGGTTGCAGGGTGGCCAAGACTGGGAATTAAACATACAGGGGTATCTGACAATTCGGAAAGATAGACAAGAAGGGAAAGGAGGTGGGGTAGCTCTGTTAATAAAGGATGATATCAGAGCAGTTGTGAGAGACGATATTGGCTCGAATGAACAAAATGTTGAATCATTGTGGGTGGAGATTAGAGATAGTAAGGGGAAAAAGTCACTGGTGGGCGTAGTTTATAGGCCCCCAAATAATAACTTCACGGTGGGGCGGACAATAATCAAGGGAATAATGGAGACATGTGAAAAAGGAAAGGCAGTAATCATGGAGGATTTTAACCTACATATCGATTGGTCAAATCAAATCGCACGGGGTAGCCTTGAGGAGGAATTCATAGAATGCATATGGGATTGTTTCTTACAACAGGATGTTGCAGAACCTACAAGGGAGCAAGCTATCTCAGATCTGGTCCTGTGTAATGAGACAGGAATAATAAACGATCTCCTAGTAAAAGATCCTCTCGGAATGAGTGATCACAGTATGGTTGAATTTGTAATACAGATTGAGGGTGAGGAAGTAGTGTATCAAACGAGCGTACTATGCTTAAACAAAGGGGACTACAGTGGGATGAGGGCAGAGTTGGCTAAAGTAGACTGGAAACACAGACTAAACGGTGGCACAATTGAGGAACAGTGGAGGACTTTTAAGGAGCTCTTTCATAGCGCTCAACAAAAATATACTCCAGTGAAAAAGAAGGGCGGTAAGAGAAGGGATAACCAGCCGTGGATAACCAAGGTAATAAAGGAGAGTATCAAATTAAAAACCAATGCGTATAAGGTGGCCAAGGTTAGTGGGAAACTAGAAGATTGGGAACATTTTAAACGACAGCAAAGAATGACTAAGAAAGCAATAAAGAAAGGAAAGATAGATTACGAAAGTAAACTTGCGCAAAACATAAAAACAGATAGTAAAAGCTTTTACCGATATATAAAATGGAAAAGAGTGACTAAAGTAAATGTTAGTCCCTTAGAAGATGAGAAGGGGGATTTAATATGGGAAATGTGGAAATGGCTGAGACCTTAAACAATTATTTTGCTTCGGTCTTCACAGTAGAAGACACAAAAACCATGCCAAAAATTGCTGGTCACGGGAATGTGGGAAGGGAGGACCTTGAGACAATCACTATCACTAGGGGGGTAGTGCTGGACAGGCTAATGGTACTCAAGGTAAACAAGTCCCCTGGTCCTGATGAAATGCATCCCAAGGTATTAAAAGAGATGGCGGAAGTTATAGCAGATGCATTCGTTATAATCTACCAAAATTCTCTGGACTCTGGGGAAGTACCATCGGATTGGAAAGCAGCTAATGTAACGCCTCTGTTTAAAAAAGGGGGCAGACAAAAGGCAGGTAACTATAGGCCGGTTAGTTTAACATCTGTAGTGGGGAAAATGCTTGAAGCTATCATTAAGGAAGAGAAAGCGGGACATCTAGATAGGAATAGTGCAATCAAGCAGACGCAGCATGGATTCATGAAGGGGAAATCATGTTTAACTAATTTACTGGAAATCTTTGAGGATATAACGAGCATGGTGGATAGAGGTGTACCGATGGATGTGGTGTATTTAGATTTCCAAAAGGCATTCGATAAGGTGCCACACAAAAGGTTACTGCAGAAGATAAAGGTACGTGGAGTCAGAGGAAATGTATTAGCGTGGATAGAGAATTGGCTGGCTAACAGAAAGCAGAGAGTTGGGATAAATGGGTCCTTTTCGGGTTGGAAATCAGTGGTTAGTGGTGTGCCACAGGGATAGGTGCTGGGACCACAACTGTTTACAATATACATAGATGACCTGGAAGAGGGGACGGAGTGTAGTGTAACAAAATTTGCAGATGACACAAAGATTAGTGGAAAGCGGGTTGTGAAGAGGACACAGAGAGGCTGCAAAGAGATTTAGATAGGTTAAGCGAATGGGCTAAGGTCTGGCAGATGGAATACAATGTCGGAAAATGTGAGGTCATCCACCTTGGAAAAAAACACAGTTAAAGGGAATATTATTTAAATGGGGAGAAATTACAACATGCTGCGGTGCAGAGGGACCTGGGGGTCCTTGTGCATGAAAATCCCAAAAAGTTAGTTTGCAGGTGCAGCAGGTAATCAGGAAGGCGAATGGAATGTTGGCCTTCATTGCGAGAGGGATGGAGTACAAAAGCAGGGAGGTCCTGCTGCAACTGTACAGGGTATTGGTGAGGCCGCACCTGGAGTACTGTGTGCAGTTTTGGTCACCTTACTTAAGGAAGGATATACTAGCTTTGGAGGGGGTACAGATACGATTCACTAGGCTGATTCCGGAGTTAAGGGGATTACCTTATGATGATAGATTGAGTAGACTGAGTCTTGACTCGTTGGAGTTTAGAAGGATGAGGGGTGATCTTATAGAAACATTTAAAATAATGAAAGGGATAGACAAGATAGAGGCAGAGAGGTTGTTTCCACTGGTCGGGGAGACTAGAACTAGGGGGCACAGCCTCAAAATACGGGGGAGCCAATTTAAAACCGAGTTGAGAAGGAATTTCTTCTCCCAGAGGGTTGTGAATCTGTGGAATTCTCTGCCCAAGGAAGCAGTTGAGGCTAGCTCATTGAATGTATTCAAATCACAGATTGACAGATTTTTAACCAATAAGGGAATTAAGGGTTATGGGGAGCTGGCGGGTAAGTGGAGCTGAGTGCAAGGCCAGATCAGCCATGATCTTGTTGAATGGCGGAGCAGGCTCGAGGGGCTAGATGGCCTACTCCTGTTCCAAATTCTTATGTTCTTATATTCTTATGTTCTAATAGCCCCCTCCACAAATGGAAATAGACCCTTACTATCCACTATGTCCAGGCCCCTCAATATTTTGTATACCTCGATGATGTCTGCTCTCAAACTCTTCTGTTCCAATGATAACAAACCCAGCCTATCCAATCTATCCTCATAACAAGATTCTCCATACTCGGCAACATCCTAGTAAATCTCCTCTGCACCCTCTTTAGTGCAATCATGATCCTCCTATAATAAGGCAACCAGAACTGCACGCAGTACTCCAGCTGTGGACTAACCAAAGTATTATACAATTTAAGCATAACCTCCCTGCTCTTATATTCTATGCCTTGGCCAATAAAGGCAAGCATTCCATATACCTTCTTAAGCACCTTATCCACATGGCCTGCTACTTTCAGGGATCTGTGGACAAGCACTCCAAGGTCCCTTTGTTCATCTACACTATTAAGTGGTCTACCGCTTAATGTAATATGATAGCATGGATAGATGATTAGTTAACAGATAGAAAGCAGAGAGCAGATTTTTAATGGGGAAGTCAGGTTGGGGGCAGGGGGGGATCTGAGGGAAATCTGCTCAGAGGCCCTGCCGATTTTAAATACAGGGTGTGATTTGCAAGGGAAGCCTTTGTTTCCCACTCGCAGCCAACCAGATAGAGAGGCTGATGGGGAGGCCTGTGGCACTAGGCCACACAGAGGAGGAAAGCAAGGATCGGGTGAGGACTGAGGCCCGCCCCTGTCCCGCCTCCATTAAAACCGTAAATGGCTGGGTTGGAGGTGAGTTGGGATCGGGATTCATATTTCTACCACTTTAATCTGCCACCTGACCCAAACCCATCTGTTGTTTTGGGTTAAGATTCCCCCAAAGAGTCTGCAAAGGGATTAAGTGAGTTGGCAAGAAGTTGGCCTATGGAGTATAATGTGGGGAAATGTGAGGTTATTCACTTTGGTAGGAAGAAAAGAAAAACAGAATATATTTTAAGTGGTGAGAAACTATTAAATGTTTGTGTTCAGAGGGATTTGGGTCTCCTTGTAGACGAAGCACAGAGGGACCGAACTTGCCCACCGCCGGAACCGAGGCACCCCTGCCGTGCTCAATGTGTTCTGGCTGCCCCATGTATTGAGGCGGCCTAACCGTTGAAATTCAGCAGTTCGGGGATTTTTTTTTGAGTGGGGCGGAAGTAGCCTCATCATGGGGGCAGAAGAGGGGTGGGTCAGAGTGGCCGTCACTAGCGGGGCGGAAGTGGGGGTGGGGTGGAGTAGTCGAGACTACCAGTCATCAGCGCTGGCCTGTCACAGCATCTCCCCCCTTCAGTCAAAGGGGAGGGCCGCTGCGAACTCTGCACCCACTTTAGAGGCAAACACTGGACCACCAGGGAGGGTTTCGGCTGGGCCAGCGGCATGGCACCCAAGAGGTGGTGTCAAGCTGCCTGTTGGCAGCCCGGCCGAATATAATTGTCGGCTGGACTTGGCAGTCGGCCGACAAAAATAATGAACATGGCGGCCGCGGCAGTGCTCCCTCCCCTTTCAGGGCAGCCGCACCGCCATATATACAGAGTGTACTTCCAGCAAAAGCTGTCGAGGTCACCGACCTGCGGCGGGGCTGCTCCCGCGGGGAAATGTTCAAAATGTGTCGGCGCGTGCATGCTGCGGTGGGAAAATGGGGGGGGGGGGGTGGGGAGGTGCGGTTCCGGACACCGCTTCAAAACTGAGGGAGGGCAATTTCCAAAATGGCGGCCACTCCACGGAGACTCTGCGGCCATTCCGTGCCGCCCTGTGGCCACCGCTTTCAGCCAGCCAAAGGCCTTATCGGAAGGGCCAATTTTGGCCCCAGAAAGTTAATATGCAGGTACAGCAAGCAAATTAGGAAGACAAATGTCATGTTGACCTTTATTGGAAGGGGGTTGAAGGACAAGAAGTCTTGCTGCAACTGTACAGGTCTTTTGGTGAGACCACACCTGGGTGCCGGAATTCACCCCTGCCTGAAACGTGTCGCAGCTACCGATCCTGAAGTGTTTTGTCTGCCGCGTCGGATGAGGTTGCCTCTTTCGCGAAATTCAGATCTTTGTCGTTTTTTTTTTGAAGCGGACCAGAAGTCTGTCGTAATGGGGGCGGAACGGAGTCTCCGCCGCTGTCAGTCAGCAGTGCAGTGATGATGACATCATGACACGTGTGTGTCACCACGTCTCTCCCCTTCACTTAAAGGGGAGAGGTGCTGCAGTTTTTTAGGTTAGGTCCACTGGGCCACCAGGGAGTGTTTCGGATGGGCCAGTGGCCTGGCACCCCAAGACGGGGTGTTGGCGGTCCGGCCGAACCTGGGGCCATAATTGGCCTTTAATGGCCATCACGCAGCCAAGTCCCACACACTGAAAACAAAGTGCACCCTCAGAAAAAGCTGTCGGGGGCACCGCTCAGCGGATGGTAGATTTTTAAAACTGGATTTCGCTGGAGGTGCAGGAGATCGGCGGTATGTGCTGTGATGATGCACTTCGGACCCGTCGGCTGCCGTGGGGCAGAAGTGGGGACCTCCAGAAAAATCCCCGAGCTGAATTTCGCTGGCGGTGGCCATTGGACCGAAGGTTGGCGGCCACTCCACACAGCCGCTTGGCCGCCGCTTTCTGGCGGTAAACGGCCTTTTTGGGGAGGTGAATTTTGGCCCCCTGGAGTGCTATGTACAGTTTTGGTCTTCGTCCGTAATTACGGATATATTTGCCTTAGAAGAGGGTGCAAAAAAGATTCACCAGATTGATTCCTATGAGGAGAGATTGAGTAGAATGGACCTATACTCTCTGTAGTTTGGAAGAATGAGAGGTGATCTCATTGAAACATACAAGATTCTGAGTGGGTTTGACAGGGTCGATGCTGAGAGGTTGTTTCCCCTGGATAGAGAATCTAGAACTAGGTGGAATAGTCTCAGATAAGGCCATTTTGGATTGAGATGAGAAGAAATTTCTTCACTCAGATTGTTGTGAATCTTTGGAATTCTCTAACCCAGAGGGTTGTGGATACTGAGTCGTTCAGTATATTCAAGGCTGAGATCAATAGATTTTTGGACTCTAAAAGAATCAAGGAGTATTGGGATTGGGCGGGAAAGTGGAGTTGAAGTCGAAGATCAGCCATAATCTTATTGAATAGTGGAGCAGGCTCGAAGGGCCGTATGGCCTGCTCCTGCTCCTAATTCTTACGCTCTTATATTCTCGACCTGTTGACACGGTTGACCACAGCTCCTCCAATGGCTCTACACCGTCGTCCAGCTGGGTGTAACTGCACTCACCTGGTTCCATTCTTTTCTATCCAGTCATAGCCAAAGAATCACCTGCAATGCCTTCTCTTCCCACTTCCGCACCGTTACCTCTGGTGTCCCCCAAGGGTCTATCCTTGGCCCCCTCCCATTTCTCATCTACATGATGCCCATCGGCAACATCATCCAAAAACAGTGTCAGTTTCCACATCTGCACTGATGACACCCAGCTCTACCTCACCACCAACTCTCTCAATTCCTCCAATATCTTTAAATTGTCAGACTGCTTGTCCAACATCCAGTAGTGGATGAGCAGAAATTTCCTCCAAATAAATATTGGGAAGACCGAGGCCATTTTCTTCGGTCCCCACCACAAACTCTGTTCCCTAGCAACTGACTCCATCCCTCTTCCTGGCAACTGTCTGAGGCTGAACCAGACTGTTTGCAACATTGGCGTACAGAAAAGTGGCAAATGGAATTCAATCCGGAGAAGTGTGAGGTATTGCATTTAGGGAGGTCTAACAAGGCAAGGGAATATAGTATAGTATTAGACAGTCCCTCGTGTCGAGATGACCCCCTTCCACACCAAAAAAAGATGAGTTCACATGTGCTTCAATGAGCTACAGCTTGAAGAGTGGAAGATATTTGTGCGCAAATTCTTTTAACATGGAGTGCAACAGCCACCACATGGGTTTGACAGAGCAAGGTCTTGTTCCAGTGGTAAGAGTTAATCAATACGACTGGGGACTAGTTCTGCTGCGCCATCTCTGGGCTCCGAACCTGCTGTTCATATATGCTGCACTGCTCCTGAGCCATGACCCCTTCACTCCTCAACTCCAACACCGCCGCTCCTGGACCACAACCCCACCGCTCCTCGACTCTGACCTCGCCGCTCCTGGGCCATGAACCCCCCCTCCCCCCCCCCCCGCTCCTTGCCTCTGACACCACCGCTCCTGGGCCATGACCCCCACCCCCCACACTTCTCGACTCCGACACCGCCGCTCCTGGGCTCCGAACTCTCGCCTCTCCTGGGTTCCAAACTCTCACCTCACCTCGGCCCCGACCTCGTCGTTCCTCTGCTGCTCTCCGCCTCTCCTCCTGCACCTGGGTCCCGACCCTGCCAATGGTCCTGTCCACGCTCCAATCGGCGACCTAGATTTTGGTGATGTCAATCTAGTCGCCCTCCTCGAAGCGGTCACAGTCCTAGACTAGCTTGCGCTGCTCCCTGCAGGGGCTGGCTCCTCCTTAAATCCCCGACCTGCTGCAATGATGTTCTCTTGCAGCTAAATACACATTAAATGTGTTATGTAATGATGTGTGTATCGTCCCAGTACCTTAAATGTAATGTAAGTACTATGCCACACCACAGAGGGTGCTGTGGTGGGAAACCCTGGTAGTACCTGTAACGAGGACTATATAAGGGTGACCACCACACCTGGGAGGCACTCTGGAGCTGAACAATAAAGGACGAAGGTCACAGCAGTTAGACTTACACCAGACCGTGTGGAGTCAGTGATTTGTGTGCTACATACATCACATTGGCAACGAGGAAGCGGACGAACTCCATGCAACCATGGCTACTCTGGGCTCGCTAAAGGATTTTACCGTGGGCAATGATTGGGAGGCCTTTACGGAAAGGCTCGAGTACTACTTCACAACAAATGACCTGACGGAGGACACATACGCAATGAGAGAGAAGCGTAAGGCGATATTGCTCTCCAGTTGTGGCGATGAGGTTTACTGTCTCGTCAGGGATTTGCTGGCACCTGGGAGCGCCAGGGACAAGTCATACGAGGAGCTGACTGAACTAATTCGTGACCAGTTGAAACCGAAGGAGAGCGTCCTCATGGCCAGATACAAATTTTACCATCACTGCAGACCTGAGGGCCAGGATGTCACCAAATATGCTGCCGACCTCAGGAGATTCGCGGCGCCGTGTGATTTTGGGGCACACCTTGACGAGGCGTTGCGGGACGTTTTCGTTATGGGGATTGGCCACGAGGGCCTCCTTCACAAGCTGCTGGCCACGGAACCCACAGTCACTCTGACAAAGACCATCACCATCAGCCGGGCACATATGACCTCAACTTGCAGCACCAAGCAAATGATCCACACAGTCTCGAACCCGGCAGGCAATGTCCACAGGATAGCGCCCACCACGGACAAAACTGCAGAACGTGGCTCTGCCCGGGGCAGAGAGCACGGACCTCGGGATCCTGGAGCTCAGAGTCCGCCGAGGGGGGCCAATCAAGCAGCACCATGCTGGCGCTGTGGAGGAAGCCATGGGGCTCACCGGTGCAGGTTTGCGGAGTACACGTGCAATACCTGCCACGTTAAAGGCCACCTTCAGCATATGTGTAAAAGAAATCGGACTCACCATGTGGCTGAGGAGATGGGGGATGATCCACTGTTCAGCGAGGAGCAGGTAGAAGAAGATGAGGTGTTTGGACTGTATACGTGCACCGACGATTCGCCCCCAGTGATAAGTGAAGTAAAAATCAACGGAGTCCCAGTGAGTATGGAAGTGGACACGGGCTCGGGTCCGTCGTTGATGAGTCGGAGAACTTTTGATAAACTATGGATTAACCCAGCTGCACGACCCAAGCTGGTCCCGGTCACGGCGAAGCTGCGTACCTACACCAGGGAACTAATACCTGTTCTCGGCAGAGCGATGGTGCAGGTATCCCACCGGGACGAGACGCACAGTTTACCTTTGTGGGTCGTTGCAGGCGATGGGCCGACACTCCTCGGCCGGAGGTGGATGGGGACGGTCCGTGGGAGCTGGGAAGACTTCATCACTGCACAGGCTGCTGCTCCCCGGGGTGCTGCCATGCCTCGGGTCCCCAGAGAGCAGCGCCGACCGAGCTGGAGCTGCAGCCTCAATCCACCCACAGGCAAGTCCCAGGCCCGGACCTCACACACAGATCCTGCAGCCTTAATCCCCACAGGCAAGTCCCAGGCCTGGATCTCACACAGAGACCCTGCAGCCTTAATCCCCACAGGCAAGTCCCAGGCCTGGATCTCACACAGAGACCCTGCAGCCTTAATCCCCACAGGCAAGTCCCAGGCCTGGATCTCACACAGAGACCCTGCAGCCTTAATCCCCACAGGCAAGTCCCAGCCCCGACCTCACACAGAGACCCTGCAGCCCCAGTCCCCAAGGCAAGTCCCAGCCCCGGACCTCACACAGAGACCCTGCAGCCTTAATCCCCACAGGCAAGTCCCAGGCCCAGATCTCACACAGAGACCCTGCAGCCCCAGCCCCCACAAGCAAGCCCCAGGCCCGGACCTCACACAGAGACCCTGCAGCCTCAGCCCCCACAGGCAAGCAGCCCTGCACAGAGGGGCCCAGGGGGGGTGGGGGTTGAGCCGGTGGGGCGCTGCGGGAGGTGTGCTGAGGGATCCAAGGGCCGGCGGTTCGGAAGGGCCCCACAGAGGAGCTGGTAGCATCGGTCGGCGGCCATGGCAGCCGCAGGGTAGGCCGCTACGGAGACCGTGGGGGACGTGGCAAGTTCGGCCGCTGGAGAGGCCATGGCAGCCGCAGGAGAGGCGGCAAGTCAGGTGACAGCGGAGGGGAGCGGAGGCTGCGACGGCGGAGGGCATTCGGAGCGGCGGAGAAGAAGATGGCGGTGGCATCGTGTCGGAGCTGCAGAGCATCAAAGATGGCGGCGCCCAAGGAGAAGCCTCGTGGAATCCTCCTGCATCAAAGATGGCGCCTTAAAGAGGAAATGCACCCGGGAGTCTTAAAAGGGCCTTACAAAGAGGTGGTCCCCACAAAGGACTTCTGTAAGGCAGAGCGAGTCTAAAATGAGCTATGTTAATGTGAGATAGTGAATTTATAATAAGAATTACCTTTTTTATGCTGAATGGCCACTGTATTTGTGTAAAATAATGGATGAAGTACAATTAATGATAACGGCTAACAAGGAAATCAAGGTTCTGCTCCCAGTCAATAACCAGTTAATGTACCAGATAAAATGTACCATACTAACGCACTGTCTATGCCCACCTGCCTTCCGTTGGACAAGTGTGATGTTATGTAATGATGGTGTATCGTTGTCCTGCGTCCAGGTGGGGGGGGGGGAAGGTGATGTTATGTAATGATGTGTGTATCGTCCCAGTACCTTAAATGTAATGTAAGTACTATGCCACACCACAGAGGGCGCTGCGGTGGGAAACCCTGGTAGTGCCTGTAACAAGGACTATATAAGGGTGACCACCACACCTGGGAGGCATTCTGGAGCTGAACAATAAAGGACGAAGGTCACAGCAGTTAGACTTACACCAGACCGTGTGGAGTCAGTGATTCGTGTGCTACATACACCACAAAATGGTAGCTTTCTGAGAAGTGTAGAGGGACAGAGGGACCTTGGAGTGCATGTCCACAGATCCCTGAAGGTGGCAGGGCAGGTAGATAAGTTGGTTAAGAAGGCATATGGAAAACTTTCCTTTATTAACTGAGGCATAGAATACAAGAGCAGGGAGGTTATGCTTGAACTATATAAAACACTAGTTAGGCCGCAGCTAGAGTACTGCGTGCAGTTCTGAGCACCACATTACAGGAAAGATGTGATTGCACTAGAGAGGGTACAGAGGAGATTTATGAGGATGTTGCCTGGACTGGAGAATTTTAGCTATGAGGAAAGATTGGATAGGCTGGGTTTGTTTTCTTTGAAACAGAGGAGGCTGAGGGGAGACTTGAATGAGCTATATAAAATTATGAGAGGCCTAGATAGAATGGATAGGAAGGACCTATTTCCCCTCGCAAAGGGGTCAATAACCAGGGGGCATAGATTTAAAGTAATTGGTAGATGGAATGGAGGAGAGTTGAGGAGAACCTTTTTCACCCAGAGGGTTGTGGGGGTTTTGGAACTCACTGTCTGAAAGGTTGGTAGAGGCAGAAACCCTCACCACATTTAAAAAGTACTTGAATATGTACATGAAATGCCATAACTTGCAAGGCTACGGACCAAGAGCTGGAAAATGGGATTAGGCTGGATAGCTCTTTTTCAGTCGGCACAAACACAATGGGTTTAATCGCCTCCTACTGTGGTGTAAATTTTTATGAGTCTACGATTCTATTTTTGGCGCAAACACCTGGAGGTGATTTCTATGTAATTATTGCTGGTATATAAGAGACAATTAACTATTCTCTGCATCATAAAAGGGAAACTGGCTCCATTCAACATGCCTGCAATGCAACCCTAAAATTTAAAATCTGAAAATGTATTAGTACTGTATTGCCATTCAATTTCTCAATGTGTAATTTCCCCATTCTGGATCTCCTGACCCCACTGGTTGATGAAGTGGGTGGCAGCCAGGAGGGTTCCGAACACAGACTGTACAGAAAATCACAGATTTTTAAGTTCTTAAATGTCTGTTGTTGGCTTGCAGAAGTCATACTGAAAATTGAAAATTCTTGACTCTTACTGATCAAATTTTGATAGCAATGCATATTTTGGTCAGTGTCACAGATGTAAAATTGCTGCAGTTAGGACCAAAAGGATTTTTCTCATTTTAAATGTCGATCATCATCATCATAGGCAGTCCCTCGGAATCGAGGAAGACTTGCTTCCACTCTAAAAATGAGTCCTTAGGTGGCTGAACTGTCTAATACGAGAACCACAGTCCCTGTCACAGGTGGGACAGATAGTCATTGAGGGTAAGGGAAGGTGGGACAGATTTTCCGCACACTCTTTCCACTGCCTGCACTTGATTTCTGCATGCCCACAGCAATGAGACAATGTCGATATTTTTCAAATATTTGCAGTACCACTATGTACCTGATGGTGACACTGCTGAGCTTGTGGAGGTCAACTTTTTAACAGCATTTTCAGGTGATACTTCATAGTTTTGCAATCCTGATTTCCAAGCTTTGTATTTTTAATTCCATTTTTTACTTGCCCAGTTTGTTTTAATATTATAATATCAAACAATACCACAATTCTCAGACATATTTAAAATATATGTGGTTTTGTTAATCAAGTTTTACAAAGTGTATTTTAACTACTTTACATTGCTTAACCCTACAATGTATTATCTACAGTTAAAATAACCTATTCTGAAAAATATTTGGATAAAAAGTGATTCTACTCATCAAATATAACATTTCAAAATAATAACCCAATCACATTTAACTCATCTATAAATTGATTATTTTCATGTCTGAACGCAAAACAGCTCAAAACTTATTTTAAAATAATTTAATCAAGATTTTGGCCGGAATTTTCCCTTTGAAATGACTGCGGGTTTGTGAGCGGGTTGTATGTTAAAAGCGCTGAACTTGACAGCGCATCAGGAACCCTCCTTCATCCTGCCAACTTCCGCCTTTTACTCCGATGCGTTTCTCAGCACGCCAGAGGTCCGCTCGGGAGAGGCAGGCAAACTAATTGAAGTATTTAAGATATAAAACCAGAAAATGCTGGAAATCTCAGCAGGTCAGGCAACATCTGTGGAGAGAAAAACAGATTTAACGTTTCAGGTCGATGACCTTTCGTCAGAACTGGCGAATGTTCAAAAAGAACACATTCTTAAGAAGCACTGAAAGGGGGAGGGGAAGACAGAACAAAAGGGAAGGTCTGTGATAGGGTGGAAGGCAGGAGAGATTCGAGACAAAAGGGATGATGGGCCGAATTGAAATGGTAATGGTAGGAGTTAGAAAAAGGTTAGTCTAGATAGGGTGTGAGTGGCAGAATAATGACCAGCTGTCATTGGAGACAAAGAGAAAAAAAAACATAAGATGGGGCGGGAGTGGGGGGGAAGGGAGCCAAAGGTGGGCAGACGTTATGCTCTGAAATTGTTGAAATCGATATTGAGTCCAGAATGTTGTAAAGTGCCGAAAGGAAAGATGAGATGCTGTTCCTCAAGCTTGTATTGAGCGTCATTGGAACAGTGCAGGAATCCAAGGAAGGAGATATCAGAGTGGGAGTGGAGTGGAGAATTAAAGTGACAAGTGACCGGAAGCTCAGGGTCACACTTGCAAACTGAATGGAGGTGCTCTGCAAAGCGGCCACCCAATCTACGCTTGGTCTCCCCAATGTAGAGGAGACCACGTTGTGAGCAGCGAATACAGTATACTAAATTGAAAGAAGTACAAGTAAAGTGCTGTTTCACCTGGAAGGAGTATTTGGGCCCCTAGATAATAGGAAGGGAGGAAGTAAAAGGACAGGTGTTGCATCTCCTGCGCTTGCAAGGGAAGGTGCTGTGGGAAGGGGCGGGGGTGCTGGGGGTGACTGTGGAATGGACCAGGGTGTCATGCAGGGAGTGGTCCCTTCGGAATGCTGAGAGGGGAGGGGAAGATTAGTGGTGGGATCATGCTGGAGGTGGTGGAAATGGCGGAGGATGATCCGTTGAATGTGGAGGCTTGTGGGGTGAAAGGTGAGGACAAAGGGAACCCCCTATTGTGATTCTGAGAGGGAGGGGAAGGGGTGAGAGCAGAGGTGCGGGAAATAGAACAGACATGGTTGAGGGCCATGTTAACCACGGCGGAGGGAAATCCTCGGTTCAGGAAAAAAGAAGACATGTCAGAGGCACTATTGTGAAAGGTGGCGTCATCAGAGCAGATGCGACAGAGACGAAGAAACTGGGAGAATGGAATGGAGTCCTTACAGGATGCGGGGTGGGAGGAAGTGTAGTCCAGATAGCTGTGGGAGTCAGTGGGCTTATAGTTAAGAGATCGTTAACAGACCATTAAGATGCTTTCTAACCTGAGGTTTCAGCTTTAATTGCTTGCGCACGGGATTCACGGGCTTACTGAAACCTGCCTGTTAAAGCAAGGCGAGAGACGAGTGGCCATTGTGTGAGTTAGAAACATAGAAACATAGAAACATAGAAATTTATAGCGAAAGAGGCCATTTCAGCCCATCAGGTCCATGCCGGCCGACAAAGAGCCACACGGCCGTTGGTCAGCAGCCCAAAAGGTTATATATAAACCTATGAACAATGACGGAAAGGCAAAGAGCACCCAGCGCAACCGGGAAATGGCCCCGTGCTTTTGGGAAGGAGCTGGCTAGCTGAGATGAACTGGAAATGGGGGGATGTGCACGCCATTTCATCCGTGGAGCGGAGCTCATGCTCACAGGTACTACAAAAATTCGGGTCACTGTTTCAACCCGGTGTCGGAACGTTCAAGGGCACAAAAGTAGTTATATGCATCACCCTGGATGCCAAACCAGTGCACCACAAAACCAGAGCTGTGCCGTACGTGATGAGTAAGAAAATAGAGAGTGAACTGGACAGGCTGCTCAGAGAGGGCATAATTTCGCCCGTTGAATTCAGTGACTGGGCAAGTTCCATTGTTCCTGTCCTGAAAGTGGATGACTCGGTTAGGATCTGCGGTGACTACAAAGCCACCATCAACCAGGTGTCCCTGCAAGACCAATACCCGCTCCCGAGGGCGGAGGACATTTTTGCCACATTGGCAGGTGGCAAGCTGTTCACTAAATTGGACCTCACTTCAGCCTACATGACACAGGAACTGGTTGAAGAATCCAAGCTTCTGATCACCATCACGATGCACAAGGGTTTATTCATCTACAACAGGTGTCCTTTTGGCATCCGTTTGGCGGCCGCCATTTTTAAGAGAAACATGGAAAGCTTGCTGAAATCCATTCCCGGCACAATCGTATATTCCAGGACGACATCCTAATAATGGGTTGAGACACCGAGGAACACCTCCACAACCTGGAGTAGGTGCTACGCCGACTGGACAGGGTAGGCCTGTGGCTGAAGAAGGCCAAGTGTGTGTTTTTGGCCCCAGAGGTCAAGTTTTTGGGCAGGAGGGTTGCTGCAGATGGGATCCGGCCTACTGAATCCAAAACGGAAGCGATCCGTCGTGCGCCCCGGCCCGGCAACACATCGGAGTTGCGATTGTTCCTCGGACTTTTGAACTATTTCGGGAACTTCCTGCCGAACTTAAGCACATTGTTGGAGCTGTTACACGTGTTCCTGCATAAGGGTTGCAAATGGTTTTGGGGGGGGACTGTCAAGAACGGGCTTTCAACAGGGTGCGGAACCTGCTTTGTTCTAACAAACTGTTAATGTTGTATGACCCCTGTAAAAAACTAGTTTTAACATACAATGCATCATCATACGGGGTTGGGTGTGTGTTGCAGCAGGGTAATGGAGACGGACAACTCCAACCGGTGGCTTATGCCTCCAGGTCGCTCTCCCAGGCAGAGCATGGGTACGGCATGGTCGAAAAGGAAGCACTCACTTGCGTTTATGGTGTGAAAAAAATGCACCAATACCTTTTCGGCAGACCGTTCGAGTTAGAAACGGACCATAAGCCGTTAACTTCTCTGTTGTCCAACAGCAAGGCGGTCAATGCAAATGCGTCAGCTCGCACACAGCGATGGACTCTCACGCTGGCTGCGTATGACTACACCATACGGCACCGGCCAGGCACCGAAAACTGCGCTGACGCGCTCAGCAAGCTTCCCCTTGCCACCACCGGGGGGGTGGCGGAGCAAAGCGCTGAGATGGTCATGGCCGTTGAGGCTTTTGACACCGCAGGCTTCCCCATCAGAGCCTGCCAGATCAAACTCTGGACCAACAGGGACCCCCTCCTATCCATGATAAAGAAATGTGTCCTGACGGGGGATTGGGCGCCCACGCACGGGGCGTGCCCCGAGGAGGTAAGACCATTTCAGAGACGGATGGATGAGCTCTCCATCCAAACCGACTGCCTGCTATGGGGCAGCCGAGTGGTCATGCCCCAGAAGGGGAGGGAAGCATTCATCAGGGAACTCCACAGCGAGCACCCTGGCATCGTGTTAATGAAGGCCATTGCCCGGTCACATGTATGGTGGCCGGGGATTGACTCAGACCTGGAACACTGGGTTCGTAGGTGCACGACGTGTGCCCAGCTGGGCAATGCCCCCAGGGAGGCCCCGCTCAGCCCGTGGCCCTGGTCCACCAAGCCTTGGTCACGCATTCACGTGGACTATGCGGGCCCGTTCATGGGAAAAATGTTCTTGATAATTGTCGATGCTTACTCGAAATGGATCGAGTGCATCATATTAAATTCGTGCACGACATCCATCACCGTGGAGAGCCTGCGCACGGTTTTCGCGACCCACGGCTTACCGGACATTCTGATCAGCGACAATGGGCCGTGTTTCACCAGTCATGAATTCCAGGAGTTTATGTTGGGTAATGGTATCAAACATGTCCGGACGGCACCGTTCAAGCCGGCTTCCAATGCCCAGGCGGAACGTGCGGTCCGAGTCATAAAGCAAGGCATGCTCTGCATCCAAGGATCCTCTCTGCAGTACCGCCTTTCGCGCCTCCTGCTGGCCTATAGGTCCTGCCCGCATTCGCTCACGGGAGTCTTGCCACCGGAACTCCCCATGAAACGTACGCTCAAAACGCGGCTGTCCCTCATCCACCCAACCCTGGCAGACATTGTTGAGGGCAAGCGCCAGTCCCAAACCGAGTGCCACTATCATAACTCAAGGAAGAGGTATATAGAAATGGATGATCCAGTATTTGTATTTAACCTTGCATTGGGACCCAAGTGGCTGGAGGGCACCGTAATTGGTAAAGAGGGAAACAGGGTCATAGTGGTCAGACTCAATAATGGGCAGATATGCTGCAAACACTTGGACCAAGTAAAGAAAAGGTTCAGCATAGACACCGATGAACATGAAGAAGAGCATGAGATGTCAACCACACCACTGCTACTGGACGAGCAACAAGGACAATCATCAACATGCATAGCCCCTGCGGCCAGCCCGGACAGGCCGAATCACCTCAGGTGACAGAAACGCAGGCCAAGGCTCAGCCACTAGAGCCTCAACTGCGGCGCTCCACGAGAGAGCGTCGACCACCTGATAGACTTAACCTTTGAGTCAAAAAGACGTGAGGGGAGAGGTGATGTCATGTATCTAACCAGCATACTACTTTAACCCTTATACAATTGTAACCCTCATGTAACCACTACATACTGTACATACTTACTTGAAATGCACATCTTGACCACAGGGGGTGTACTTGTGGGAGACACTCCTTACCTGGAGATTCAGGTATATAAGAGGAGGTCCCTCGCAGGGCCAGCATTCCTTGGTCCAGGTAATAAAGGTGAAGGTCACAGAGTGATTGTGTCTGCAGCATGTGCCTCATGTGATTATGTTTAAGAGTTAAGGACTCAACACTGACCACCAGCAAATTATTATGGCAGTAAATGCAACATTTCTGGGCAGCGTCCATGATGCTCACATCCTGCGTGAGAGCGCCGTATCTGACTTGCTTACCAGTCAGCCACAAAGTCAATGTTGGATGCTTGGTGACAAAGGATATGGCCTCGCCATCTGGCTGATGACGCCCCTGAGGTAACACCCAGACAGAAGCCGAGAAGCATTACAACGAGAGTCACAGAGCCACTCGCAATATTGTCGAAAATACCATTGGAGTGCTTAAGCAGTGCTTTAGATGCCTGGACCACTCAGGAGATGAGCTACAATACCACCCTGAGCAGCAGCTAAATTTGTGGTGGTGTGCTGCATGCTGCACAACTTGGCTATCAGGAGGAGACAAGAATTGCCAGAAGGGACTGCCGGTCCACCTCAGGAGAGAGAGGAAGAGGAGGACGAGGAGGTGGACGCTGACCTCGGGCCAGACAATCAGGCTGACGTTGAAACCATGCCCCACCACCCTCTAGACCGCAGGAAAGAGCCCGTGGTGGCTACAAAGCTGCAAGGCTCTTATGTCAGCAGCTCATAAATGAGCGCTTTGTTTGAAATAACGTTGGTGGTATTTACAAAGCTGCAAGACTACTTTGTCTGCAGCTCATACATGCATGGTGTGTATTATCTTAGTGAAAGTTAAAGTTTAAGTTGATTCAAGTGACGCTGAATTATCCCCTTTCATGTTAAGGAATCACCAGTGTGTAACGGTGCAGCTATCTGAGACAATGCGCAACAAGGTTATGTGAAATAAAAAACATTTAATGAGAACATTTGTATAAAATCATAATTATAACTGTAAAAAAAAAACCACCCCACCCCCACCCCACAACAAATTTATAACATTTATATCATTCATTAAAGGTTTATCATTTCCAACAACACTTCATAAACATAGAACACAAATGCAAAACAAAAAGGTACCCCCCCCTCCCCTTCCCCCAAACCTCCCAACAAAATAGCAACAACATAAAAATACTGTGACCAAAGCAACACCTGCAGCCATGCACCTCACTTTCCTTTCCTCACCCCACCTTCTCCTCACCACCTCTACCTCTTCCCCTCCTGACTCCAAGCCACCTGGCCGAGGAGCTCCTCAGGCGCTGCTTCATTGGGGAAGCATGATGGCAGAACCGCTGGTTGGACGGATACGGGAGAGGACGGTCCCGAGGTGGGAACATGCTCCGAGCCAGAAGCAAGATCTTCCTCCTGGCTCTCATGTGTCATTGGCAATGGGGGTGCGGCACCTTGGGGTGCAGTGCCGTGCTCCGGGACCACTGGGATACCTCTGCCAGCAGTGTTCCTGGCTATCACTTCCAGGGCCTCCGCCATCGGCAGCACATACTCGCTCATGGTGGCGGACATGCTGGTCAGCTGGAGGGATTGTCTGTAGGATTTGCTGACCTATGTCAACACTCCTCCTGGACAAGTGTACCATGTCCCCGCTCAGATCTGCCACTCGTGGAGCAGACCTGCTGCATCGAACCAACCTCCGCGTGGTCAGCGCCGTCCTGGAGATACCTCGGGTGCCCTGCGGCTAGGTGCTTGGGCCCGGTACCTCCACGGTGGAGGAGGGAATGGCCGCAGGAGCACTAGATGTTATGGGTGTCGATTGCATTATGGAGCTTGGCGATGCAGGCTCCTCGAAGTCCGCACTTTCATCCGTGAAGAAGGCACCCTGCAGCTCCATGGGCGAAAATCGGAACTCCTCAGCACCAGATGCACGATCGTCCGGCGACTCCGGCCCCGGACCCCAGCTTCTGGGCTCAGTGGTGTTGCATGGGGCTGTGCTGCTGGCTGAGGTTATTAGAGGAGAAGTGGGTGCTCGGGTCACAAGGTGATTCCAACGTTATACACAGCACGACAAAAGCACCACTGCTATCAAAATCATCACAGAATCATATTTCATGATCATCACCAAATTCTGCATTGCAATGATTCTCATGAGGCCATCATTATTTAGAGAACACTTTTATCAATCATCTATCATATATTATTGGTCGGATATGAGTGGGTGTGGCATCTGTTGACTTTACATCATGCAATGGTGTATACTTTACTCACGTGGCATCACATCAGGCTCTGCAGCTGCTTGCGTGGCCGACCAGGGGTGACTTCCCATTAATGCCAGCACCCGCTCCTCGATGTCGGTGAGCTCGCTGATGACTGGTGGCCAACCACCTGTTCGCCTCTGTTCGGCCCTATTCTTCGAAAGCTTCTTCTGTAAAAGGTAACACCAGCACGACATGGCATGAGATCATTGCTGGGTACTGTCAAAGAGACTGATATGACAATAACCGACAGATGTAATCATGATTATTATGAAACTTATCATTCTTTACCTAAAGACGTATACCATAAACGCAGGCTTTGAGTTCAACATTCCCGGTATAAGTGCAAGACATCATATCTGATTTTAATCAATCATTATACTTACAATTCAAATTATATAAATATATAAGTACATGTAAATAAATATAATACTTACTCTGGCGTTCCAGCGTTTGCGGCATTGATTGCCCTCACGCACCTCGTTGGTCGCCGACGAGACCACCTCGGCTATGTCGGCCCATATCTTCTGGTAGACCTTTGGAATGGGCTTCCCACGCCCACCCTAGGTCAATTGACTCCAGCATGACTCCACCTCCTGCAGGAGGGATGCATTTGCCTCATCAGAGAATCTCCTCGCTCTTTTGCATCCGCCCAATTGTTCCTCTCCCACATCACTGCTTTTGCCAACGTCCTCAGTGTCCATAGCTTGCTGTGTTGCCTTCTCCATTGCTTCCATTTTAAATATATTTTTTCCTCCAAAAACTCCGTGGGAACAACGTTCTTTGTGTTCACAAGTCTTTTTGCTGCTGGTAAATCTCCCTCCTACCTTCCACAATAACCAAACAGCCACACAACACACCCACACATGCTTTCAGTTCCCTCTCTGCTCCCTCTCTCTCTCTCCTCTTCTGCGCATGTAATGATGACCCCTGACCTCCTAAAATGCAGGAAACGACCTTTGCCATGGCGTTGCATAGAAACATAGAAACATAGAAAATAGGTGCAGGAGTAGGCCATTCGGCCCTTCTAGCCTGCACCGCCATTCAATGAGTTCATGGCTGAACATTCAACTTCAGTACCCCATTCCTGCTTTCTCGCCATACCCCTTGATCCCCCTAGTAGTAAGGACCTCATCTAACTCCTTTTTGAATATATTTAGTGAATTGGCCTCAACAACTTTCTGTGCTATAGACTCTGACACTTTACGGCAGAAGGTCAAAAAATTTAACGCTAACGCCCATTTCAGATCGCTCGCGGTAACGCCCATTTTATTAAATGGAAAGTTGGGGTTTTGATAATGGATGCTAATCCGGCGATCTCAAAACCCATATTTACCGCCAACGCTGTAAATATCGCCCATTTTGGGGCAATCTGCACAAAAGTGGAAAGTCTAGCCCTATGTCCCCTAGTTTTAGTTTTCCCTATGAATGGAAATATCCTTTCTGCATCCATGGCAGAAGGTCAAAAAATTTAACACTAAAGCCCATTTCAGATCGCTCGCGGTAACGCCATTTTATTAAATGGAAAGTTGGGATCTAGCCCCTTCATTATCTTATATCTTTTGATAAGATCATCTCTCATTCGTCTGAACTCCAATTTGTATAGGCCCAACTTACTCAACCTATCTTTAGAAGTCAACCCCCTCGTCTCCGGAATCAACCTAGTGAAACTTCTCTGAATAGCCTCCAATGAAAGTATATCCTTCCTTAAATACGGAGAAGACTGTACGCAGTACTCGAGGCGTGGCCTCACCAATACCCTGTGCATTTGTAGCAGGACTTCTCTGCTTTTATACTCTAAAGGCCAACATTCTATTTGCCTTCCTGATTGCTTGCTGTACCTGCATACTAACTTTTTGCATTTCATGCAAAGGTCCCAGGTCCCATTGTACTGCAGCACTTTGTAATTTTTCTCCATTTAAATTATAATTTGCTTTTCTATTATTTCTGCCAAAGTGGATAACCTCAAATTCTCCCACATTATAGTCCATCTGCCAAATTTTTGCCCACTCACTTAGCCTGTCTATATCCCTTTGCAGATTTTTTGTGTCCTCCTCACAATTTGCTTTCCCACCCATCTTGGTATCATCAGCAAAATTGGCTACATTACACTCGATCCAAGTCATTAATATATATTGTAAATAGTTGAGGACCCAGCACCGATCCCTGCGGCACCCCACTAATCACTGTTTGCCAACCGGAACATTACCTATTTATCCCGACACTCTGTTGTCTGTTAGTTAGCCAATCCTCTATCCATGTAAATATATTACCATCAACCCCGTGAACTTTTATCTTGTGCAGTAATCTTTTATGTGGCATCTTATCGAATGCCTTCTGGAAATCCAAATGCACCACATGTTCCTCCTTATCCACCCTGCTCATTACATCCTCAAAGAAATCCAGCAAATTTGTCAAATGTGATTTCCCTTTCTTAAAACCATGCTAACTCTACTTAATTGAATTATGCTTTTCCAAATGTCCCGCTACTGCTTCCTTAATAATGGACTCCAGCATTTTCCCAACAACAGATGTTAGGCTAACTGGTCTACAGTTTCCTGCTTTTTGTCTGCCTCCTTTTTTAAATAGGGGTGTTATATTTGCGGTTTTCCAATCCATTGGGACCACCCCAGATTCCAGGGAGTTTTGGTAGATTACAACCAATGCATCCACTATCTCTGCAGCTACTTCTTTTAAGACCCTAGGATGTATGCCATCGGGTCCAGGGGACTTGTCCACCTTTAGTCCCATTATTTTACCGAGTACTACTTCATTAGTGATAGTGATTGTATTATAGCCCCTTGATTATCCACTATTAGGATGTTTTTAGTGTCTTCTACCATGAAGGCAGATACAAAATATTTGTTCGATGTCTCTGCCATTTCCCTGTTCTCCATTATTAATTCCCCAGTCTCATCCTCTAAGGGACCAACATTTACTTTAGCCACTCTTTTTCTTTCTATGTACCTGTAGAAACTCTTACTATATGTTTTTATATTTCTTGCTAGTTTACTTTCATAATCTATCTTCCCTCTCTTTATCATTTTTTATTCATTCTTTGCTGGCTTTTAAAAGTTTCCCAATCCTCTGGCCTTCCACTAGTCTTGGCCACATTGTATGCCCTTGTTTTCAATGTGATACCATCCCTATTTTCTTAGTTAGCCATAGATGGTTATCCATCCTCTTACAGTCTTTTCTGCTCATATTGGGATATATTTTGTTGAGAGTTATGAAATATCTCCTTAAATGTCTACCACTGCTCATCAACCATCCCATGCTTTAATCTATTTTCCCAGTCCACTTTAGCCAACTCTGCCCTCATACCTTTGTAATCTCCTTTATTTAAGCTTGGGACACTGGTTAGAGATCCAACTTTCTAACCCTCCAACTGAATTTGAAATTCAACCATATTATGGCCATTCATTCCAAGAGGACCCTTTACTACGAGATCACTTATCAATCCTGCCTCATTACAAGTACCAGATCTAAGATAGCCTGCTCCCTGGTTGATTCCGCAACGTACTGTTCAAGGAAACTATCCCGGATATACTCTATGAACTCTTCCCCAAGGCTACCCTGGCCAATTTGCTTTGTCCAATCAATATGAAGGTTAAAATCGCCCATGATTATTGCTGTTTCTTTATTACAAGCCTCCATTATTTCTTGATTTATACTCCGCCCAACAGTGTAGCTATTGTTAGGGGGCCTATAAACTACACCCACTACTGACCTTTTCCCCTTATTATTCCTTATCTCCACCCAAACTGATTCAACATCTTGATCTTCTGAGCTAATATCGTTTTTCACTAATGCACTGACCTCATCCTTTATTAACAGTGCTACTCCATCTCCTTTTCCTTTCTGTTTGTCCTTCCAAATTGTCAAATACCCCTGAATATTTAGTTGCCAGTCCTGGTTACCTTGCAATCATGTCTCTGTAATGGCTATCAGATCATACCCATTTGTATCTATTTGTACCATCAACTCATCTATTTTGTTACGAATGCTATGTACATTCAGATAAAGAGCTTTTAATTTTTTTTAAACCATTTTTGTCCTGCTTTGACCCCACTTTCTGATTCACCTTTATGTTTATACATTCTGTCCCTTCCTGACACGCTCTGGTTTTCATTTCCCCCAGTACTACCCTGCTCTATTGGCTTCTGCTTATTCTTTGACTTTTTAAATTTTTGATCACCTGAACCCTCCCCTCCACTAATTAGTTTAAAGCTCTCTCTACAGCCCTAGTTATTTGATTCACCAGGACCCGAGTCCCTGCTAAGTGGAGCCCATCCAATCGGAACAGCTCCCTCTTACCCCAGTACTGGTGCCAGTGTCCCCCGAACCAAAACCTATTTCTCCCACACCAGTCTTTGAGCCACGTGTTTAGCTTTCTGATCTTATTTACCCTAAGCAAATCTGTTTGTGGCTCAGGTAGTAATCCAGAGATTATTACCTTTGTGGTTCTCCTTTTTTATTTGGTCCCTAGCTGCTCATAATTCCTCAACAGAACCTCTTTGTTTGTCCTACCTATGTCATTGGTACCCACGTGGACCACGACAACTAGATCTTCCCCCTCCCACTCCAAGTTCCTCTCGAGCCCTGAGGAGATGTCCTTAACCCTGGCACTGGGCAGGCAATGCAGCCTTCGGGACTCGTGCTCTCGGTTGCAGCGAACCTTATCTATTCTCCTAATGATACTATCCCCTACCGCTACAACGTTTTTTTTTACTCCCCCCACTTGAATGCTGCAGCCAGTTTGCTCATCCGTCCTGCAGTCCCTGCTCTCATCCACACAGGGAGTAAGAGCCTCGAACCTGTTGAACAAGAGCAAGGACTGAGGCTCCTCCATCACTCCATCCTGAGTCCCCATACCTTCCTCACTCGAAGTTACAGCCTCCTGTCCCTGACCATGGATCGAATTTGAATTAACATAGAAACATAGAAAATAGGTGCAGGAGCAGGCTATTTGGCCCTTCGAGCCTGCACCGCCATTCAATATGATCATGGCTGATCATGCAACCTCAGTACCCCACTCCCGTCCTCTCTCCATACCCCCTGATCCCCTTAGCCGTAAAGGCCACATCTAACTCCCTCTTGAATATATTCAACGAACGGGACTCAACATTCTGTGGTAGAGAATTCCATAGGTTAACAACTCACTGGGTGAAAAAGTTGCTCCTCATCTCGGTCCTATATGACTTACCCCTTATCCTTAGACTGTGACCCCTGGTTCTGGACTTCCCCAACATCGGGAACATTCTTCCTGCATCTAAACTGTCCAGTCCCGTCATAATTTTATATGTTTCTCCAATTAATTACTCAAATTGGTGTGACTAGCTCCTGGATCGCAGCGTCCAGATAACTCTCCCCCTCCCTGATGTGTCCTAGTGTCTGCAGTTCGGACTCCAGCTCATCAACACGGTGCCGAATTCCTCGAACTGCAGACACTTGCTGAAGATGTGGTTGTGATGGACCTCAATGTCTTATATTGGTGGCCTCTAGTTATGCTGTTCCCCACAAGTAGAAACATTCTCTCTGTATCTACTCTGTCAAAACCTTTCATAATTTTAAAGACCTTAATTAGGTCACACCTCAGCCTTCTTTTTTCAAGCGAAAAGAGACCCAGCCTGTTCATCCTTTCCTGAAATGTAAACCCTTCAATTTCTGGTATTCTCCTTTTAAATCTTCTCTGCACAGTCTCCAGTGCCTCTATATCCTTTTTATAATATGGCGACGAGAATTGTACGCAATACTCCAAGTATGGTCTAATCAAGGTTCGATATAAGTTTAGCCTAACTTCACTACTTTTCAATTCCATCCCTCTAGAAATAAATCCTAGTGCCAGGTTTACTGTTTTATGGCCTTGTTAACCTGTGATAGCTGCATCACTTTTTTTTAACTGCCGTTATTTTAGCATAATAAGTACTGCTACTCCTCTTCTCCTTGTTCCTTCTCTATCTTTTCTAAATATGTTATACCCTGCAACATTTAATTCCCAGTCCTGATTTTTCTGTGGCCGTGTCTCAGTTATCCCTACTATGTCTGGTTCCTTGCAATACATGATGCCTCCAGCTCCCCTATTTTATTACGGACATTGTGTGTATTGTTGAACAGACAGTTTAACTCATTTTTAATAGCAGTTCCTTTCACTTTATTTTTAATCATCTTTTTACACGCCTGTTCTATAACTTCATTTATTCCCTGGCCATCAATATACTCTTTTACTTTACTCTTTCCTATGCTCTCTTTTCCTGTTTTGTTTATATTTAGGCTGGTTTCATTTCTTGTAGATCCCTCCTCCCATCTTAGTAGTTTAAAGCCTTTGCCACCTCCCTATTTACCTCTTCCGCTAGGGCATGAGTCTCATTCCGGTTCAGGTGGAGCTCATCCCATTGCTACAGCTCCTTCCTGTCCCAGTACTGGTGCCAGTGTCCCATGAAAAGGAACCCTTCTTTCCCACACTGGCCCTTTAGCCACATGTTAATTCTCCTGATCCAGCTGCTTCTACACCAATTTGCACATGGCTCGGGCAATAATCCAGAAATTATTACCCTCGAGGAGTAATTTAGCTCAGGCTATCATGTCAGGTCATTGCAGACATTTGTAGCTTGCTCGAAGAAGACCTACAGCCCAGAGGACCTGGTGGACATGCATTACCAGTGGCTGTCAAAGTCACCAATGGCCTCAACTTCTTCACCTCAGTCTCTATTATGTATTGTCCAGGCACATTAAATGTATAAGTACAATGGTGCGCCACAGAGGGCGCTGTGGTGGGAGACCTGAAAGTACCTGCAAGACAGAGTATAAAAAGCTTCCCACCACACCCGAGAGGGACTCTGGAGTTACACAATAAAGGACTAAGGTCACAGCAGTTACTACAACACGAGACCGTGTGGAGTCAGTGATTTGAGTGCTATATACATCACATTGGCGACAAGGACACGGGCGAACTTCACGCATCACGCAACTATGGCTACTCTGGGCTTGTTAAAGGATTTTACAGTGGGAAATGATTGGGAGGCCTTTACGGAAAGGCACGAGTACTACTTCACAGCAAACGACCTGACGGGGCACACGGACGCACTGAGAGAGAAGCATAAGGCGATATTGCTTTCCAGTTGTGGCAATGAGGTTTACTGTCTCGTCAGGGATTTGCTGGCACCCAGGAGTGCCAGGGACAAGTCATATGAAGAGCTGGTCGTACTCATTCGTGACCAACTTAAACCGAAGGAGAGCATCCTCATGGCCCGGTACAAATTCTACCACCACTGCAGACCTGAGGGCCAGGATGTCACCAAATATGCTACGGACCTCAGGAGACTCACGGCGCCGTGTGATTTTGGCACACACCTTGAAGACGCGTTGCGAGACGTTTTTGTTATGGGGATTGGCCATGAGGGTCTCCTTCACAAGCTGTTATCCACGGAACCTACAGTCACCCTGAAGCAAGCCATCACCACCAGCAGGGCGTTTATGGCATCGACTTGCAGCACCAAGCAGATGATCCACACAGTCTCGAACCCGGCAGGCACTGTCCACAGGATAGCGCCCACCATGGACAAAACTGCAGAACGTGGCTCTGCCCAGGGCAGAGAGCACGGACCTAGGGGTCCTGGAACTCAGAGTCCGCTGAGGGGGGCCAATCAAGCAGCACCATGCTGGCGCTGTGGAGGAAACCATGGGGCCCACCGGTGCAGGTTTGCGGAGTATACGTGCAATACCTGCCACACGAAAGGCCACCTTCAGCGTATGTGCAAAAGAAACCTGACTCACCGTGTGGCTGAGGAGATGGCAGAGGGTCCAGAGGGTCCATTTTCCAGCAAGGAGCAGGCAGAAGAAGACGAGGCGTTGTTTGGACTGTATTCGTGTACCGACGGTTCGGCCCCGGTGATTAACGGAGTACCTGTGAGTATGGAAGTAGATACTGGCTCGGGTCTGTCGTTGATGAGTCAGGAAACTTTAGAGAAACTGTGGGTCAACCAAGCTGCACGACCCAAACTGGTCCCGGTCACGGCAAAGCTGCGTACCTACACCAAGGAACTGACGCCTGTTCTTGGCAGAGCGGATGTACAGGTATCTCACGGTAGCGAGACGCACGGTTTACCTTTGTGGATCATTGCAGGCAATGGGCTGACGCTTCTCAGCAGAAGATGGATGGGAAAGGTCCGTGGGAGCTGGGAAGACTTCACTCTTCCACAGACCGCTGTCCCCCGGGTCCCCAAAGAGCAGCGCCGACCGAGCTGGAGAAGAAATAAGCAGTTCATCAGCAGTCTCAATTCCACAGGCCACAGCAACCCTGCAGCCCCAACCCTGGAAGAGCAGCTTTTCAACCTGGCTGCAGGAGCTGGAGCAGGAGCGGAGGCCACAGGAGAGGCGGCACCAGCGGCAGGAACGGAGGCTGCAGCGACGGCGGAGGCTACGGAGGCGGCAGGTACGACTCGGGAGAACGCGATTTCTCGGACAGATGCAGGAGCCAGAGCAGATGCAGGAGCCAGAACAGAGGATCCGGCCAGATTCAAGATCATGTTTCGGCTGTTTTCTTTCCTTCTTTCTTCGTTATTTCTTCTTTTCCAGAGAGTAAAACGGCAGGCCAGCGAGCTCAAGATGGCAGCAGCAGAGCTCTGCAAAGAACAAAGGCAAGCAGTACAACTAAAATGGCGGCGCCCAAGCCTCGTGGGAACTACAAGATGGCGGTTTAAAAGGGAAATGCACCCAGGAGTCTTAAAAGGGACTTACACCGTTGGCGGTCCCCACAAAGAGACTTTTGTAAGGCAAGAGCGAGTCTAAATGAGCAATGTGAATGTAGGATGACGGATTTATGATAAGAATTAATATTTTAATGCTGAATGGTTACTGTGTTTAAAATAATGGATATGAATTACGATTTATGATAAGAGTCAATATTTTAATGCTGAATGCTTACTGTGTTAAAAATTATGGATATGAATTATGAAAAGAGTTAATACCACGAGGTTCAAGTAAAATGGATATGGATCCGTGACTAACATGACCAATGGGCTAATGCGATTTTCGATTTAGGTGATTCATGCAATGGTTCAGCGGCTGCTAAGGCAACTACTTCATGAGAACAGAGGCAATGCACCAGTTGTGATACCCTGTCTCAGCGCAGCCCATTACCTCGGGCAAACAGGGGCTGTGTACCGCCACCATACCTCACCCAGAGGAGCTGGGATTAAATAACTGTTCAGTGTACCTGCAACCTTTTGACATAACATCTCTTTAACATCTCTACCACATATTATATGTACCATACAAATGTACCTCTATTTATACCTGCTTTCTGTTGGAGGTTATGCTCGTGTGCTTTATCCACCATGTAAGGACTGCAAATACCAAATGTGTGCACCGGGTCCTCCACATGGGGGAGAAGAGGGAAATGGATGGTCATGGACTCACACTCTCAAATCAACCAGGACAAACAAGGCCGAGGTCACCGGCAATGGCTTTTGGAACTGGGGGGGGAGTGAGATGTTATGTATTGTCCAGGCACATTAAATGTATAAGTATAATGGTGCGCCACAGAGGGAGCTGTGGTGGGAGATATGGAAGTATCTGCAAGACAGAGTATAAAAGGCTGCCCACCACACCTGAGAGGCACTCTGGAGTTACACAGTAAAGGACTAAGGTCACAGCAGTTACTACAACACGAGACCGTGTGGAGTCAGTGATTTGAGTGCTACATACATCACAGTCTCCTTCCAGGGATATGCAGCAGATATTTCGAGGATCTCGCAGTTGGCCGCCCACAGATGCATCACCCAGTTGACTGGTGCCATGTTTGACAAGGCAGGCACTTATGAGCACTTTGCCACTGATGAAGCCAGTGTGACTGGGCGGGTGCTCGGTTTTGTGGCTCTGGCTGGCTTCCCACAGGACCATTCGGCTCCAGATCTCATTTCAGCCTTGGTCCAAACATGGACAAAAGAGCTGAATTCCAGAGGTGAGGTGAGAGTGACGGCCCTCGACATCAAGGCAATATTTGACTGAGTCTGACATCAAGGAGCCCTAGTAAAAGTGAAGTCAATGGGAATCAGGGGGGAAACTCTCCATTAGCTGGAGCCATACCTAGCACAAAGGAAAATGGAGGTCAATCATCACAGCCCCAGGACATCATTGCAGGAGTTCTTCAGGGCAATGTCTTAGGCCCAACCTGTTATGTATGCAACCCTAGGCAACCTATATCATACCACCACCAGAGGGCATACCTGTTGGAGTCCCAAGGGATCCCAGCATCCCTTGGGAGTACTGTATATAAGCAGGCCTCCCATGCTGTACCAACACTCTGGAGTTTAATTAAAGGAGCTGAGGTAACACTTACTCATTGTCTACAGTACTCAGTTGCATTACTTTATTATGAGTTTAACACAACCATTTTCAGTTGCTTCATCAATGATCTTCCTTCCTTCATAAAGTCAGAAGTGGGGATGTTCGCTGATGACTGCGTAGTGTTCAGTTCCATTCACAACTCCTCAGATAATGAAGCAGTCCGTGACCACATACAGCAATACCTGGACAACATTCAGTGGAAAGTAACATACGCGCCACACAAGTGCCAGACAATGACTATCTCCAACAAGTGAGAGTCTAACTACCGCCCTTTAACATTCAATGGCATTACCATCGCCGAATCCCCCACCATCAACATCCTGGGGGGTCAGCATTGAACAGAAATTTAACTGGATCAGCCAGATAAATACTGTGGCATCAAGAGCAGGTCAGAAGCTGGGTATTAGAAACATAGAAACATAAAAGGTAGGTGCAGGAGTAGGCCATTCGGCCCTTCGAGCCTGCACCACCATTCAATAAGATCATGGCTGATCATTCACCTCAGTACCCGTTTCCTGCTTTCTCTCCATACCCCTTGATCCCCTTAGCCATAAGGGCCATATCCAACTCCCTCTTGAATATATCTAAAGAACTGGCATCAACAACTCTCTGCGGAAGAGAATTCCACAGGTTAACAACCCTCTGAGTGAAGAAGTTTCTCCTAATCTCGGTCCTAAATGGCTTACCCCTTATCGTTAGACTGTGACTCCTAGTTCTGGACTCCCCCAACATCGAGAACATTCTTCCTGCATCTAACCTGTCCAGTCCCGTCAGAATTTTATATGTTTCTATGAGATCCCCTCTCATTCGTCTAAACTCCAGTGAATACAGGCCCAGTCGATCCATTCTCTCCTCATATGTCAGTCCTGCCATCCCGGGAATCAGTCTGGTGAACCTTCGCTGCACTCCCTCAATAGCAAGAACGTCCTTCCTCAGATTAGGAGATAAGAAATACCTCCTCATCTCTGTTTTAAATGGGCGGTCCCTTATTCTAGGATTATGCCCACTAGTTCTAGTCTCCCCTATCAGTGGAAATATCCTCCCTGCATCCACCTTGTCAAGCCCCCTCATAATCTTATACGTTTCGATAAGATCACCTTTCATTCGTCTGATTTCCAATGAGTATAGGTCCAACCTCCTCAACCTTTCCTCATAAGTCATCCCCCTCATCTCCGGAATCAACCTACTGTATGCAGTATTCCAGGTGTGGCCTCACCAATACACTGTATAACTGTAACAAGACTTCCCTGCTTTTATACTCCATCCCCTTTACAATAAAGGCCAAGATTCCATTGGCCTTCTTGATCACTTGCTGTACCTGCATACTAATCTTTTGTGTTTCATGCACAAGTATCCCCAGGTCCCGCTGTACTGCAGCACTTTGCAATTTTTCTTCATTTAAATAATAACTTGCTCTTTGTTTTTTTCTGTCAAAGTGCATGACCTCACACTGAAGACATGGCTGATGATACACTGAGGAGGTATCCCTTAAGCCCCAGGTGGGCAGAGGAAACGTTCCAAGGACACCCTGATAAAGTGCAACATCCCCAGTGGCACCTGGGTATCCCTTGCTCAAAACCACCCAAACTGGAGGAAGAGCATCCGGGAGGGCGCTGAGCACCTCGCGTCTCATCGCCGAGAGCATGCAGAAATCAAACATGGACAGCGGAAGGATCGTGCAGCAAACCAGGCTCCCCACCCACTCTTTCCTTCAACCATTGTCTGCCCCACCTGTGACAGCGACTGTAATTCCCATATTGGACTGTACAGCCACCTGAGAACTCACTTTTAGAGTGGAAGCAAGTCTTCCTCGATTTCGAGGGACTGCCTATGATGACGATGAGGAGGCCAAGCAATAAGGCTGAGGAGTGCTATAATCAAAGGCACATCACAACCAGATGTGTAATAGGGCAAGCAATCGGGATGCTGAAGATGCGCTTCAGGTGCCTGGACAGACCTGGAGGGGTCTTTCAGTATGCACCAGCCAGGGTCTCCAGAATCATCGTCACATGCTGTCCGCTACACAACAAAGTGCAACAGTGAGGATTGGAGCTGCAGCAGGAGCAAGGCGCAAGAACCTCCTCAGAGGAGGATGAACAGGTGAAACACGAGGAGATGGAGGACGAGGAAGCTGAGGTGGACATGGCACCAGCAACGGCACACATTGCTGTGCGGGAGGCCCGGGTTGGGTTCATAATGGCACAAATTAATTAGGTTGCACCAATGCACTAATATAGCACCCAGATATTAAAAAAAATTCCTCTTCCACCCCACAAAACCACAAAACAGTTCTAAAATGGCCAAAACATTCCTATCACCCATACACCCATTGCTCGAGGTTAAGTGTGTCAGCTGTGGTTCAGTGGGTAGCACACTCACCTCTAAGTCAGAAGGTTGTGGGTTCAAGTCCCACTTGAGGAATTTGAAAACGAAAATCTAGACTGACACTCCAGTGCAGTGCTGAGGGTGTGGTGCCGTCTTTCGAATGAAACGTTATCTCAGGTGGACATAAAAGATCCCATGGTACTATTTCGAAGTTATCCCTGGAGTCCTGGCCAATATTTATCCCTCAATCAACATAACAAAAACAGATTATCTGGTCATTATCACATTGCTGTTTGTGGGAGTTTGCTGTCAGCAAGTTGGCTGCCACGTTTCCCACATTACATAGAGCATAAGAAATAGGAGCAGGTAATTTGGCCCCTTGAGCCTGCTCTGTCTTTCAATAAGATCATGGCTGATCTGATCATGGACTCAGCTCCACTTCCCTGCACACTCCCCATAACCCTCTACTCCCTTATCACTCAAAAATCTGTCTTTCTCCGCCTTAAATATATTCAATGACCCAGCCTCCACAACTCTCTGGGGCAGAAAATTCCATAGATTTACAATTCTCAGAGAAGAAATTTCTCTTCACCTCAGTTTTAAATGGGCAGCCCCTTATTCTATGGGCTAAATTTTACACTTTTGTGCAGATTGCCCAAAAATGGGCGTTATTTCCAGCATGGGCGGTAAAAATGGGTTTTCAGATCGCTGGCTTGTCGCCCATTCTCAAAGCCCCTAGTCTCCATTTTAAAAATTGGGCGTTACTGTGATGTCTGAAGCACTCAACTCACTGACTCTACACAGTCTGGTGTTGTAGTAACTGCTGTGACCTTAATCCTTTATTGTGCAACTCCAGAGTCCCTCTCAGGTGTGGTGGGCAGCCTTTTATACTCTGTCTTCAGGTACTTTCAAATCTCCCACCACAGCGCCCTCTGTGGCGCACCATTGTACTTATATATTTAATGTACCTGGACAATACATAACAGTTACCACAAGTGATCTGAAATGGGCATTAGCGTTAAATCTCTCTGACCTTCTGCCATAAAGTGTCGCCATCCTAAGCAACAGCATGGCAGCGCTCGTTTCCCGCGATTCAGGAGTCATCATTACATGCGCAGAAGAGGAGACAGAGAGAAAGCGTGTGTGGGTGTGGTGTGTACTTGTTTGGCTGTTGTGGGAGGCACGAGGGAGATTCACCAGCAGCAAAAAGCTTACTAAGCACCAAGAACATAGTTGACACCGAGTTTTTGTCCAACAAATAATACATAACATGGAAGGGATGGAGGAGGCCCTACAGCTGTTAGCCAGGAACACTGGTTGCAGAGGGCTCCCAGTGGTCCCGGAGCGTGGCACTGCACCCCAAGGTGCTGCCACCCCCATTGCAAATCTTGCTTCTGGCCCGGAGCACGTTCACACCACAGGACCGTCCTCTCCCATATCCGTCCAAGCAGTGGTCCTGCCGTCATCCCCCCACCCTCCCAATGAAGCATCGCCTGAGGAACTCCTCGGCCAGGCAGCTTGGAGTCAGGAGGGGAAGGGGAAGGGTTGGAGGTGGGGATGAGAAGCGGGGGTGGGGGGGGAGGGTGGGGGTGGGGGGGAAGGGTTGGTTTTTACAGATATACTTATGATTTCAGATAAGTGGTAGGTTTAAATGTTTTTTATTTAACATAACGTTGTTGCGCATTGGCTCAGATAGCTGCACCGTTACATACTAGTGATTCCTTAACATCAAAGGATATAATTACACTTAACTTCAATCAACTTAAAGTTTAACTGTCACCAAGCTGATGCACACCACTGATGTATGACCTATACACCCAGCAGCGTGTCAGCCTTGTAAATACCACCAACGTTATTTCAGGCATAGCGCTCATTTATGAGCTCCTGACGTAAGAGTCCTGCAGGTATGTAGCCACCACGGGCCCTATCCTGTGGTCTACAGGGGTGCAGGGGCATGGCTTCAGCATCAGCCTGATTGTCTGGCCCAAGGTCAGCATCTACCTCCTCGTCCTCCTCTTCCTCTCTCTCCTGAGGTGGACTGTCAGACTCTTCTGACATTTCTTGTCCCCTCCTGATAGCCAAGTTGTGCAGCATGCAGCACACCACCACAAATTGAGCTACCTGCTCAGGGTGGTATTGGATGTCGCCTCCTGAGTGGTCCAGGCATCTAAAGCGTTGCTTAAGCACTCCAATGGTTTTCTCGACGATATTGCGAGTGGATCTGTGGCTCCCGTTGTTTCGCTTCTCGGCTTCGGTGTGGGTGTCACACAGGGGGGTCATCAGCCAGGTGGTGAGGTCATATCCTTTGTCACCAAGCATCCAGCATTGAACATGTGGCTGATTGTTACACAAGTCAGATACAGTGCTCTCACGCAGAATGTGAGCATGATGGATGCTGCCCAGAAATTTAGCATTCACTGCCATAATAATTTGCTGGTGGTCGACAATGAGTTGCACATTCAGGGAGTGAAATCCCTTGCGGATCCTGAAAACCTCTGCATCCTGGAAAGGTGTCCACATCGCGATGTGCGTACAGTCTATTGCTCCCTGCACCTTGGGGAAGTTAGCAGTTTGGTAGAATCCTAAAGCCCTCTCAGTCTGAGCCTCCCTGATCATAGGGAAGCTGATAAAGTCCAATCTGCATGCGTACAGGGCTTCAGTGACCTGTCTAATGCAGCAATGTGTGGCATGTTGAGACATACCGCAAATTTCACCAGCTGAAGCCTGAAAGCAACCCGACGCGTAGAGCGACAGTGCTGCGGTGACTTTGACCTCGACGGACAGTGAGGTCCTGATGGTGCTGGCAGGCTGCAGATCTCCCCTGATGAGCTGGCATATCTCACTGATAACCTCTTTGTTGAAGCGCAGTCTCTGAAGGCAGGTGGTGTTGCACAAGTTGAGGTAAGACTGTTTCTCCCTGTACTTGCGGGGGGTGTAATGTCTGTTCCTCCTCATCAGTCTGTCACATCTTACATTGGACACATGATGCTGTCGAGCGTACCTTATGCCATCTCGAGTCTGTAACATGTGAGTGGTCATCAAAAGAGGGTGAGAAATGACAGGCCCCATTCCAATAGCTATCTGTTTTCCACTGATTCATTCTTTGTGAACAATGTCCCCACTAAGACACCTAGTAAATTCCAATCATCCACAGTATGATAAGATGTTTGTTCAGATGTTTACATCACCTCCAAAGACCACCAGAGTACATCCGAACTCCCCCGAGGTTGAAATAGATCAGTCTTTTAAATGTTACGACATGTGATTTAGAACATGGCATCCATACTGCTGTGAGTCGATCTGGTTAGTTCCACTTTTTCCCAGCGGTTGTTCGGCGAGCGATATTGTGGGTGAGATGTGTGCGAGGTGCCAAAAGTAAGGATGGGCGATAAACTGGACGTTAGTTTCGGCAAATATGATCTTTACGACAAAAAACAGTGACTGGGCGGTATTATTAAATCTCGGCATTAATTACATGCCAAAAGTAATGCTGGCTGATATTATGCGCATTGGGATTGCCCATTCTGATGATTCAGCCCCAAAGTGGACGGGCAGTATTATTTTTTCTCGGCATTACGCACATGTGGAAAGTAATGCTCGGTGATATGTGACCAAGAAATGGGTGCCAGTTTCCATTTTGTGGCTAAATGGGTGATATCTGGGCATTATACGTCATTTCAGCATTAAAATGGATGTTAAGTGAACGTATGCATGCAAAAATAATGGAAAATCTAGCTCCATGTCCCCTAGTTTTTGTTTCCCCTATGAGTGAAAATATCCTCTCTGCATCCACCTTGTCAAGCCTCCTCATTATTGTATGTTTCAATATGATCACCTCTCATTCTTCTGAACTCCAACGTGTATAGGCCCAACTTACTCAACCTATCCTCATAAGTGCTATGCTCATAGTAAAAAATGAAACTGAGTACTGTGTACAATGAGCAAGTGTGACCTTAACTCGTTTAATAAGACTCCGGAGTACAAGTACCTCGTGGGTGGCCTGCTTATATATCGTGCTTCCAAGGGATGCTAGGATCCCTTGGGAATCCAACAGGTAGGCCCTCTGGTGGTAGTGTAATACAGGTTACAAGGGGTTAAATACATAACAGCACTCCCCCGTGAAGTCAACAGTACACTTACGGGGCTGCTAGGGATGGTGAGTTCGGCTTCGTGGTCAACTATGATGTCAGTTGCCACTTGTGTGTGTGTTGGAGGGTCAAAGTTGGTCGTGTCTTCTTCGGGTTGTTCGTAGCTGTTGGTGAACCGCAATTTGACTTGGTCCAAATGTTTTCTGTGCGTTTATCCATTGGCCTATTTGACCTGAAACACCCTACTCCCCTCTTTGGCTGTGACCGTGCCAGTGAGCCATTTGGGACAATGTCCATAATTGAGCACAAACACAAGATCATTGATCTCAATATCGTTTGACAAATTTGCGCGGTCATGGTAAACACTTTGTTGATGCCGCTTGCCCTCCATGTGATCATGGAGATCAGGGTGGACAAGAGAGAGCCTTGTTTTGAGTGCCCTTTTCATGAGCAGCTTGGCTGGGGGAACCCCGGTGAGAGAGTGGGGTCTGGTGCGGTAGCTGAGCAGCACTCAGGACAGCCGGGTCTGCAGGGAGCGTTCCGACGCACTTTTCAAGCTTTGCTTGATGGTCTGAACTGCCCGTTCTGCCTGGCTGTTGGATGCAGGCTTGAACGGGGCAGATGTGATGTGTTTGATCCCATTGCGGGTCATGAATTCCTGGAATCAGCACTGGTGAAACATGGTCCATTGTCGCTGACTAGGACATCAGGCAAGCCGTGCGTGGCAAACATGGCTCGTAGGCTTTCAATAGTGGCCGTGGACATGCTTACAGGTATTATTGCACATTCAATCCATTTTGAGTAAGCGTCCACGACAACCAAAAAGATTTTGCCTAGAAATGGGCCCACATAGTCCACGTGGATCCTTGACCACGGTTTGGAGGGCCACGACCACAAACTTAGCGGTGCCTCTCTGGGTGCATTGCTCAGCTGAGAACAAGTGTTGCACTGGCGCACGCATGACTCTAAATCTGAATCGATGCCGGGCCACCACACATGGGATCTGGCTATGTCTTTCATCATTACAATGCCTGGGTGGGTGCTGTGCAGTTCACATATGAACGTATCTCTGCCTTTCTAGGGCAAGACCACGCGATTACCCCACAACAGACAGTCCGCCTGCAGGGACATTTCGTCTTTGCGACTGTGGAACGGCTTAATCGCCTCCTGCATCTCCGCTGGGACAGTGGACCAGCTCCTATGGAGGACATAGTTTTTTTACCAAGGACAGTAAACAATCCTGGCTGGTCCAGGTCCTGATCTGGCGGGCCGTAACGTGGGACTTTTCGTTCTCGAATGCCTCCATGACCATGAGCAAGTCCACTGGCTATGCCATTTCCACCCCAGTGGTGGGCAATGGCAGCTGACAGTGCATCTGCACAGTTCTCTGTGCCCAGTCTGTGGCGGATTACATAAGTGTATGTCGACAGCGCCCATCTTTGGATGCGGGCAGAGGCATTGGTGTTAATCACTTTGCTCTCAGAGAACAGCAACATGAGTGGCTTGTGGTCAGTTTCAAGCTCAAACTTGAGGCCAAATAAGTACTGGTGCATTTTTTTTACCCCATAAACGCACGCCAGAGCCTCTTTTTCAATCATGCTGTAGGCCCTTTCGGCCTTGGACAAACTCCTGGACGCATAAGCGACCGGTTGCAAGATCCCCGATTCGTTAGCCTGTTGTAACACACATCCGACCCCATAAGACGATGCATCACAAGCTAGCACTAATCTTTTACAAGGGTGATACAGGACAAGCAGTTTGTTTAAACACAACAGATTTCTGGCTTTCTTAAAGGCAGCCTCTTGTGAATTCCCCCATACCCAGTCGTCTCCCTTGCGCAGTAGCACATGTAGGGATTCTAGCAAGGTGCTTAACCCAGGTAGAAAATTACTGAAATAGTTAAGGAATCCCAGGAACAACCGCAGCTTCGTCATGTTCTGTGGTCTTGGCGCATTCTTGATGGCCTCTGTCTTGGTGTCGGTGGGTCTGATGCTGTCTGCCGCGATTCCTCTTTCCAAGAACTCGACCTCCTGTGCCAGGAAAACACGCTTTGAGCATTTCAACCCGAGCCCCACGCAATCCAACCAACTAAGAACCTCTTCCAGATTCTTCAAGTGCTCAATGGTGTCCCAACCTGTAACCAGTAAGTCGTCCTGCAAAACCACAGTGCGAGGAATTGACTTTAGCAGGCTCTCCATGTTCCATTGGAAGATTGCCGCGTCCAACCGAACGGGCACAGGTTATAGATGAACAGACCTATGTGCGTGATGATGCAGGTAATGCCTTTCGAAGACTCCTCCAGCCCTGCATCATGTAGGCCGAGGTCAGGTCCAGCTTGGTGAATGTCTTCCCTCCAGCCAGGGTCGCGAATAGGTCGTCTGCCTTTGGTAGCAGGTACTGATCCTGTAGCGAAAAACGGTTAATCGTTACTTTATAGTCCCCATAAATTCTAACCGTGCTGTCCTCTTTAAGTAATGGGACAATTGGACTAGCCCACTCGTTGAATTCCACCGGCGCGGTGCAGCCTGTCCAGCTCAATTTCCACTTTCTCACGCATTATGTACGGCACCGCCCGTGCCTTGTGGTGGATGGGTCGCGTACCGGGAACCAAATGGATCTGCACTTTCGCCCCCGAGAAGCTTCCAATGCCTGGCTCGAACAGCGATGGGAACTTGCTCAGAACCTGGGCACATGAAGCGTCGGCAATGGATGAAAGCACTCGGATGTCATCCCAGTTTCAGCAGATTTTTCCCAGCCAGCTTCTGCCAAACAACGTGGGGCCATCCCCTGGCACAATCCACAGCGGGAATTCGTGTACTGCTCTGTCATAGGAGACTTTGACTTCTGCACTGCCAATTACAGGGATTAGTTCCTTGGTGTAAGTCCTTAGTTTGGTGTGAATGGGGCTGAGCTTGGGCCTGTGTGCCTTTTTGCCCCACAGCCTGTCGAAGGCCTTTTTACTCATTATGGACTGACTTGCACCCGTGTCCAGTTCCATAGATAGTGGAATACCGTTCAGTTCAACTTTCAAAATTATTGGTGGACATTTCAAAGTGAATGTGTGTACCCAGTACACTTCTGCCTCCTCAGAATGAGTCTCCAATTCAGCCTGATCCACAGTGGATCGATCTTCCTCTGCAACGTGGTGGTTTGCAGGGTTTGCAGCTCGCCTGCACATTCGCTGGAGGTGTCCCATTGTTCTGCAACCATTGCACGCATAGTGCTTGAAGTGGCATTGATGGGGTCGATGATCACCTCCACAATGCCAACAAGGTGTTAACTGCCTTGCATTAATGATTGATGGCGGACTCTGGGTCATCTGAGGTCGGGCAGCAGCAGCCGGCATGTACGTTCTGCCATGTATATTTTTACTCGCAACCGACGTTGCTTTATGCATAGTACATGCAGCTTAAAGAGAACGTTGCCCCAGTATCTAATAGTCTCCGAAGGGAGAAGTCCATTTTGGGCTGCCTGCCTTGCCAGCAGTGACTCTCAGGTAAATTTTTTGAGGATGTTTCCAGTAGAGTGGACAAGGGAGAACCAGTTGATGTGGTATATTTGGACTTTCAGAAGGCTTTCGACAAGGTCCCACACAAGAGATTAATGTGCAAAGTTAAAGCACATGGGATTGGGGGTAGTGTGCTGACAGGATTGAGAACTGGTTGTCAGACAGGAAGCAAAGAGTAGGAGTAAATGGGGACTTTTCAGAATGGCAGGCAGTGACTAGTGGGGTACTGCAAGGTTCTGTGTTGGGGCCCCAGCTGTTTACACTGTACATTAATGATTTAGACGAGGGGATTAAATGTAGTATCTCCAAATTTGCGGATGACACTAAGTTAGGTGGCAGTGTGAGCTGCGAGGAGGATGCTATGAGGCTGCAGAGCGACTTGGATAGGTTAGGTGAGTGGGCAAATGCATGGCAGATGAAGTATAATGTGGATAAATGTGAGGTTATCCACTTTGGTGGTAAAAACAGGGAGACAGACTATTATCTGAATGGTGACAGATTAGGAAAAGGGGAGGTGCAAAGAGACCTGGGTGTCATGGTACATCAGTCATTGAAGGTTGGCATGCAGGTACAGCAGGCGATTAAGAAAGCAAATGGCATGTTGGCCTTCATAGCGAGGGGATTTGAGTACAGGGGCAGGGAGGTGTTGCTACAGTTGTACAGGGCCTTGGTGAGGCCACACCTGGAGTATTGTGTACAGTTTTTGTCTCCTAACCTGAGGAAGGACATTCTTGCTATTGAGGGAGTGCAGCGAAGGTTCACCAGACTGGTTCCCGGGATGGCGGGACTGACCTATCAAGAAAGACTGGATCAACTGGGCTTGTATTCACTGGAGTTCAGAAGAATGAGAGGGGACCTCATAGAAACGTTTAAAATTCTGACGGGGTTAGACAGGTTAGATGCAGGAAGAATGTTCCCAATGTTGGGGAAGTCCAGAACCAGGGGACACAGTCTAAGGATAAGGGGTAAGCCATTTAGGACCGAGATGAGGAGGAACTTCTTCACCCAGAGAGTGGTGAACCTGTGGAATTCTCTACCACAGAAAGTTGTTGAGGCCAATTCACTAAATATATTCAAAAAGTAGTTAGATGAAGTCCTTACTACTAGGGGAATCAAGGGGTATGGCGAGAAAGCAGGAATGGGGTACTGAAGTTTCATGTTCAGCCATGAACTCATTGAATGGCGGTGCAGGCTAGAAGGGCCGAATGGCCTACTCCTGCACCTATTTTCTATGTTTCTATGTTTCTAAATTCTCGGAAGGGCTTGGAGCGGGTTGTGGGGAGGGGTGAAGTCACGATTCCTGTGGAGTCACGGGACCACTCCGGCTGCTCCTGGCTCCATAAATAGATATCTTTTAAAAAAAAATCCCAAAACTTACCATTGTTTGGCAGCTGCAGAGGCCACTGAAGAATCCTAAATGGGGCAGAATCGATGCCTGCCCTGCTCATAAGGTGACCAATTTGTCAATTGAGGTGATAAGGCCCCTAATTTACATATTCAAGAGGTTTTACACCTGTTTTAGACGTCTGCGCAGGCCATCTCAGTGCTAAATTGCTATGCTTTGTGCTTATTTTATGCCCGAAGACAGGCACAACTCATTGAATACCTGCTCGGATACATTTCTTAGATGTCAGTCGCCCTCTGGTGACCAATGTTATATTTTTAGAGATTCTTCACTTTTTTCAAAAAAAACCTTTATATATTTTGGGCTTTGTGTTTCAGACTTCTCTCATTGGTGTGCTAGGTGTCAGCCATGGCTCAGTGTTAGTACTTGCTCACTCTTCTGAATGAGCAGGTTGTGAGTTGAGAAAGACTTGCTTCCAGTCTAAAAGTGAGTTCTTAGGTGACTGAACAGTCCAATACGGGAATTACAGTCTCTGTTGCAGGTGGGACAGACAGCTGTTGAAGGAACAGTTGGGTGGGACTGGTTTGCCGCACGCTCCTTCCGCTTCGTGCGCTTGTTTTCTGCATGCTCTCGGCGACGGCACTCGAGGTGCTCAGCGCCCATCCGGATGTTCTTGCTCCACCTAGGGCAGGCGATCTTTGGCTAGGGACTCACAAGTGTCGGTAGGGATGTTGCATTTTATCAAGGAGGCTTTGAGGTTGTCCTTGAAACGTTTCCTCTGCCCACCTGGGGCTCGCCTGCTGTGTAGGAGTTCTGAATAGAGCACTTGCTTTGGTGTCCTGTGTCAGGCATGCGAACAATGTGGCCCGCCCAATGGAGCTGGTTGAATGTGATCAATGTTTCGATGCTGGGGATGTTGATCTGATCGAGGATGCTAACGTTGGTGCATCTGTCCTCCCAGGGGATTTGCAGGATCTTGCGGAGACATCGTTGGTGATATTTCTCCAATGATTTGAGGTGTCTACTGTATATAATCCACATCTCTGAGTCATACAGGAGGGCAGGTATCACTACAACCCTGTAAACCATAAGCTTGGTGTCAGATTTGAGGGCCCGATCCTCGAACACTCTTCCTCAGGCGGCCGAAGGCTGCGCTGGCACACTGGAGGCGGTGTTGAACCTCGTCGTCGATGTCTGCCCCTGCTGATAATAGGCTCCCGAAGTATGGAAAGTGGTCCATGTTGTCCAGGGCCATGCCGTGGATCTTGATGACTGGAGGGCAGTGCTATGCGGCGGGGTCAGGTTGGTGGAGGACCTTTGTCTTACGGATGTTTAGTGTAAGGCCTATGCTTTTGTATGCCTCAGTGAAGATGTTGACTATGACTTGGAGTTAAGTCTCTGAATGTGCACAGACACAAGCGTTGTCCGCGTACTGTAGTTCGATGACAGAGGTTAGGTCGCTCTTGGGTGTGGCCTGGAGATGACGAAGGTTGAACAGGTTCCCACTGGTTCTTTAGTTTAGTTCCACTCCAGTGGGGAGCTTGTTGAGTGTGAGGTGGAGTATTGCAGCGAGGAAGATCGAGAAGACAGTTGGCACGATGACGCAGCCCTGCTTGACCCCGGTCCAGATGTGGATTGTATCTGTGATGGATCCGTTGGTCAGAATCACGGCTTGCATGTCATCATGCAGCAGGCGGAGGATGGCGACAAACTTTTGGGGGCAGCCAAAATGGAGGAGGACGCTCCATAGTCCCTCACGGTTGACAGTGTCAAGGTCCTTTGTAAGGTCAAAGAAGGCCATGTACAAGGTGATGCTGTTCCCTGCATTTTTCTTGCAGTTGTTGTGCCGTAAAGTTCATGTCTATTGTGCCCCGTAAGGGATGAAATCCGCACTGTGACTCCGGGAGGAGCTCCTGAGCCACAGGGAGAAGACGGTTGAGGAGGATTCTAGTAACGACTTTCCCAGTGGCTGATAACAAGGAGATTCCTCTGTAGTTGCCACAGTCGGACTTGTCCTGTTTTTAAAAGATGGTCACGATTACTGCATCTCTGAGATCTCCCGGCATGCTCTCCTCCTTTTAGATGAGAGAGATGAGGTCATGCATTCATGCCAATTGTGCCTCTCCGCCATACTTTAGTGCCTCAGCGGGGATTCCATCTGCTCCCATTGCCTTGTTGTTCTTGAGCTGGTGGATGGCCTTTTCTATCTTGTGCAGGGCTGGGGTTTTGCTGAGATGGTGGTGGGTAGCATGCTACGGGATGGAGTCGGGGACACTCAAGTCAAAGGCAGTCTCGGTTAAGGAGATCTTCGAGGTGCTCTTTCCAGTGGGTCCTGACTGCCTCGGTGTCCTTGATGAGTGCCTCCCCGTTCTTGGCCAACAGTGGGGTGGGGCCTTGAGTGCTTGGGCCGTAGGTGACCTTGACTGTGGTGAAGGATCCTCGCACATCATGGCTGTCGGCCAGCTGCTGTATCTCCTGTGCTTTCTGCACCCACCATCCATTCTTTAGGTCGCAGGTTTTTTGTTGGACTTCAGCCTTAAGACGTCTGTAATGCTGCTTTGCTGCTCCCGAGTTGGGTTGTTGTTTTAGGTTCAGAAATGCCCTGCGCTTGCGATCCATTAGCTCTTGGATCTCCTGGTCATTCTCATCAAACCAGTCCTGGTGTTTCCTGGTTGAGTCACCAAGCGTCTCTTCGCAGGCACTGATTATGGAGGCCTGGAGGGCAGACCAAGCGCTGTGGGCATTCTGCATCTCGGTGTCATCAAGCGTTGCCAGGTTAGCAGTGAGGCACTGGCTGTATAGGGCTCTCTTAGCTGGGTCTTTGAGTGCCCCAGCATTGATTTTTTTTGTGGCACAGCTTCTGCTGCCATCGCCGCTTTGGGGCTATATTGATGTTGATGATGGAATGGATTAGGCGGTCATCAGCTCCTGTCATGGCACAGGTGATGTGCACATCTTTGTGATCTCTGGCTTGAACGATGACATAGTCGAGCAGGTGCCACTGTTTGGAGCGAAGGTGTTGCCACGATGCCTTGTACTTGTCGCTCTGGCGGAACAAGGTGTTAGTGATGACAAGGTTGTGTTCTAGGCATTTTGGCAGGAGCAGAGTACCGCTGGAGTTGGTTTTACCGAACCCCTCTCTGCCAATCACACCTCCCTAGAGGTCTGTGTCCTTGCCGACCCTGGCGTTGGAGTCACCGAGTTTGTCATTCATAGGGACACGGGACAGGGAATTGTTCGAGGCTGGAGTAAAAACCCTCTTTGGCCTCATGTGAGGCATCGAGTGTTGGGGCGTACGCGCTGATGACTGTGGCGCTCTGGTTCCGGGATAGAGTGAGTCGGAGAGTCATGAGATATTCACTAATCTACAGGGGGAGTCTCTGTGGTGGTCAACCAGCTCCTTCTTGAGAGCGAAACCAAATCCGGAGGTGGGGTTCTTCCTCTGGTTTGCCTTTCCAGAAGTTGGTGTAACCTTCACCTTGTTCCTTGAGCTGGCCTTCCCTGCCCGCTGGGTCTCGCTTAGGGCGGCGATGTTGACATCGAAGCGTCTAAGTTCCCGGGCAACTATAGCGTTCCAGTCTGTCGCTGTTGGAGTTGTCCATGAGGGTCTTGACATTCCAGGTCCTGAACTTCATATTGAAGGGTGGACGATGTCTGTGCGTGAGTTCTTTTAACGTGGGGTGGCCGTTCCACACCGGTTACCACACGGGCTTAGCTGAGCAAGGTCTTGGTGCAGTGGCAAGGGGGTCCAAGATGACTGGAGACCAGGCATTGCTGTATGGGCCTAGTTGCCTACGGCGAGATGCGGGCCATAAGCTCGGCACTGAGCAGCGCCCTTTGGTGAGATGGTAAGAGATCCGAGGCTTGGCTGGGGGCAGGCATTGGTAAGGTCAGAGGTCCATTTGTGGAAGGAGAGGTCAGAGCGGTCAGAATGACCACAGCCATGGTGCACACCACGTGCTCGACAGAGACTCTGCCGTTGAGTGGGGCCAGCGGCCAGGGAGAGGTCAGAGCGTCACTAGATGAAGGAAGGCTTGGATGTCGCCAGAGGATGAAGCAAGGCCCAGACATTGTCGATGGATGAAGGGAGGCCTGGACATCCATCAAAGAAAGGAAAGATAGATTACGTAGGTAAACTTGCGCAAAACATAAAAACAGATAGTAAAAGCTTTTACAGATATATAAAATGGAAAAGAGTGACTAAAGTAAATGTTGGTCCCTTAGAAGATGAGAAGGGGGATTTAATAATGGGAAATGTGGAAATGGCTGAGACTTTAAACAATTATTTTGCTTCGGTCTTCACAGTGAAAGACACAAAAACCATGCAAAAATTGGTGGTCATAGGAATGTGAGAAGGGAGGACCTTGAGACAATCACTATCACGAGACGGGTAGTGCTGGACAGGCTAATGGGATTCAAGATAGACAAGTCCCCTGGTCCTAATGAAATGCATCCCAGGGTATTAAAAGAGATAGCGGAAGTTATAGCAGATGCATTCGTTATAATCTACCAAAATTCTCTGGACTCTGGGGAGGTACCAGCGGATTGGAAAGCAGCTAATGTAACGCCTCTGTTTAAACAAGGAGGCAGACAAAAGGCAGGTAACTATAGGCCGGTTAGTTTAACATCTGTAGTGGGGAAAATGCTTGAAACTATCATTAAGGAAGAAATAGCGGGACATCTAGATAGGAATAGTGCAATCAAGCAGACGCAGCATGGATTCATGAAGGGGAAATCATGTTTAACTAATTTACTGGAATTCTTTGAGGATATAACAAGCATGGTGGATAGAGGTGTACCGATGGATGTGGTGTATTTAGATTTCCAAAAGGCATTCGATAAGGTGCCACACAAAAGGTTACTGCAGAAGATAGAGGTACGCGGAGTCGGAGGAAATGTATTAGCATGGATCGAGAATTGGCTGGCGAACAGAAAGCAGAGAGTCGGGATAAATGGGTCCTTTTCGGTTTGGAAATCGGTGGTTAGTGGTGTGCCACAGGGATCGGTGCTGGGACCACAACTGTTTACAATATACATAGATGACCTGGAAGAGGGGACAGAGTATAGTGTAACAAAATTTGCAGATGACACAAAGATTAATGGGAAAGCGGATTATGTAGAGGACACAGAGAGGCTGCAAAGAGATTTAGATAGGTTAAGCGAATGGGCTAAGGTCTGGCAGATGGAATACAATGTCGGAAAATGTGAGGTCATCCACCTTGGAAAAAAAAACAGTAAAAGGGAATATTATTTGAATGGGGAGAAATTACAACATGCTGCGGTGCAGAGGGACCTGGGGATCCTTGTCCATGAAACTCTTTTGAGTTCACCTGTGAAAACATAAAAACAATAAACGGTGCCACCCGACCTGGGTGACACTCCAGACATTTTCAAGGCCCTTTTTTCCCCCCTTTTATTTTTGGTTTTTTTTGTGTTTTTCTTTTTTTTTTTTGGTTTTTTTTTTGGGCACTAAAATCACAATTTTCCCCAGTGCCCCCTATAAAAGGGAAGGGGGACACTAAAAGCACCGGCAATTAAAACAAATTAAACTTTAAAACGTAAAATCAAATTAAAATTTGGTTGCCGGGCGTGATGATGCACTCCAGTCCCTCCGGTGCCCACCTCTCGCGGAAGGCCGCGAGCGTACCGGTGGACACCGCGTGCTCCATCTCCAAGGACACCCTGGACCGGATGTAAGAGCGGAAGAGAGGCAGGCAGTCAGGTTGAACGACCCCCTCGACCGCCCGCTGCCTGGACCGGCTGATGGCACCCTTGGCCGTGCCCAGGAGCAGTCCTACGAGGAGGCCTTCGGACCTACCCGCTCCCCTCCGCACAGGGTGCCCAAAGATCAGGAGAGTGGGACTGAAGTGCAGCCAGAATTTCAGGAGCAGCCCCTTCAAATAGTGGAACAGGGGCTGCAACCTCGTGCATTCAATAAAAACATGGAACACGGACTCCTCCAGACCGCAGAAATTGCAGGCGGCCTGGGAGTCCGTGAACCGGCTTAAAAATTTATTGCACGGCACTGCTCCGTGCACCACCCTCCAGGCCAAGTCCCCGATGAATAGTGGGAGGACCCCTGCGTAGAGTGCCCTCCATCGGGGACCCCCGCCTCCTCCGGACGGCAAGATGGTACGCCATGGCGTGTCCGGACGGCCGGCGAGGATGGCAAAGTTGAGGGTGTGCAGGAGCAGCCCGTACAGGAAACCCCTCCGCGCGGAACTGAAAGGCACGGAGGGGATTTCCCCGAGGCGGCTCAAGTTGTGAGGCGCCGGCCCCCGAGGGAGGTTCCGGGGTTTGGCGCCGATGAGGAATTCCGTCCGGACGGGGGTCAGTTCGGACGGGATCTCCCCACGTGCTTGAGCCTCCTCGATACACCTAACGGAGTCAGGGCCCAGAGCTGTTTTTAGCGACTCGATGGCATCGGCCGCGCGGCGGACGTTGGCAGAATTTAGGCGCCGCGCCAGCGTGACTGGCGCCATCCAGCCCGCTCCTCCGCCATCGAGCAGGTCCCTGACCCTGGTCACCTCACCAGCCACAGCCCTCTCTTCCGACCGCCACATAAAACCTCGGCCGTGGAGGTACGGATTCCCGAGCAGCGGCTCCTGCAGGACGGCCGCCACTCCAGCCGGTGGAGAGCTGCGCTTGGTGGAGACTTTGTTCCAGACCCTGATGAGTTCCCTGTAAAAGACAGGCAGCTCCCGGAGGGCGGTCCTGGCACCCCCCAAGTTCACAAACAGGAGCTGCGTGTCATAATTGAGGTCGAGCTGCTGGCGGAAGAAATACCTCGCCAGAGCACACCACCTAGGAGGGGGCTCGACGTAAAGGTATCTCTGCAGGGTCTGAAGACGGAAAGTCGCGAGCTGGGCGCTGACGCACACCAACGACTGACCGCCCTCCTCAAGCGGGAGACTCAAGACCGCGGCAGAGACCCAGTGCTTCCTGTTGTTCCAGAAGAAGTCCACCAGCTTCTTCTGTATCTTGGCGACAAACGCAGGGGGAGGGGTCAAAGTGACCAGCCGGTACCACAGCATTGCGGCCACCAGCTGGTTTATGACTAGCGCTCGACCCCTGTAGGACAGCACTCGGAGCAGTCCTGTCCAGCGCCCTAGGCGAGCGGCGAGCTTGGCCTCCAGCTCCTGCCAGTTCGCCGGCCAGGCTCCCTCGTCGGGGCTAAGGTAGACTCCCAGATAGAGGAGATGGGTCGTGCTCCAGGCAAAAGGCCTGAGCTCCTCCGGCAGGGAGTCCACCCGCCACTGACCCACCAGGAGTCCGGAACATTTCTCCCAGTTGATCCTGGCGGAGGACGCGGCCGAGTAAATCTCCTGGCACTCACGCTTCCTCCGCAGGTCAGCGGGATCCTCTATCGCGAGGAGCACGTCATCGGCGTAAGCCGAGAGGACGACCTCCACGCCCGGCCCTTGCAGAGCCAGTCCCGTCAACCTCGTCCGCAAGAGGCGCAGGAAAGGCTCCACGCAAACGGCGTATAACTGGCCGGACATGGGGCATCCCTGGCGCACCCCTCTCCTAAAGCGAAGGGGCGCCGTCAAGGACCCGTTAACCTTAATCAGACACTCCGCGGCGGCGTACAAAAGTCGGATCCGGGCGACGAAATGCGTCCCGAACCCGAAAGCGCACAGAGTTCCGAGCAGATAGTCGTGATCCACCCTGTCGAACGCCTTCTCTTGGTCGAGGGATAGGAAGGCGACCGACAGACCAGCCTCCTGGGAACAATGGATGAGGTCCCGGACCAGATGGATGTTATCGTGGATTGTCCGGCCCGGGACCGTGTATGACTGGTCGGGGTGGATCATGTGGTCCAGCACGGCACCAAGGCGAGCAGACATCGCCCTGGCGAAGATTTTGTAGTCCGTGCTGAGGAGGGAGACCGGGCGCCAGTTCTTAAGGAGGCGGAGATCGCCCTTCTTAGGCAGCAGGACGATGACTGCCCTGCGCCAAGAGAGGGGCATCTCCCCGGTCGCCAGACTTTCCCCCAGGACCCGCGCGTAGTCGCTCCCCAGGACGTCCCAGAACGCCCTGTGGAACTCCACGGTCAGCCCGTCCAGCCCCGGGGATTTTCCCCTCGAGAGCCGGGCGAGGGCACCGGTCAGCTCCGCCAAGCTTAGCGGAGCTTCCAGATTTTCGGCGCCCTCCGGGCCGACCTTCGGCAGGTCCTCCCACAAAACTCTACGCGCTTCCTCGCTGGACGGATCCGGAGAGAACAGAGCCCCGTAATATTCACGGACCCTGTTGTTGACGCCCTCCGGATCCGAGACGAGAGAGCCGTCGTCGGCCAGCAGCGTCAAGAGCTGCTTACGGACACTCTGCCTTTTTTCCAGCGAGTAGAAGAAGGGGGAGCCGCGGTCCAGATCCCGCAGGAACCGGATCCGCGACCTCACGTACGCGCCTCGGGACCCGACGAGCTGCAGGTCCTTCAGCGCGGCCTTCTTCGCTTCGTACACCGTCCGCAGGGCCGGGTCCTGGACGACTTGACCGAGACGGGCTTCCAGGTCGAGCACCTCTTTTTCTAGGCGCCCGACTCTGGCCGCCCGCCTCTTGGTCGACCCCCTCGCGTACTCTTGACAGAAGACGCGGACGTGAGCCTTGCCCACGTCCCACCATAGCCTCAAGGAGGGGAAGCCCCCCTGCTTCCTTCTCCAGTCGGACCAGAATCGACGGAACGAGTCCTGGAACCGCACGTCCTCCAGCAGCCGGTTGTTAAAGTGCCAGTACGCGGACCCCGTCCTCGCGCAGAGCGAAGCGAGCTCCGCCCACACCAGGTGGTGGTCCGAACACGGCACCGGCCGCATGGAGGCCGCCGGGACGCAGGAAACGTACGCCCGAGACACGTAAAGGCGGTCGACTCTAGACCATCCAACTCCAGGCCTCACCCAAGTAAAGGCGCTGGAGTCGGGGTGGAGATTTCGCCAGACGTCCACCAAGTCGAAGGACCCGACCAGGTCCCTCAACTTCTCCATTGCCGTCATGCACTGCGGGGCACCGGAGCGGTCCCTCGCCTCGAGGGTGCAGTTAAAATCCCCCCCGAGGACAATGCAGTCGCCGACGTCGACGGAGCCAAGAAGAGCGGACACCTCTTCAAAGAAGCGCGTCTGCTGCGGGCCGGGATGAGGGGCGTACACGTTCACGAGATGGAGCGGCACGTCCCCCAGGCGAACCGTTACGTGCAGCAAGCGGCCTGGCACGGGCTCCTCGACCCCCAAGATCTCCGGCTGAAAATGCGGGCCCAGCAAGATGGCCACCCCACTAGAAATGGCGGTGAGGTGGCTCATGCGGACCTCTCCTTGCCATTCCAGGAGCCACGTGGCTTCGTCTCCCGGAACGGTGTGGGTTTCTTGCAGGAAGCACACCGCATATTTCCCCTCCCGCAGGAGCGAAAAATTGTCAAATCTACGGCGTGCCCCTCTGCCGCCGTTGATGTTGAGGCTGGCTATGGTTATCTTCATGGCAAAAGCATAGTGCAACCTCTACCTTAACCTATTGTGGGGGAGGGAGCGGAGTCTTTTGTTGAACTCCGCTCCTTCAGCAGCCCAGCGAGGAACTTTTTGAGCCGGCGCAGCTCAAGGCCCTGAGCCTTTGATAAGGGCCCGCCCGCGGCCATGGTTTTAGCGGCGGCGCGGACGGATGCGACGAGCAGCCCCGGCTCGGACCATCTTTCCAGGGCCAGACGGGCTTGGTCGCGGCGACCCCGGCACTGGACCAAAAAGTCCCGGAGTTCCTCTGCGGGAATGAGGAGGGTCTCAGTGGCGGCCGCGAGCAGATCCACCGCCTCACTGGCGATGGACTCGAGATCTTCACCCACGTCCTCCACCGAGTCCCCGTCCCCCTCCGGGAGGTCGCCGCTAGCAGCCGGCCCGTCGACCGCACGAGGTACGGCAAACGGCCCGGCCGCTCCATCTGGCCCTGGCTCTGCCCCGATCCCACCCCCAGGATCGTCGGCAGAGGAGTCCCCACTGGGCTCTTTTAAAATTGGTGCTGGGTCGGGAAGCGACAGCGGAAGGGGTTCCTCCTCCGCCCCAGGAACCGGGGAACACGGAGAGACCCGGTTTAGGAAGTTCTCCAGGTCCACCAAGTCCCCCAGCTCCAAAGTAGGGGGCAAGGGTTGTTGTTCTTCCCCCTCCCCGCCGCCTCCCCCCAGCCCAGCGTGTACGGATTCATTAAAATTGTTCATATTCTCAGTTTCTACCGGGTCGAGCAAATCCCGGGGGAAGTTGGGTATTGGCTGGGCGGGCTCAGGTTCGGCCTTTTCGGCCCCGCCCGCCTCGGTCCCCGGGACGCTCGACCCGGCGGCTACGCATTCTTCCACTGGCCCCACGCCCCCCACGACAGGCAGATCTTCCACGCCCACCCCAGGAGGCAGCGGCTGGGCAGCCTCGACTGCCTCATCCTCCCCGGGGACAGACTCCTCGCGCCTGCAGCGCAATTTGGGGGCGCTGGTGGGGGACGCGGGACACGCGGCGGGCACCGCCTCCTCCGCGGAGGGATGTTGTTCCCCCTCCGCCTCATTGGGGCGGTGCCTCTTTTTGTTCCTGGGGGTGCGCGAAGGCAGGGAGACCTCTGTGTCTGCCGAGGCCTCCCGCTCCGCCCCCCCCTTTTCCTTTTCTTGCCCGCGCCCGGGCCCCTCCGCGGTATTGGTCAAGGGCTCAGGCACGGGCTCAGGGCACCCCGCGCTCGCCGGTGACGGGGTTGGGCTGAGCGCGGTGGTCAAATTTTCCGGCGCACTGAGGGGACCCGCCTCGAGATGTTTCGCCTTCTTCCGCGCCCTCTTTCCGGTCGAACGCTCTCCCTCCCCCCCGCCGGAGGCCCTGAAAACAAAGGCCTCCGACGATGCCCGCGCACCCATGGCTCCCGGCACGCGAACGCAACTAGGGGGAGGGGTGGCGGCGGTGCCAGCCTTGGCCGCCTTCGGTGGTTTGGCGGCCTTGGAGGCGGGGCAGTTCTTACGAACATGCCCCACCTCCCTACAGGCATGGCACCGCACGCCGTCCGACGTCCAGAAGACGCGGTAGGCAGTCCCCTCGTGCACCACATTAAAGTTCCCCTCCGTCGTCTCCTCCCGCGCCAGCCGGACAAAGAGCTGGCGGCGGAAGGAGAACACGTGGCGCAGGCTGTTCTCCCTGAGGCCGAGCGGTATGGGGTTGATCCCCGACCTTACCTCCCCCAGTTGGTGTAGGTGAGGGAGGAGGAGCTCAGCGGGAACAAAGGGCGGGACGTTTGAAATGATGACCCTCTGCGCGGTGGCCTCGAGAGGGTCCACCGGCAGGAACGTCCCGCCCACCGTGAGCCCCTTTTCAAGGGCCAGGGACACCGCCCGCTCCGACCCCAGGAAGAACACGGCCTTCCCAGACATCTTGGAGGCTGCGACAATGGCCGAGGGGCCGACTACCCCAGCCATCGCCCGCACGCACTCCTCGATGCTCATTGTGGGGTGAGTGTAGCTCTTGACCCCGTGTTTTTTAGTTATTAGTCTGAAAGGTGGCAGGGCAGCGGCTGGCGCAGGAGGTGCTGTGGAAGCGGTTGCCACCTGCGCATACGACCTTGCTGGCTTTGCCACCGGCGTGGATGGGGTCGCCATCACGGGGTCCCTTTAAGGGCCACACCCACCCCAAAGTCACAGGCCTTAATGGTCTTTATTAGGCCTCTTGTAGATTGACTGAGCAGAGGAGCCCTTAATGAGGTACCTCTCCCCTAGTTGGCAATTGGGGAGGGGCCTTGCTCCCTCTGCTCAGTTGTCTTAAATGTTTTTTTTTTAAATTAAATTTGGAAGAAAGAGGCTCTCAGAGAGAGAGGGGAGAAACAGAGTAGCAGAGAAAAGAGAGAGGGGGGTGGGAAGGGGGGGGGGCTGCGAGGGCAGGTCTCTCCTCGCAGCTGTGGGTGGGTGCACTCCCCAGATGGCAAAACACAAAAGTCTTTGAGGTGGTCTTCAGGTGGGGGGAGAAGATGTCTTCACCTGGGGTAGCTGGAGCCACCAGGCACTCCTAACGATCTTTAATTGGGTGATTAATAACAATCTTCAGCCTGGTAGCTCCAGCTATCCCAGGCTAGGCAAATGTGGGGGGTGGGGGGGGTTCCAATTGTGGGGGGGGGCCTAGTTGTAAGCACGGCCCCCACGCACACTACCACACACACACACACCCCCCGCGATGTTCCGGCCCTCAGTGGTCTTCTTTCCTCCCCCCACCGATACAACAAAGTCTGTTTGGGGAAATGCACCCACACCCACCTGTAGAATGTTGGGTCTCCCTCCTTCCACACTGGATGTTGTTTGTTTTTTCCCCCTCTCTCCAACTCTTTGCAGAATGGTAAAGTTGTTTAAAGTTTTCTGTTTTTTCCTCCTCTCCCTCTGGATAAAAGTGGTGGTGAAGCCCCTTCCTTCCTTCTCCTCCTGGGCTGGTCTCAGGGCTCTCCAGGCAGGAGCTCAAGTTGCTTGCTGCTCCTCTCACTGCTCACAGCTCCAACTGAGCAGGACACGCCTCCACAGCTCCACGATTGGTCCTTGTCCATGAAACTCTTTTGAGTTTATCTGTGAAAACATAAAACATTAAACGGTGCCACCCGACCTGGGTGACACTCCAGACATTTACAAGGCCCTTTTTTTTCCCCCTTTTTTTTTTTTTTTTTTTTTTTTTTTTTTTTTTTTTTTGGGCACTAAAATCACAATTTTTCCCCAGTGCCCCCTATAAAAGGGAAGGGGACACTAAAAGCACCGGCAATTAAAACAAATTAACTTTAAAACGTAAAATCAAATTAAAATTTGGTTGCCGGGCGTGATGATGCACTCCAGTCCCTCCGGTGCCCACCTCTCGCGGAAGGCCGCGAGCGTACCGGTGGACACCGCGTGCTCCATCTCCAAGGACACCCTGGCCCGGATGTAAGAGCGGAAGAGAGGCAGGCAGTCAGGTTGAACGACCCCCTCGACCGCCCGCTGCCTGGACCGGCTGATGGCACCCTTGGCCGTGCCCAGGAGCAGTCCTACGAGGAGGCCTTCGGACCTACCCGCTCCCCTCCGCACAGGGTGCCCAAAGATCAGGAGAGTGGGACTGAAGTGCAGCCAGAATTTCAGGAGCAGCCCCTTCAAATAATGGAACAGGGGCTGCAACCTTGTGCACTCAATAAAAACATGGAACACGGACTCCTCCAGACCGCAGAAATTGCAGGCGGCCTGGGAGTCCGTGAACCGGCTTAAAAATTTGTTGCACGGCACTGCTCCGTGCACCACCCTCCAGGCCAAGTCCCCGATGAATAGTGGGAGGACCCCCGCGTAGAGTGCCCTCCATCGGGGACCCCCGCCTCCTCCGGACGGCAAGATGGTACGCCATGGCGTGTCCGGACGGCCGGCGAGGATGGCAAAGTTGAGGGTGTGCATGAGCAGCCCGTACAGGAAACCCCTCCGCGCGGAACTGAAAGGCACGGAGGGGATTTCCCCGAGGCGGCTCAAGTTGTGAGGCGCCGGCCCCCGAGGGAGGTTCCGGGGTTTGGCGCCGATGAGGAATTCCGTCCGGACGGGGGTCAGTTCGGACGGGATCTCCCCACGTGCTTGAGCCTCCTCGATGCACCTAACGGAGTCAGGGCCCAGAGCTGTTTTTAGCGACTCGATGGCATCGGCCGCGCGGCGGACGTTGGCAGAATTTAGGCGCCGCGCCAGCGTGACTGGCGCCATCCAGCCCGCTCCTCCGCCATCGAGCAGGTCCCTGACCCTGGTCACCTCACCAGCCACAGCCCTCTCTTCCGACCGCCACATGAAGCCTCGGCCGTGGAGGTACGGATTCCCGAGCAGCGGCTCCTGCAGGACGGCCGCCACTCCAGCCGGCGGAGAGCTGCGCTTGGTGGAGACTTTGTTCCAGACCCTGATGAGTTCCCTGTAAAAGACAGGCAGCTCCCGGAGGGCGGTCCTGGCACCCCCCAAGTTCACAAACAGGAGCTGCGTGTCATAATTGAGGTCGAGCTGCTGGCGGAAGAAATACCTCGCCAGAGCACACCACCTAGGAGGGGGCTCGACGTAAAGGTATCTCTGCAGGGTCTGAAGACGGAAAGTCGCGAGCTGGGCGCTGACGCACACCAACGACTGACCGCCCTCCTCAAGCGGGAGACTCAAGACCGCGACAGAGACCCAGTGCTTCCTGTTGTTCCAGAAGAAGTCCACCAGCTTCTTCTGTATCTTGGCGACAAACGCAGGGGGAGGGGTCAAAGTGACCAGCCGGTACCACAGCATTGCGGCCACCAGCTGGTTTATGACTAGCGCTCGACCCCTGTAGGACAGCACTCGGAGCAGTCCTGTCCAGCGCCCTAGGCGAGCGGCGACCTTGGCCTCCAGCTCCTGCCAGTTCGCCGGCCAGGCTTCCTCGTCGGGGCTAAGGTAGACTCCCAGATAGAGGAGATGGGTCGTGCTCCAGGCAAAAGGCCTGAGCTCCTCCGGCAGGGAGTCCACCCGCCACTGACCCACCAGGAGTCCGGAACATTTCTCCCAGTTGATCCTGGCGGAGGACGCGGCCGAGTAAATCTCCTGGCACTCACGCATCCTCCGCAGGTCAGCGGGATCCTCTACCGCGAGGAGCACGTCATCGGCGTAAGCCGAGAGGACGACCTCCACGCCCGGCCCTTGCAGAGCCAGTCCCGTCAACCTCGTCCGCAAGAGGCGCAGGAAAGGCTCCACGCAAACGGCGTATAACTGGCCGGACATGGGGCATCCCTGGCGCACCCCTCTCCTAAAGCGAAGGGGCGCCGTCAAGGACCCGTTAACCTTAATCAGACACTCCGCGGCGGCGTACAAAAGTCGGATCCGGGCGACGAAATGCGTCCCGAACCCGAAAGCGCGCAGAGTTCCGAGCAGATAGTCGTGATCCACCCTGTCGAACGCCTTCTCTTGGTCGAGGGATAGGAAGGCGACCGACAGACCAGCCTCCTGGGAGCAATGGATGAGGTCCCGGACCAGATGGATGTTGTCGTGGATCGTCCGGCCCGGGACCGTGTATGACTGGTCGGGGTGGATCATGTGGTCCAGCACGGCACCAAGGCGAGCAGACATCGCCCTGGCGAAGATTTTGTAGTCCGTGCTGAGGAGGGAGACCGGGCGCCAGTTCTTAAGGAGGCGGAGATCGCCCTTCTTAGGCAGCAGGACGATGACTGCCCTGCGCCAAGAGAGGGGCATCTTCCCGGTCGCCAGACTTTCCCCCAGGACCCGCGCGTAGTCGCCCCCCAGGACGTCCCAGAACGCCCTGTGGAACTCCACGGTCAGCCCGTCCAGCCCTGGGGATTTTCCCCTCGAGAGCCGGGCGAGGGCACCGGTCAGCTCCGCCAGGCTTAGCGGAGCTTCCAGATTTTCGGCGCCCTCCGGGCCGACCTTCGGCAGGTCCTCCCACAAAACTCTACGCGCTTCCTCGCTGGACGGATCCGGAGAGAACAGAGCCCCGTAATATTCACGGACCCTGTTGTTGACGCCCTCCGGATCCGAGACGAGAGAGCCGTCGTCGGCCAGCAGCGTTAAGAGCTGCTTACGGACACTCTGCCTTTTTTCCAGCGAGTAGAAGAAGGGGAGCCGCGGTCCAGATCCCGCAGGAACCGGATCCGCGACCTCACGAACGCGCCTCGGGACCCGACGAGCTGCAGGTCCTTCAGCGCGGCCTTCTTCGCTTCGTACACCGTCCGCAGGGCCGGGTCCTGGACGACTTGACCGAGACGGGCTTCCAGGTCGAGCACCTCTTTTTCTAGGCGCCCGACTCTGGCCGCCCGCCTCTTGGTCGACCCCCTCGCGTACTCTTGACAGAAGACGCGGACGTGAGCCTTGCCCACGTCCCACCATAGCCTCAAGGAGGGGAAGCCCCCCTGCTTCCTTCTCCAGTCGGACCAGAATCGACGGAACGAGTCCTGGAACCGCACGTCCTCCAGCAGCCGGTTGTTAAAGTGCCAGTACGCGGACCCCGTCCTCGCGCGGAGCGAAGCGAGCTCCGCCCACACCAGGTGGTGGTCCGAACACGGCACCGGCCGCATGGAGGCCGCCGGGACGCAGGAAACGTACGCCCGAGACACGTAAAGGCGGTCGACTCTAGACCATCCAACTCCAGGCCTCACCCAAGTAAAGGCGCTGGAGTCGGGGTGGAGATTTCGCCAGACGTCCACCAAGTCGAAGGACCCGACCAGGTCCCTCAACTTCTCCATCGCCGTCATGCACTGCGGGGCACCGGAGCGGTCCCTCGCCTCGAGGGTGCAGTTAAAATCCCCCCCGAGGACAATGCAGTCGCCGACGTCGACGGAGCCAAGAAGAGCGGACACCTCTTCAAAGAAGCGCGTTTGCTGCGGGCCGGGATGAGGGGCGTACACGTTCACGAGATGGAGCGGCACGTCCCCCAGGCGAACCGTTACGTGCAGCAAGCGGCCTGGCACGGGCTCCTCGACCCCCAAGATCTCCGGCTGAAAATGCGGGCCCAGCAAGATGGCCACCCCACTAGAAATGGCGGTGAGGTGGCTCATGCGGACCTCTCCTTGCCATTCCAGGAGCCACGTGGCTTCGTCTCCCGGAACGGTGTGGGTTTCTTGCAGGAAGCACACCGCATATTTCCCCTCCCGCAGGAGCGAAAAATTGTCAAATCTACGGCGTGCCCCTCTGCCGCCGTTGATGTTGAGGCTGGCTATGGTTATCTTCATGACAAAAGCATAGTGCAACCTCTACCTTAACCTATTGTGGGGGAGGGAGCGGAGTCTTTTGTTGAACTCTGCTCCCTCCGCAGCCCAGCGAGGAGTCCCTCGAGCTCGCGCAGCTCAAGGTGCTGCTCCTTTGTCAAGGGCCCGCCCGCGGCCAAGGTTTTAACGGCGGCGCGGACGGACCCCTTGATCAGCTCCGGCTCGGACCATTTTTCCAGGGCCAGTCGGGCTTGGTCGCGGCGACCCCGGCTCTGGGCCAAAAAGTCCCGGAGTTCCTTTGCAGGAACGAGGAGGGCCTCAGCGGCGGCCGCGAGCAGATCCACCGCCTCCCTGGCGGTGGTCTCTAGGTCTTCACCCGCGTCCCCCACCGAGTCCCCGTCCTCCTCCGGGAGGTGGCCGCCAGCAGCCGGCCCATCGACCGCACAAGGTACGGCAAATGAACCGGCCGCTCCAACCGGCCCTGGCACTGCCCCGATCCCACCCCCAGGATCGTCGGCAGAGGAGTCCCCACTGGGCTCTTTTAAAAATGGTGCTGGGTCGGGAAATGACAGGGGAAGGGGTTCCCCCTCCGCCCCAGGAACCGGAGAACAAGGAGAGACCCGGCCATAGGAAATCCCCAGGCCCTCCAAGTGCTCCAGCTCCAAAGTAAGGGGCGAGGGTGGGTGTTCCTCCCCCTCCCCGCTGCCACCCCCCGGCCCAGCATCTACAGTTTGATTAAAATCAATATATTTTGTTTCTGCCGGGTCGAGCAACTCCCGGGGGAAGTTGGGTAATAGCTGGGCGGGCTCAGGTTCGGCCTTTTCGGCCTCGCCCGCCTCAGTCCCCGGGACGCCCGGCCCGGCGGCTACGCATTCCTCCGCGGTCCCCACGCCCCCCACGACAGGCAGATCTTCCACTCCATCCCCGGGAGGCAGAGGCTGGGCAGCCTCAACTGTCTCACCCTCCCCGGGGAAAGACTCCTCGCGCCTGCAGCGCAATTTGGGGGCGCTGGTGGGGGACGCGGGACACGCGGCGGGCACCGACTCCTCCGCGGAGGGATGTTGTTCCCCCTCCGCGTCATTGGGGCGGTGCCTCTTTTTGTTCCTGGGGGCGCGCGGAGTCAGGGAGACCTCCATGTCTGCCGAGGCCTCCCGCTCCGCCCCCCCCTTTTCCTTTTCTTGCCCGCGCCCGGGCCCCTCTGTGGTGTTGTTCAAGGGCTCGGGCACGGGCTCGGGGCACCCCGCGCTCGCCGGTGACGGGGTTGGGCTGAGCGCGGTGGTCAAATTATCCGGCGCACTGAGGGGACCCGCCTCTTGATGTTTTGTCTTCTTCCGCGCCTTCTTTCCGGTCGGACGCTCTCCCTCCCCCCCGACGGAGGCCCTGAAAACAAAGGCCTCCGACGATGCCCGCGCACCTACGGCTCCCGGCACGCGGACGCAACTAGGGGGAGGGGTGGCGGCGGCACCAGCCTTGGCCGCCTTCGGTGGTTTGGCGGCCTTGGAGGCGGGGCAGTTCTTACGAACATGCCCCACCTCCCTGCAGGCATGGCACCGCACGCCGTCCGACGTCCAGAAGACGCGGTAGGCAGTCCCCTCGTGCACCACATTAAAATTCCCCTCCGTCGTGTCCTCCCGCGCCAGCCGGACAAAGAGCTGGCGGCGGAAGGAGAACACGTGGCGCAGGCTGTTCTCCCTGAGGCCGAGCGGTATGGGGTTGATCCCCGACCTTACCTCCCCCAGTTGGTGTAGGTGAGGGAGGAGGAGCTCAGCGGGAACAAAGGGCGGGACGTTTGAAATGATGACCCTCTGCGCGGTGGCCTCGAGAGGGTCCACCGGCAGGAACGTCCCGCCCACCGTGAGCCCCTTTTCAAGGGCCAGGGACACCGCCCGCTCCGACCCCAGGAAGAACACGGCCTTCCCAGACATCTTGGAGGCTGCGACAATGGCCGAGGGGCCGACTACCCCAGCCATCGCCCGCACGCACTCCTCGATGGTCATTGTGGGGTGAGTGTAGCTCTTGACCCCGTGTTTTTTGGTAATGAGTCTGAAAGGTGGCAGGGCAGCGGGTGGCGCAGGAGGGGCCGTGGAAGCGGTTGCCACCTGCGCATACGTCCTTGCTGGCCCTGCCACCGGCGTGGATGGGGTCGCCATCACGGGGTCCCTTTAAGGGCTACACCCACCCCAAAGTCACAGGCCTTAATGGTCTTTTAATGGCCTCGTATGTTAACTGAGCAGAGGAGCCCTTAACGAGGCACCTCTCCCCTCGTTGACAATTGGGGAGAGGCCTTGCTCCCTCTGCTCAGTTGTCTTAATTGTTTTTTTTTAAATTTGGAAGGAAAGGGTTCTCAGAGAGAGAGGGGAGAAACAGAGTAGCAGAGAAAAGAGAGAGGGGGGTGGGAAGGGGGGGGGGCTGCGAGGGCAGGTCTCTCCTCGCAGCTGTGGGTGGGTGCACTCCCCAGATGGCAAAACACAAAAGTCTTTGAGGTGGTCTTCAGGTGGGGGGAGAAGATGTCTTCACCTGGGGTAGCTGGAGCCACCAGGCACTCCTAACGATCTTTAATTGGGTGATTAATAACAATCTTCAGCCTGGTAGCTCCAGCTATCCCAGGCTAGGCAAATGTGGGGGGGGTGGGGGGGGTTCCAATTGTGGGGGGGGGCCTAGTTGTAAGCACGGCCCCCACGCACACTACCACACACACACACACCCCCCGCGATGTTCCGGCCCTCAGTGGTCTTCTTTCCTCCCCCCACCGATACAACAAAGTCTGTTTGGGGAAATGCACCCACACCCACCTGTAGAGATAGTAGAGTCTCCCTCCTTCCACACTGGATGGTTGTTTGTCTTTTCCCCCTCTCTCCAACTCCTTGCAGAATGGTAAAAATTGTTAAAGTTTTCTGTTCTCCTCCTCTCCCTCTGGGTAAAGTTGAAGGTGAAGCCCCTTCCCTCCTTCTGTTCCTGGGCTGGTCTCAGGGCTCTCCAGGCAGGAGCTCAAGTTGCTAGCTGCTTCTCTCACTGCTCACAGCTCCAACTGTGCAGGACACGCCTCCACAGCTCCACGATTGGTCCTTGTCCATGAAACTCTTTTAGAGTCTACCTGCGAAAACATAAACATTAAACTGTGCCACCCGACCTGGGTGACACACCAGACATTTACAAGGCCCTTTTTTCCTTTTTTTTGGTTTTTTTTTTTGTGTTTTTTGTTTTTTTTTTGTTTTTTTTTTGGGCACTAAAATCACAATTTCTCCGGTGCCCCCTATAAAAGGGAAGGGGGACACTAAAAGCACCGGCAATTAAAACAAATTAAACTTTAAAACGTAAAATCAAATTAAAATTTGGTTGCCGGGCGTGATGATGCACTCCAGTCCCTCCGGTGCCCACCTCTCGCGGAAGGCCGCGAGCGTACCGGTGGACACCGCGTGCTCCATCTCCAAGGACACCCTGGACCGGATGTAAGAGCGGAAGAGAGGCAGGCAGTCAGGTTGAACGACCCCCTCGACCGCCCGCTGCCTGGACCGGCTGATGGCACCCTTGGCCGTGCCCAGGAGCAGTCCTACGAGGAGGCCTTCGGACCTACCCGCTCCCCTCCGCACAGGGTGCCCAAAGATCAGGAGAGTGGGACTGAAGTGCAGCCAGAATTTCAGGAGCAGCCCCTTCAAATAATAAAACAGGGGCTGCAACCTCGTGCATTCAATAAAAACATGGAACACGGACTCCTCCAGACCGCAGAAATTGCAGGCGGCCTGGGAGTCCGTGAACCGGCTTAAAAATTTGTTGCACGGCACTGCTCCGTGCACCACCCTCCAGGCCAAGTCCCCGATGAATAGTGGGAGGACCCCTGCGTAGAGTGCCCTCCATCGGGGACCCCCGCCTCCTCCGGACGGCAAGATGGTGCGCCATGGCGTGTCCGGACGGCCGGCGAGGATGGCAAAGTTGAGGGTGTGCAGGAGCAGCCCGTACAGGAAACCCCTCCGCGCGGAACTGAAAGGCACGGAGGGGATTTCCCCGAGGCGGCTCAAGTTGTGAGGCGCCGGCCCCCGAGGGAGGTTCCGGGGTTTGGCGCCGATGAGGAATTCGTCCGGACGGGGGTCAGTTCGGACGGGATCTCCCCACGTGCTTGAGCCTCCTCGATACACCTAACGGAGTCAGGGCCCAGAGCTGTTTTTAGCGACTCGATGGCATCGGCCGCGCGGCGGACGTTGGCAGAATTTAGGCGCCGCGCCAGCGTGACTGGCGCCATCCAGCCCGCTCCTCCGCCATCGAGCAGGTCCCTGACCCTGGTCACCTCACCAGCCACAGCCCTCTCTTCCGACCGCCACATGAAGCCTCGGCCGTGGAGGTACGGATTCCCGAGCAGCGGCTCCTGCAGGACGGCCGCCACTCCAGCCGGCGGAGAGCTGCGCTTGGTGGAGACTTTGTTCCAGACCCTGATGAGTTCCCTGTAAAAGACAGGCAGCTCCCGGAGGGCGGTCCTGGCACCCCCCAAGTTCACAAACAGGAGCTGCGTGTCATAATTGAGGTCGAGCTGCTGGCGGAAGAAATACCTCGCCAGAGCACACCACCTAGGAGGGGGCTCGACGTAAAGGTATCTCTGCAGGGTCTGAAGACGGAAAGTCGCGAGCTGGGCGCTGACGCACACCAACGACTGACCGCCCTCCTCAAGCGGGAGACTCAAGACCGCGACAGAGACCCAGTGCTTCCTGTTGTTCCAGAAGAAGTCCACCAGCTTCTTCTGTATCTTGGCGACAAACGCAGGGGGAGGGGTCAAAGTGACCAGCCGGTACCACAGCATTGCGGCCACCAGCTGGTTTATGACTAGCGCTCGACCCCTGTAGGACAGCACTCGGAGCAGTCCTGTCCAGCGCCCTAGGCGAGCGGCGACCTTGGCCTCCAGCTCCTGCCAGTTCGCCGGCCAGGCTTCCTCGTCGGGGCTAAGGTAGACTCCCAGATAGAGGAGATGGGTCGTGCTCCAGGCAAAAGGCCTGAGCTCCTCCGGCAGGGAGTCCACCCGCCACTGACCCACCAGGAGTCCGGAACATTTCTCCCAGTTGATCCTGGCGGAGGACGCGGCCGAGTAAATCTCCTGGCACTCACGCATCCTCCGCAGGTCAGCGGGATCCTCTACCGCGAGGAGCACGTCATCGGCGTAAGCCGAGAGGACGACCTCCACGCCCGGCCCTTGCAGAGCCAGTCCCGTCAACCTCGTCCGCAAGAGGCGCAGGAAAGGCTCCACGCAAACGGCGTATAACTGGCCGGACATGGGGCATCCCTGGCGCACCCCTCTCCTAAAGCGAAGGGGCGCCGTCAAGGACCCGTTAACCTTAATCAGACACTCCGCGGCGGCGTACAAAAGTCGGATCCGGGCGACGAAATGCGTCCCGAACCCGAAAGCGCGCAGAGTTCCGAGCAGATAGTCGTGATCCACCCTGTCGAATGCCTTCTCTTGGTCGAGGGATAGGAAGGCGACCGACAGACCAGCCTCCTGGGAGCAATGGATGAGGTCCCGGACCAGATGGATGTTGTCGTGGATTGTCCGGCCCGGGACCGTGTATGACTGGTCGGGGTGGATCATGTGGTCCAGCACGGCACCAAGGCGAGCAGACATCGCCCTGGCGAAGATTTTGTAGTCCGTGCTGAGGAGGGAGACCGGGCGCCAGTTCTTAAGGAGGCGGAGATCGCCCTTCTTAGGCAGCAGGACGATGACTGCCCTGCGCCAAGAGAGGGGCATCTCCCCGGTCGCCAGACTTTCCCCCAGGACCCGCGCGTAGTCGCTCCCCAGGACGTCCCAGAACGCCCTGTGGAACTCCACGGTCAGCCCGTCCAGCCCCGGGGATTTTCCCCTCGAGAGCCGGGCGAGGGCACCGGTCAGCTCCGCCAGGCTTAGCGGAGCTTCCAGATTTTCGGCGCCCTCCGGGCCGACCTTCGGCAGGTCCTCCCACAAAACTCTACGCGCTTCCTCGCTGGACGGATCCGGAGAGAACAGAGCCCCGTAATATTCACGGACCCTGTTGTTGACGCCCTCCGGATCCGAGACGAGAGAGCCGTCGTCGGCCAGCAGCGTCAAGAGCTGCTTACGGACACTCTGCCTTTTTTCCAGCGAGTAGAAGAAGGGGAGCCGCGGTCCAGATCCCGCAGGAACCGGATCCGCGACCTCACGAACGCGCCTCGGGACCCGACGAGCTGCAGGTCCTTCAGCGCGGCCTTCTTCGCTTCGTACACCGTCCGCAGGGCCGGGTCCTGGACGACTTGACCGAGACGGGCTTCCAGGTCGAGCACCTCTTTTTCTAGGCGCCCGACTCTGGCCGCCCGCCTCTTGGTCGACCCCCTCGCGTACTCTTGACAGAAGACGCGGACGTGAGCCTTGCCCACGTCCCACCATAGCCTCAAGGAGGGGAAGCCCCCCTGCTTCCTTCTCCAGTCGGACCAGAATCGACGGAACGAGTCCTGGAACCGCACGTCCTCCAGCAGCCGGTTGTTAAAGTGCCAGTACGCGGACCCCGTCCTCGCGCGGAGCGAAGCGAGCTCCGCCCACACCAGGTGGTGGTCCGAACACGGCACCGGCCGCATGGAGGCCGCCGGGACGCAGGAAACGTACGCCCGAGACACGTAAAGGCGGTCGACTCTAGACCATCCAACTCCAGGCCTCACCCAAGTAAAGGCGCTGGAGTCGGGGTGGAGATTTCGCCAGACGTCCACCAAGTCGAAGGACCCGACCAGGTCCCTCAACTTCTCCATCGCCGTCATGCACTGCGGGGCACCGGAGCGGTCCCTCGCCTCGAGGGTGCAGTTAAAATCCCCCCCGAGGACAATGCAGTCGCCGACGTCGACGGAGCCAAGAAGAGCGGACACCTCTTCAAAGAAGCGCGTTTGCTGCGGGCCGGGATGAGGGGCGTACACGTTCACGAGATGGAGCGGCACGTCCCCCAGGCGAACCGTTACGTGCAGCAAGCGGCCTGGCACGGGCTCCTCGACCCCCAAGATCTCCGGCTGAAAATGCGGGCCCAGCAAGATGGCCACCCCACTAGAAATGGCGGTGAGGTGGCTCATGCGGACCTCTCCTTGCCATTCCAGGAGCCACGTGGCTTCGTCTCCCGGAACGGTGTGGGTTTCTTGCAGGAAGCACACCGCATATTTCCCCTCCCGCAGGAGCGAAAAATTGTCAAATCTACGGCGTGCCCCTCTGCCGCCGTTGATGTTGAGGCTGGCTATGGTTATCTTCATGACAAAAGCATAGTGCAACCTCTACCTTAACCTATTGTGGGGGAGGGAGCGGAGTCTTTTGTTGAACTCCGCTCCCTCCGCAGCCCAGCGAGGAGTCCCTCGAGCTCGCGCAGCTCAAGGTGCTGCTCCTTTGTCAAGGGCCCGCCCGCGGCCAAGGTTTTAACGGCGGCGCGGACGGACCCCTTGATCAGCTCCGGCTCGGACCATTTATCCAGGGCCAGTCGGGCTTGGTCGCGGCGACCCCGGCTCTGGGCCAAAAAGTCCCGGAGTTCCTTTGCAGGAACGAGGAGGGCCTCAGCGGCGGCCGCGAGCAGATCCACCGCCTCCCTGGCGGTGGTCTCTAGGTCTTCACCCGCGTCCCCCACCGAGTCCCCGTCCTCCTCCGGGAGGTGGCCGCCAGCAGCCGGCCCATCGACCGCACAAGGTACGGCAAATGAACCGGCCGCTCCAACCGGCCCTGGCACTGCCCCGATCCCACCCCCAGGATCGTCGGCAGAGGAGTCCCCACTGGGCTCTTTTAAAAATGGTGCTGGGTCGGGAAATGACAGCGGAAGGGGTTCCCCCTCCGCCCCAGGAACCGGAGAACAAGGAGAGACCCGGCCATAGGAAATCCCCAGGCCCTCCAAGTGCTCCAGCTCCAAAGTAAGGGGCGAGGGTGGGTGTTCCTCCCCCTCCCCACTGCCACCCCCCGGCCCAGCATCTACAGTTTCATTAAAATCAATATCTTTTGTTTCTGCCGGGTCGAGCAACTCCCGGGGGAAGTTGGGTAATAGCTGGGCGGGCTCAGGTTCGGCCTTTTCGGCCTCGCCCGCCTCAGTCCCCGGGACGCCCGGCCCGGCGGCTACGCATTCCTCCGCGGTCCCCACGCCCCCCACGACAGGCAGATCTTCCACTCCATCCCCGGGAGGCAGAGGCTGGGCAGCCTCAACTGTCTCACCCTCCCCGGGGAAAGACTCCTCGCGCCTGCAGCGCAATTTGGGGGCGCTGGTGGGGGACGCGGGACACGCGGCGGGCACCGCCTCCTCCGCGGAGGGATGTTGTTCCCCCTCCGCCTCATTGGGGCGGTGCCTCTTTTTGTTCCTGGGGGCGCGCGGAGTCAGGGAGACCTCCATGTCTGCCGAGGCCTCCCGCTCCGCCCCCCCCTTTTCCTTTTCTTGCCCGCGCCTGGGCCCCTCTGTGGTGGTATTCAAGGGCCCGGGCACGGGCTCGGGGCACCCCGCGCTCGCCGGTGACTGGGTTGGGCTGAGCGCGGTGGTCAGACTTTCCGGCGCACCGAGGGGACCCGCCTCTAGATGTTTCTCCTTCTTCCGCGCCTTCTTTCCGCTCGGACGCTCTCCCTCCCCCCCGCCGGAGGCCCTGAAAACAAAGGCCTCCGACGATGCCCGCGCACCTACGGCTCCCGGTACGCGGACGCAACTAGGGGGAGGGGTGGCGGCGGCACCAGCCTTGGCCGCCTTCGGTGGTTTGGCGGCCTTGGAGGCGGGGCAGTTCTTACGAACATGCCCCACCTCCCTGCAGGCATGGCACCGCACGCCGTCCGATGTCCAGAAGACGCGGTAGGCAGTCCCCTCGTGCACCACATTAAAATTCCCCTCCGTCGTGTCCTCCCGCGCCAGCCGGACAAAGAGCTGGCGGCGGAAGGAGAACACGTGGCGCAGGCTGTTCTCCCTGAGGCCGAGCGGTATGGGGTTGATCCCCGACCTTACCTCCCCCAGTTGGTGTAGGTGAGGGAGGAGGAGCTCAGCGGGAACAAAGGGCGGGACGTTTGAAATGATGACCCTCTGCGCGGTGGCCTCGAGAGGGTCCACCGGCAGGAACGTCCCGCCCACCGTGAGCCCCTTTTCAAGGGCCAGGGACACCGCCCGCTCCGACCCCAGGAAGAACACGGCCTTCCCAGACATCTTGGAGGCTGCGACAATGGCCGAGGGGCCGACTACCCCAGCCATCGCCCGCACGCACTCCTCGATGGTCATTGTGGGGTGAGTGTAGCTCTTGACCCCGTGTTTTTTGGTAATGAGTCTGAAAGGTGGCAGGGCAGCGGGTGGCGCAGGAGGGGCCGTGGAAGCGGTTGCCACCTGCGCATACGTCCTTGCTGGCCCTGCCACCGGCGTGGATGGGGTCGCCATCACGGGGTCCCTTTAAGGGCTACACCCACCCCTAAGTCACAGGCCTTAATGGTCTTTAATGGCCTCGTGTATTTAACTGAGCAGAGGAGCCCTTAACGAGGCACCTCTCCCCTCGTTGACAATTGGGGAGAGGCCTTGCTCCCTCTGCTCAGTTGTCTTAATTGTTTTTTTTTAAAATTTGGAAGGAAAGGGTTCTCAGAGAGAGAGGGGAGAAACAGAGTAGCAGAGAAAGAGAGAGGGGGGTGGGAAGGGGGGGGGGCTGCGAGGGCAGGTCTCCCCTCGCAGCTGTGGGTGGGTGCACTCCCCAGATGGCAAAACACAAAAGTCTTTGGGGTGGTCTTCAGGTGCGGGGAGAAGATGTCTTCACCTGGGGTAGCTGGAGCCACCAGGCACTCCTAACGATCCTCAATAGGGTGATTAATGACTCTTCAGCCTGGTAGCTCCAGCTATCCCAGGCTAGGCAAATGTTGGGGGGGGGGTGGGGGGGGTTCCAATTGTGGGGGGGGCCTAGTTGTAAGCACAGCCCCCACGCACACTACCACACACACACACACCCCCCCGCGATGTTCCGGCCCTCAGTGGTCTTCTTTCCTCCCCCCACCGATACAACAAAGTCTGTTTGGGGAAATGCACCCACACCCACCTGTAGAATGTAGAGTCTCCCTCCTTCCACACTGGATGGTTGTTGTGGTTTTTTCCCCCTCTCTCCAACTCTTTGCAGAATGGTAAAGATGTTCAAAGTTTTCTGTTCTCCTCCTCTCCCTCTGGGTAAAGTTGGTGGTGAAGCCCCTTCCTTCCTTCTATTCCTGGGCTGGTCTCAGGGCTCTCCAGGCAGGAGCTCAAGTTGCTAGCTGCTCCACTCACTGCTCACAGCTCCAACTGAGCAGGACACGCCTCCACAGCTCCACGATTGGTCCTTGTCCATGAAACTCTTTTAGGAGTCTACCTGCAAAACATAAACAACATTAAACTGTGCCACCCGACCTGGGTGACACAGCAGACATTTTCAAGCCCCTTTTTTTTTTTGGTTTTTTTTTTTTTTTTGGGGCGCTAAAATCAAATTTTTCCAGTGCCCCCTATAAAAGGAGAGGGGGACACTAAAAACACCGGCAATTAAAACAAATTAAACTTTAAAACGTAAAATCAAATTAAAATTTGGTTGCCGGGCGTGATGATGCACTCCAGTCCCTCCGGTGCCCACCTCTCGCGGAAGGCCGCGAGCGTACCGGTGGACACCGCGTGCTCCATCTCCAAGGACACCCTGGATCGGATGTAAGAGCGGAAGAGAGGCAGGCAGTCAGGTTGAACGACCCCCTCGACCGCCCGCTGCCTGGACCGGCTGATGGCACCCTTGGCCGTGCCCAGGAGCAGTCCTACGAGGAGGCCCTCGGACCTACCCGCTCCCCTCCGCACAGGGTGCCCAAAGATCAGGAGAGTGGGACTGAAGTGCAGCCAGAATTTCAGGAGCAGCCCCTTCAAATAGTGGAACAGGGGCTGCAACCTTGTGCATTCAATAAAAACATGGAACACGGACTCCTCCAGACCGCAGAAATTGCAGGCGGCTTGGGAGTCCGTGAACCGGCTTAAAAATTTGTTGCACGGCACTGCTCCGTGCACCACCCTCCAGGCCAAGTCCCCGATGAATAGTGGGAGGACCCCTGCGTAGAGTGCCCTCCATCGGGGACCCCCGCCTCCTCCGGACGGCAAGATGGTACGCCATGGCGTGTCCGGACGGCCGGCGAGGATGGCAAAGTTGAGGGTGTGCAGGAGCAGCCCGTACAGGAAACCCCTCCGCGCGGAACTGAAAGGCACGGAGGGGATTTCCCCGAGGCGGCTCAAGTTGTGAGGCGCCGGCCCCCGAGGGAGGTTCCGGGGTTTGGCGCCGATGAGGAATTCCGTCCGGACGGGGGTCAGTTCGGACGGGATCTCCCCACGTGCTTGAGCCTCCTCGATACACCTAACGGAGTCAGGGCCCAGAGCTGTTTTTAGCGACTCGATGGCATCGGCCGCGCGGCGGACGTTGGCAGAATTTAGGCGCCGCGCCAGCGTGACTGGCGCCATCCAGCCCGCTCCTCCGCCATCGAGCAGGTCCCTGACCCTGGTCACCTCACCAGCCACAGCCCTCTCTTCCGACCGCCACATGAAGCCTCGGCCGTGGAGGTACGGATTCCCGAGCAGCGGCTCCTGCAGGACGGCCGCCACTCCAGCCGGCGGAGAGCTGCGCTTGGTGGAGACTTTGTTCCAGACCCTGATGAGTTCCCTGTAAAAGACAGGCAGCTCCCGGAGGGCGGTCCTGGCACCCCCCAAGTTCACAAACAGGAGCTGCGTGTCATAATTGAGGTCGAGCTGCTGGCGGAAGAAATACCTCGCCAGAGCACACCACCTAGGAGGGGGCTCGACGTAAAGGTATCTCTGCAGGGTCTGAAGACGGAAAGTCGCGAGCTGGGCGCTGACGCACACCAACGACTGACCGCCCTCCTCAAGCGGGAGACTCAAGACCGCGACAGAGACCCAGTGCTTCCTGTTGTTCCAGAAGAAGTCCACCAGCTTCTTCTGTATCTTGGCGACAAACGCAGGGGGAGGGGTCAAAGTGACCAGCCGGTACCACAGCATTGCGGCCACCAGCTGGTTTATGACTAGCGCTCGACCCCTGTAGGACAGCACTCGGAGCAGTCCTGTCCAGCGCCCTAGGCGAGCGGCGACCTTGGCCTCCAGCTCCTGCCAGTTCGCCGGCCAGGCTTCCTCGTCGGGGCTAAGGTAGACTCCCAGATAGAGGAGATGGGTCGTGCTCCAGGCAAAAGGCCTGAGCTCCTCCGGCAGGGAGTCCACCCGCCACTGACCCACCAGGAGTCCGGAACATTTCTCCCAGTTGATCCTGGCGGAGGACGCGGCCGAGTAAATCTCCTGGCACTCACGCATCCTCCGCAGGTCAGCGGGATCCTCTACCGCGAGGAGCACGTCATCGGCGTAAGCCGAGAGGACGACCTCCACGCCCGGCCCTTGCAGAGCCAGTCCCGTCAACCTCGTCCGCAAGAGGCGCAGGAAAGGCTCCACGCAAACGGCGTATAACTGGCCGGACATGGGGCATCCCTGGCGCACCCCTCTCCTAAAGCGAAGGGGCGCCGTCAAGGACCCGTTAACCTTAATCAGACACTCCGCGGCGGCGTACAAAAGTCGGATCCGGGCGACGAAATGCGTCCCGAACCCGAAAGCGCGCAGAGTTCCGAGCAGATAGTCGTGATCCACCCTGTCGAACGCCTTCTCTTGGTCGAGGGATAGGAAGGCGACCGACAGACCAGCCTCCTGGGAACAATGGATGAGGTCCCGGACCAGATGGATGTTGTCGTGGATTGTCCGGCCCGGGACCGTGTATGACTGGTCGGGGTGGATCATGTGGTCCAGCACGGCACCAAGGCGAGCAGACATCGCCCTGGCGAAGATTTTGTAGTCCGTGCTGAGGAGGGAGACCGGGCGCCAGTTCTTAAGGAGGCGGAGATCGCCCTTCTTAGGCAGCAGGACGATGACTGCCCTGCGCCAAGAGAGGGGCATCTCCCCGGTCGCCAGACTTTCCCCCAGGACCCGCGCGTAGTCGCTCCCCAGGACGTCCCAGAACGCCCTGTGGAACTCCACGGTCAGCCCGTCCAGCCCCGGGGATTTTCCCCTCGAGAGCCGGGCGAGGGCACCGGTCAGCTCCGCCAGGCTTAGCGGAGCTTCCAGATTTTCGGCGCCCTCCGGGCCGACCTTCGGCAGGTCCTCCCACAAAACTCTACGCGCTTCCTCGCTGGACGGATCCGGAGAGAACAGAGCCCCGTAATATTCACGGACCCTGTTGTTGACGCCCTCCGGATCCGAGACGAGAGAGCCGTCGTCGGCCAGCAGCGTCAAGAGCTGCTTACGGACACTCTGCCTTTTTTCCAGCGAGTAGAAGAAGGGGGAGCCGCGGTCCAGATCCCGCAGGAACCGGATCCGCGACCTCACGAACGCGCCTCGGGACCCGACGAGCTGCAGGTCCTTCAGCGCGGCCTTCTTCGCTTCGTACACCGTCCGCAGGGCCGGGTCCTGGACGACTTGACCGAGACGGGCTTCCAGGTCGAGCACCTCTTTTTCTAGGCGCCCGACTCTGGCCGCCCGCCTCTTGGTCGACCCCCTCGCGTACTCTTGACAGAAGACGCGGACGTGAGCCTTGCCCACGTCCCACCATAGCCTCAAGGAGGGGAAGCCCCCCTGCTTCCTTCTCCAGTCGGACCAGAATCGACGGAACGAGTCCTGGAACCGCACGTCCTCCAGCAGCCGGTTGTTAAAGTGCCAGTACGCGGACCCCGTCCTCGCGCGGAGCGAAGCGAGCTCCGCCCACACCAGGTGGTGGTCCGAACACGGCACCGGCCGCATGGAGGCCGCCGGGACGCAGGAAACGTACGCCCGAGACACGTAAAGGCGGTCGACTCTAGACCATCCAACTCCAGGCCTCACCCAAGTAAAGGCGCTGGAGTCGGGGTGGAGATTTCGCCAGACGTCCACCAAGTCGAAGGACCCGACCAGGTCCCTCAACTTCTCCATCGCCGTCATGCACTGCGGGGCACCGGAGCGGTCCCTCGCCTCGAGGGTGCAGTTAAAATCCCCCCCGAGGACAATGCAGTCGCCGACGTCGACGGAGCCAAGAAGAGCGGACACCTCTTCAAAGAAGCGCGTTTGCTGCGGGCCGGGATGAGGGGCGTACACGTTCACGAGATGGAGCGGCACGTCCCCCAGGCGAACCGTTACGTGCAGCAAGCGGCCTGGCACGGGCTCCTCGACCCCCAAGATCTCCGGCTGAAAATGCGGGCCCAGCAAGATGGCCACCCCACTAGAAATGGCGGTGAGGTGGCTCATGCGGACCTCTCCTTGCCATTCCAGGAGCCACGTGGCTTCGTCTCCCGGAACGGTGTGGGTTTCTTGCAGGAAGCACACCGCATATTTCCCCTCCCGCAGGAGCGAAAAATTGTCAAATCTACGGCGTGCCCCTCTGCCGCCGTTGATGTTGAGGCTGGCTATGGTTATCTTCATGACAAAAGCATAGTGCAACCTCTACCTTAACCTATTGTGGGGGAGGGAGCGGAGTCTTTTGTTGAACTCCGCTCCCTCCGCAGCCCAGCGAGGAGTCCCTCGAGCTCGCGCAGCTCAAGGTGCTGCTCCTTTGTCAAGGGCCCGCCCGCGGCCAAGGTTTTAACGGCGGCGCGGACGGACCCCTTGATCAGCTCCGGCTCGGACCATTTTTCCAGGGCCAGTCGGGCTTGGTCGCGGCGACCCCGGCTCTGGGCCAAAAAGTCCCGGAGTTCCTTTGCAGGAACGAGGAGGGCCTCAGCGGCGGCCGCGAGCAGATCCACCGCCTCCCTGGCGGTGGTCTCTAGGTCTTCACCCGCGTCCCCCACCGAGTCCCCGTCCTCCTCCGGGAGGTGGCCGCCAGCAGCCGGCCCATCGACCGCACAAGGTACGGCAAATGAACCGGCCGCTCCAACCGGCCCTGGCACTGCCCCGATCCCACCCCCAGGATCGTCGGCAGAGGAGTCCCCACTGGGCTCTTTTAAAAATGGTGCTGGGTCGGGAAATGACAGCGGAAGGGGTTCCCCCTCCGCCCCAGGAACCGGAGAACAAGGAGAGACCCGGCCATAGGAAATCCCCAGGCCCTCCAAGTGCTCCAGCTCCAAAGTAAGGGGCGAGGGTGGGTGTTCCTCCCCCTCCCCGCTGCCACCCCCCGGCCCAGCATCTACAGTTTCATTAAAATCAATATATTTTGTTTCTGCCGGGTCGAGCAACTCCCGGGGGAAGTTGGGTAATAGCTGGGCGGGCTCAGGTTCGGCCTTTTCGGCCTCGCCCGCCTCAGTCCCCGGGACGCCCGGCCCGGCGGCTACGCATTCCTCCGCGGTCCCCACGCCCCCCACGACAGGCAGATCTTCCACTCCATCCCCGGGAGGCAGAGGCTGGGCAGCCTCAACTGTCTCACCCTCCCCGGGGAAAGACTCCTCGCGCCTGCAGCGCAATTTGGGGGCGCTGGTGGGGGACGCGGGACACGCGGCGGGCACCGCCTCCTCCGCGGAGGGATGTTGTTCCCCCTCCGCCTCATTGGGGCGGTGCCTCTTTTTGTTCCTGGGGGCGCGCGGAGTCAGGGAGACCTCCATGTCTGCCGAGGCCTCCCGCTCCGCCCCCCCCTTTTCCTTTTCTTGCCCGCGCCTGGGCCCCTCTGTGGTGGTATTCAAGGGCCCGGGCACGGGCTCGGGGCACCTCGCGCTCGCCGGTGACTGGGTTGGGCTGAGCGCGGTGGTCAGACTTTCCGGCGCACCGAGGGGACCCGCCTCTAGATGTTTCTCCTTCTTCCGCGCCTTCTTTCCGCTCGGACGCTCTCCCTCCCCCCCGCCGGAGGCCCTGAAAACAAAGGCCTCCGACGATGCCCGCGCACCCATGGCTCCCGGCACGCGGACGCAACTAGGGGGAGGGGTGGCGGCAGCGCCAGCCTTGGCCGCCTTCGGTGGTTTGGCGGCCTTGGAGGCGGGGCAGTTCTTGCGAACATGCCCCACCTCCCTGCAGGCATGGCACCGCACGCCGTCCGACGTCCAGAAGACGCGGTAGGCAGTCCCCTCGTGCACCACGTTAAAATCTCCCTCCGTCGTGTCCTCCCGCGCCAGCCGGACAAAGAGCTGGCGGCGGAAGGAGAACACGTGGCGCAGGCTGCTCTCCCTGAGGCCGAGCGGTATGGGGTTGATCCCTGACCTTACCTCCCCCAGTTGTTGTAGGTGAGGGAGGAGGAGCTCAGCGGAAACAAAGGGCGGGACGTTTGAAATGATGACCCTCTGCGCGGTGGCCTCGAGAGGGTCCACCGGCAGGAACGTCCCGCCCACCGTGAGCCCCTTTTCAAGGGCCAGGGACACCGCCCGCTCCGACCCCAGGAAGAACACGGCCTTCCCAGACATCTTGGAGGCTGCGACAATGGCCGAGGGGCCGACTACCCCAGCCATCGCCCGCACGCACTCCTCAATGCTCATTGTGGGGTGAGTGTAGCTCTTGACCCCGTGTTTCCTGGTTATAAGTCTGAACGGTGGCAGGGCAGCGGGTGGCGCAGGAGGTGCCGTGGATGTGGACACCGCCTGCGCATACGTCCTTGCTGGCCCTGCCACCGGCGTGGATGGGGTCGCCATCACGGGGTCCCTTTAAGGGCTACACCCACCCCAAAGTCACAGGCCTTAATGGTCTTTAATGGCCTCTTATGTTAACTGAGCAGAGGAGCCCTTAACGAGGCACCTCTCCCCTCGTTGACAATTGGGGAGAGGCCTTGCTCCCTCTGCTCAGTTGTCTTAATTGGGTTTTTTTTTTATTAATTTGGAAGGAAAGGGTTCTCAGAGAGAGAGGGGAGAAACAGAGGGTAACGGAGAAAGAGAGAGAGGGGTGGGAAGGGGGGGGGGCTGCGAGGGCAGGTCTCCCCTCGCAGCTGTGGGTGGGTGCACTCCCCAGATGGCAAAACACAAAAGTCTTTGGGGTGGTCTTCAGGTGGGGGGAGAAGATGTCTTCACCTGGGGTAGCTGGAGCCACCAGGCACTCCTAACGATCTTTAATAGGGTGATTAAGAAAAACAAACAATCTTCAGCCTGGTAGCTCCAGCTATCTCAGGCTAGGCAAATGTTGGGGGGGGGGTGGGGGGGGTTCCAATTGTGGGGGGGGCCTAGTTGTAAGCACAGCCCCCACGCACACTACCACACACACACACACCCCCCCGCGATGTTCCGGCCCTCAGTGGTCTTCTTTCCTCCCCCCACCGATACAACAAAGTCTGTTTGGGGAAATGCACCCACACCCACCTGTAGAATGTAGAGTCTCCCTCCTTCCACACTGGATGGTTGTTGTGGTTTTTTCCCCCTCTCTCCAACTCTTTGCAGAATGGTAAAGATGTTCAAAGTTTTCTGTTCTCCTCCTCTCCCTCTGGGTAAAGTTGGTGGTGAAGCCCCTTCCTTCCTTCTATTCCTGGGCTGGTCTCAGGGCTCTCCAGGCAGGAGCTCAAGTTGCTAGCTGCTCCACTCACTGCTCACAGCTCCAACTGAGCAGGACACGCCTCCACAGCTCCACGATTGGTCCTTGTGCATGAAACTCTTTTAGGAGTCTACCTGCAAAACATAAACAACATTAAACTGTGCCACCCGACCTGGGTGACACAGCAGACATTTTCAAGCCCCTTTTTTTTTTTGGTTTTTGGTTTTTTTTTTTTTGGGGCGCTAAAATCAAATTTTTCCAGTGCCCCCTATAAAAGGAGAGGGGGACACTAAAAACACCGGCAATTAAAACAAATTAAACTTTAAAACGTAAAATCAAATTAAAATTTGGTTGCCGGGCGTGATGATGCACTCCAGTCCCTCCGGTGCCCACCTCTCGCGGAAGGCCGCGAGCGTACCGGTGGACACCGCGTGCTCCATCTCCAAGGACACCCTGGATCGGATGTAAGAGCGGAAGAGAGGCAGGCAGTCAGGTTGAACGACCCCCTCGACCGCCCGCTGCCTGGACCGGCTGATGGCACCCTTGGCCGTGCCCAGGAGCAGTCCTACGAGGAGGCCCTCGGACCTACCCGCTCCCCTCCGCACAGGGTGCCCAAAGATCAGGAGAGTGGGACTGAAGTGCAGCCAGAATTTCAGGAGCAGCCCCTTCAAATAGTGGAACAGGGGCTGCAACCTTGTGCATTCAATAAAAACATGGAACACGGACTCCTCCAGACCGCAGAAATTGCAGGCGGCTTGGGAGTCCGTGAACCGGCTTAAAAATTTGTTGCACGGCACTGCTCCGTGCACCACCCTCCAGGCCAAGTCCCCGATGAATAGTGGGAGGACCCCTGCGTAGAGTGCCCTCCATCGGGGACCCCCGCCTCCTCCGGACGGCAAGATGGTACGCCATGGCGTGTCCGGACGGCCGGCGAGGATGGCAAAGTTGAGGGTGTGCAGGAGCAGCCCGTACAGGAAACCCCTCCGCGCGGAACTGAAAGGCACGGAGGGGATTTCCCCGAGGCGGCTCAAGTTGTGAGGCGCCGGCCCCCGAGGGAGGTTCCGGGGTTTGGCGCCGATGAGGAATTCCGTCCGGACGGGGGTCAGTTCGGACGGGATCTCCCCACGTGCTTGAGCCTCCTCGATACACCTAACGGAGTCAGGGCCCAGAGCTGTTTTTAGCGACTCGATGGCATCGGCCGCGCGGCGGACGTTGGCAGAATTTAGGCGCCGCGCCAGCGTGACTGGCGCCATCCAGCCCGCTCCTCCGCCATCGAGCAGGTCCCTGACCCTGGTCACCTCACCAGCCACAGCCCTCTCTTCCGACCGCCACATGAAGCCTCGGCCGTGGAGGTACGGATTCCCGAGCAGCGGCTCCTGCAGGACGGCCGCCACTCCAGCCGGCGGAGAGCTGCGCTTGGTGGAGACTTTGTTCCAGACCCTGATGAGTTCCCTGTAAAAGACAGGCAGCTCCCGGAGGGCGGTCCTGGCACCCCCCAAGTTCACAAACAGGAGCTGCGTGTCATAATTGAGGTCGAGCTGCTGGCGGAAGAAATACCTCGCCAGAGCACACCACCTAGGAGGGGGCTCGACGTAAAGGTATCTCTGCAGGGTCTGAAGACGGAAAGTCGCGAGCTGGGCGCTGACGCACACCAACGACTGACCGCCCTCCTCAAGCGGGAGACTCAAGACCGCGACAGAGACCCAGTGCTTCCTGTTGTTCCAGAAGAAGTCCACCAGCTTCTTCTGTATCTTGGCGACAAACGCAGGGGGAGGGGTCAAAGTGACCAGCCGGTACCACAGCATTGCGGCCACCAGCTGGTTTATGACTAGCGCTCGACCCCTGTAGGACAGCACTCGGAGCAGTCCTGTCCAGCGCCCTAGGCGAGCGGCGACCTTGGCCTCCAGCTCCTGCCAGTTCGCCGGCCAGGCTTCCTCGTCGGGGCTAAGGTAGACTCCCAGATAGAGGAGATGGGTCGTGCTCCAGGCAAAAGGCCTGAGCTCCTCCGGCAGGGAGTCCACCCGCCACTGACCCACCAGGAGTCCGGAACATTTCTCCCAGTTGATCCTGGCGGAGGACGCGGCCGAGTAAATCTCCTGGCACTCACGCATCCTCCGCAGGTCAGCGGGATCCTCTACCGCGAGGAGCACGTCATCGGCGTAAGCCGAGAGGACGACCTCCACGCCCGGCCCTTGCAGAGCCAGTCCCGTCAACCTCGTCCGCAAGAGGCGCAGGAAAGGCTCCACGCAAACGGCGTATAACTGGCCGGACATGGGGCATCCCTGGCGCACCCCTCTCCTAAAGCGAAGGGGCGCCGTCAAGGACCCGTTAACCTTAATCAGACACTCCGCGGCGGCGTACAAAAGTCGGATCCGGGCGACGAAATGCGTCCCGAACCCGAAAGCGCGCAGAGTTCCGAGCAGATAGTCGTGATCCACCCTGTCGAACGCCTTCTCTTGGTCGAGGGATAGGAAGGCGACCGACAGACCAGCCTCCTGGGAACAATGGATGAGGTCCCGGACCAGATGGATGTTGTCGTGGATTGTCCGGCCCGGGACCGTGTATGACTGGTCGGGGTGGATCATGTGGTCCAGCACGGCACCAAGGCGAGCAGACATCGCCCTGGCGAAGATTTTGTAGTCCGTGCTGAGGAGGGAGACCGGGCGCCAGTTCTTAAGGAGGCGGAGATCGCCCTTCTTAGGCAGCAGGACGATGACTGCCCTGCGCCAAGAGAGGGGCATCTCCCCGGTCGCCAGACTTTCCCCCAGGACCCGCGCGTAGTCGCTCCCCAGGACGTCCCAGAACGCCCTGTGGAACTCCACGGTCAGCCCGTCCAGCCCCGGGGATTTTCCCCTCGAGAGCCGGGTGAGGGCACCGGTCAGCTCCGCCAGGCTTAGCGGAGCTTCCAGATTTTCGGCGCCCTCCGGGCCGACCTTCGGCAGGTCCTCCCACAAAACTCTACGCGCTTCCTCGCTGGACGGATCCGGAGAGAACAGAGCTCCGTAATATTCACGGACCCTGTTGTTGACGCCCTCCGGATCCGAGACGAGAGAGCCGTCGTCGGCCAGCAGCGTCAAGAGCTGCTTACGGACACTCTGCCTTTTTTCCAGCGAGTAGAAGAAGGGGGAGCCGCGGTCCAGATCCCGCAGGAACCGGATCCGCGACCTCACGAACGCGCCTCGGGACCCGACGAGCTGCAGGTCCTTCAGCGCGGCCTTCTTCGCTTCGTACACCGTCCGCAGGGCCGGGTCCTGGACGACTTGACCGAGACGGGCTTCCAGGTCGAGCACCTCTTTTTCTAGGCGCCCGACTCTGGCCGCCCGCCTCTTGGTCGACCCCCTCGCGTACTCTTGACAGAAGACGCGGACGTGAGCCTTGCCCACGTCCCACCATAGCCTCAAGGAGGGGAAGCCCCCCTGCTTCCTTCTCCAGTCGGACCAGAATCGACGGAACGAGTCCTGGAACCGCACGTCCTCCAGCAGCCGGTTGTTAAAGTGCCAGTACGCGGACCCCGTCCTCGCGCGGAGCGAAGCGAGCTCCGCCCACACCAGGTGGTGGTCCGAACACGGCACCGGCCGCATGGAGGCCGCCGGGACGCAGGAAACGTACGCCCGAGACACGTAAAGGCGGTCGACTCTAGACCATCCAACTCCAGGCCTCACCCAAGTAAAGGCGCTGGAGTCGGGGTGGAGATTTCGCCAGACGTCCACCAAGTCGAAGGACCCGACCAGGTCCCTCAACTTCTCCATCGCCGTCATGCACTGCGGGGCACCGGAGCGGTCCCTCGCCTCGAGGGTGCAGTTAAAATCCCCCCCGAGGACAATGCAGTCGCCGACGTCGACGGAGCCAAGAAGAGCGGACACCTCTTCAAAGAAGCGCGTCTGCTGCGGGCCGGGATGAGGGGCGTACACGTTCACGAGATGGAGCGGCACGTCCCCCAGGCGAACCGTTACGTGCAGCAAGCGGCCTGGCACGGGCTCCTCGACCCCCAAGATCTCCGGCTGAAAATGCGGGCCCAGCAAGATGGCCACCCCACTAGAAATGGCGGTGAGGTGGCTCATGCGGACCTCTCCTTGCCATTCCAGGAGCCACGTGGCTTCGTCTCCCGGAACGGTGTGGGTTTCTTGCAGGAAGCACACCGCATATTTCCCCTCCCGCAGGAGCGAAAAATTGTCAAATCTACGGCGTGCCCCTCTGCCGCCGTTGATGTTGAGGCTGGCTATGGTTATCTTCATGGCAAAAGCATAGTGCAACCTCTACCTTAACCTATTGTGGGGGAGGGAGCGGAGTCTTTTGTTGAACTCCGCTCCCTCCGCAGCCCAGCGAGGAGTCCCTCGAGCTCGCGCAGCTCAAGGTGCTGCTCCTTTGTCAAGGGCCCGCCCGCGGCCAAGGTTTTAACGGCGGCGCGGACGGACCCCTTGATCAGCTCCGGCTCGGACCATTTATCCAGGGCCAGTCGGGCTTGGTCGCGGCGACCCCGGCTCTGGGCCAAAAAGTCCCGGAGTTCCTTTGCAGGAACGAGGAGGGCCTCAGCGGCGGCCGCGAGCAGATCCACCGCCTCACTGGCGGTGGTCTCTAGGTCTTCACCCGCGTCCCCCACCGAGTCCCCGTCCTCCTCCGGGAGGTGGCCGCCAGCAGCCGGCCCATCGACCGCACAAGGTACGGCAAATGAACCGGCCGCTCCAACCGGCCCTGGCACTGCCCCGATCCCACCCCCAGGATCGTCGGCAGAGGAGTCCCCACTGGGCTCTTTTAAAAATGGTGCTGGGTCGGGAAATGACAGCGGAAGGGGTTCCCCCTCCGCCCCAGGAACCGGAGAACAAGGAGAGACCCGGCCATAGGAAATCCCCAGGCCCTCCAAGTGCTCCAGCTCCAAAGTAAGGGGCGAGGGTGGGTGTTCCTCCCCCTCCCCGCTGCCACCCCCCGGCCCAGCATCTACAGTGTCATAATTATTTGTTTCATTCTCTGCCGGGTCGAGCAAATCCCGGGGGAAGTTGGGTAATAGCTGGGCGGGCTCAGGTTCGGCCTTTTCGGCCTCGCCCGCCTCAGTCCCCGGGACGCCCGGCCCGGCGGCTACGCATTCCTCCGCGGTCCCCACGCCCCCCACGACAGGCAGATCTTCCACTCCATCCCCGGGAGGCAGAGGCTGGGCAGCCTCAACTGTCTCACCCTCCCCGGGGAAAGACTCCTCGCGCCTGCAGCGCAATTTGGGGGCGCTGGTGGGGGACGCGGGACACGCGGCGGGCACCGCCTCCTCCGCGGAGGGATGTTGTTCCCCCTCCGCCTCATTGGGGCGGTGCCTCTTTTTGTTCCTGGGGGCGCGCGGAGTCAGGGAGACCTCCATGTCTGCCGAGGCCTCCCGCTCCGCCCCCCCCTTTTCCTTTTCTTGCCCGCGCCTGGGCCCCTCTGTGGTGGTATTCAAGGGCCCGGGCACGGGCTCGGGGCACCCCGCGCTCGCCGGTGACTGGGTTGGGCTGAGCGCGGTGGTCAGACTTTCCGGCGCACCGAGGGGACCCGCCTCTAGATGTTTCTCCTTCTTCCGCGCCTTCTTTCCGCTCGGACGCTCTCCCTCCCCCCCGCCGGAGGCCCTGAAAACAAAGGCCTCCGACGATGCCCGCGCACCCATGGCTCCCGGCACGCGGACGCAACTAGGGGGAGGGGTGGCGGCAGCGCCAGCCTTGGCCGCCTTCGGTGGTTTGGCGGCCTTGGAGGCGGGGCAGTTCTTGCGAACATGCCCCACCTCCCTGCAGGCATGGCACCGCACGCCGTCCGACGTCCAGAAGACGCGGTAGGCAGTCCCCTCGTGCACCACGTTAAAATCTCCCTCCGTCGTGTCCTCCCGCGCCAGCCGGACAAAGAGCTGGCGGCGGAAGGAGAACACGTGGCGCAGGCTGCTCTCCCTGAGGCCGAGCGGTATGGGGTTGATCCCTGACCTTACCTCCCCCAGTTGTTGTAGGTGAGGGAGGAGGAGCTCAGCGGAAACAAAGGGCGGGACGTTTGAAATGATGACCCTCTGCGCGGTGGCCTCGAGAGGGTCCACCGGCAGGAACGTCCCGCCCACCGTGAGCCCCTTTTCAAGGGCCAGGGACACCGCCCGCTCCGACCCCAGGAAGAACACGGCCTTCCCAGACATCTTGGAGGCTGCGACAATGGCCGAGGGGCCGACTACCCCAGCCATCGCCCGCACGCACTCCTCAATGCTCATTGTGGGGTGAGTGTAGCTCTTGACCCCGTGTTTCCTGGTTATAAGTCTGAACGGTGGCAGGGCAGCGGGTGGCGCAGGAGGTGCCGTGGATGTGGACACCGCCTGCGCATACGTCCTTGCTGGCCCTGCCACCGGCGTGGATGGGGTCGCCATCACGGGGTCCCTTTAAGGGCTACACCCACCCCAAAGTCACAGGCCTTAATGGTCTTTAATGGCCTCTTATGTTAACTGAGCAGAGGAGCCCTTAACGAGGCACCTCTCCCCTCGTTGACAATTGGGGAGAGGCCTTGCTCCCTCTGCTCAGTTGTCTTAATTGGGTTTTTTTTTTATTAATTTGGAAGGAAAGGGTTCTCAGAGAGAGAGGGGAGAAACAGAGGGTAACGGAGAAAGAGAGAGAGGGGTGGGAAGGGGGGGGGGCTGCGAGGGCAGGTCTCCCCTCGCAGCTGTGGGTGGGTGCACTCCCCAGATGGCAAAACACAAAAGTCTTTGGGGTGGTCTTCAGGTGGGGGGAGAAGATGTCTTCACCTGGGGTAGCTGGAGCCACCAGGCACTCCTAACGATCTTTAATAGGGTGATTAAGAAAAACAAACAATCTTCAGCCTGGTAGCTCCAGCTATCCCAGGCTAGGCAAATGTTGGGGGGGGGGTGGGGGGGGTTCCAATTGTGGGGGGGGCCTAGTTGTAAGCACAGCCCCCACGCACACTACCACACACACACACACCCCCCCGCGATGTTCCGGCCCTCAGTGGTCTTCTTTCCTCCCCCCACCGATACAACAAAGTCTGTTTGGGGAAATGCACCCACACCCACCTGTAGAATGTAGAGTCTCCCTCCTTCCACACTGGATGGTTGTTGTGGTTTTTTCCCCCTCTCTCCAACTCTTTGCAGAATGGTAAAGATGTTCAAAGTTTTCTGTTCTCCTCCTCTCCCTCTGGGTAAAGTTGGTGGTGAAGCCCCTTCCTTCCTTCTATTCCTGGGCTGGTCTCAGGGCTCTCCAGGCAGGAGCTCAAGTTGCTAGCTGCTCCACTCACTGCTCACAGCTCCAACTGAGCAGGACACGCCTCCACAGCTCCACGATTGGTCCTTGTGCATGAAACTCTTTTAGAGTCCACCTGTGAAAACATAAAACAATAACGGTGCCACCCAACCTGGGTGACACTCCAGACATTTACAAGGCCCTTTTTTTCCCCCCCTTTTTTTGTTTTTTTTTTGTGTTTGTTTTTTTTTTGGGCACTAAAATCACAATTTTTCCCCAGTGCCCCCTATAAAAGGGAAGGGGACACTAAAAGCACCGGCAATTAAAACAAATTAACTTTAAAACGTAAAATCAAATTAAAATTTGGTTGCCGGGCGTGATGATGCACTCCAGTCCCTCCGGTGCCCACCTCTCGCGGAAGGCCGCGAGCGTACCGGTGGACACCGCGTGCTCCATCTCCAAGGACACCCTGGACCGGATGTAAGAGCGGAAGAGAGGCAGGCAGTCAGGTTGAACGACCCCCTCGACCGCCCGCTGCCTGGACCGGCTGATGGCACCCTTGGCCGTGCCCAGGAGCAGTCCTACGAGGAGGCCTTCGGACCTACCCGCTCCCCTCCGCACAGGGTGCCCAAAGATCAGGAGGGTGGGACTGAAGTGCAGCCAGAATTTCAGGAGCAGCCCCTTCAAATAATGGAACAGGGGCTGCAACCTCGTGCACTCAATAAAAACATGGAACACGGACTCCTCCAGACCGCAGAAATTGCAGGCGGCCTGGGAGTCCGTGAACCGGCTTAAAAATTTGTTGCACGGCACTGCTCCGTGCACCACCCTCCAGGCCAAGTCCCCGATGAATAGTGGGAGGACCCCTGCGTAGAGTGCCCTCCATCGGGGACCCCCGCCTCCTCCGGACGGCAAGATGGTACGCCATGGCGTGTCCGGACGGCCGGCGAGGATGGCAAAGTTGAGGGTGTGCAGGAGCAGCCCGTACAGGAAACCCCTCCGCGCGGAACTGAAAGGCACGGAGGGGATTTCCCCGAGGCGGCTCAAGTTGTGAGGCGCCGGCCCCCGAGGGAGGTTCCGGGGTTTGGCGCCGATGAGGAATTCCGTCCGGACGGGGGTCAGTTCGGACGGGATCTCCCCACGTGCTTGAGCCTCCTCGATACACCTAACGGAGTCAGGGCCCAGAGCTGTTTTTAGCGACTCGATGGCATCGGCCGCGCGGCGGACGTTGGCAGAATTTAGGCGCCGCGCCAGCGTGACTGGCGCCATCCAGCCCGCTCCTCCGCCATCGAGCAGGTCCCTGACCCTGGTCACCTCACCAGCCACAGCCCTCTCTTCCGACCGCCACATGAAGCCTCGGCCGTGGAGGTACGGATTCCCGAGCAGCGGTTCCTGCAGGACGGCCGCCACTCCAGCCGGCGGAGAGCTGCGCTTGGTGGAGACTTTGTTCCAGACCCTGATGAGTTCCCTGTAAAAGACAGGCAGCTCCCGGAGGGCGGTCCTGGCACCCCCCAAGTTCACAAACAGGAGCTGCGTGTCATAATTGAGGTCGAGCTGCTGGCGGAAGAAATACCTCGCCAGAGCACACCACCTAGGAGGGGGCTCGACGTAAAGGTATCTCTGCAGGGTCTGAAGACGGAAAGTCGCGAGCTGGGCGCTGACGCACACCAACGACTGACCGCCCTCCTCAAGCGGGAGACTCAAGACCGCGACAGAGACCCAGTGCTTCCTGTTGTTCCAGAAGAAGTCCACCAGCTTCTTCTGTATCTTGGCGACAAACGCAGGGGGAGGGGTCAAAGTGACCAGCCGGTACCACAGCATTGCGGCCACCAGCTGGTTTATGACTAGCGCTCGACCCCTGTAGGACAGCACTCGGAGCAGTCCTGTCCAGCGCCCTAGGCGAGCGGCGACCTTGGCCTCCAGCTCCTGCCAGTTCGCCGGCCAGGCTTCCTCGTCGGGGCTAAGGTAGACTCCCAGATAGAGGAGATGGGTCGTGCTCCAGGCAAAAGGCCTGAGCTCCTCCGGCAGGGAGTCCACCCGCCACTGACCCACCAGGAGTCCGGAACATTTCTCCCAGTTGATCCTGGCGGAGGACGCGGCCGAGTAAATCTCCTGGCACTCACGCATCCTCCGCAGGTCAGCGGGATCCTCTACCGCGAGGAGCACGTCATCGGCGTAAGCCGAGAGGACGACCTCCACGCCCGGCCCTTGCAGAGCCAGTCCCGTCAACCTCGTCCGCAAGAGGCGCAGGAAAGGCTCCACGCAAACGGCGTATAACTGGCCGGACATGGGGCATCCCTGGCGCACCCCTCTCCTAAAGCGAAGGGGCGCCGTCAAGGACCCGTTAACCTTAATCAGACACTCCGCGGCGGCGTACAAAAGTCGGATCCGGGCGACGAAATGCGTCCCGAACCCGAAAGCGCGCAGAGTTCCGAGCAGATAGTCGTGATCCACCCTGTCGAACGCCTTCTCTTGGTCGAGGGATAGGAAGGCGACCGACAGACCAGCCTCCTGGGAGCAATGGATGAGGTCCCGGACCAGATGGATGTTGTCGTGGATCGTCCGGCCCGGGACCGTGTATGACTGGTCGGGGTGGATCATGTGGTCCAGCACGGCACCAAGGCGAGCAGACATCGCCCTGGCGAAGATTTTGTAGTCCGTGCTGAGGAGGGAGACCGGGCGCCAGTTCTTAAGGAGGCGGAGATCGCCCTTCTTAGGCAGCAGGACGATGACTGCCCTGCGCCAAGAGAGGGGCATCTCCCCGGTCGCCAGACTTTCCCCCAGGACCCGCGCGTAGTCGCCCCCCAGGACGTCCCAGAACGCCCTGTGGAACTCCACGGTCAGCCCGTCCAGCCCTGGGGATTTTCCCCTCGAGAGCCGGGCGAGGGCACCGGTCAGCTCCGCCAGGCTTAGCGGAGCTTCTAGATTTTCAGCGCCCTCCGGGCTGACCTTCGGCAGGTCCTCCCACAAAACTCTACGCGCTTCCTCGCTGGACGGATCCGGAGAGAACAGAGCCCCGTAATATTCACGGACCCTGTTGTTGACGCCCTCCGGATCCGAGACGAGAGAGCCGTCGTCGGCCAGCAGCGTCAAGAGCTGCTTACGGACACTCTGCCTTTTTTCCAGCGAGTAGAAGAAGGGGGAGCCGCGGTCCAGATCCCGCAGGAACCGGATCCGCGACCTCACGAACGCGCCTCGGGACCCGACGAGCTGCAGGTCCTTCAGCGCGGCCTTCTTCGCTTCGTACACCGTCCGCAGGGCCGGGTCCTGGACGACTTGACCGAGACGGGCTTCCAGGTCGAGCACCTCTTTTTCTAGGCGCCCGACTCTGGCCGCCCGCCTCTTGGTCGACCCCCTCGCGTACTCTTGACAGAAGACGCGGACGTGAGCCTTGCCCACGTCCCACCATAGCCTCAAGGAGGGGAAGCCCCCCTGCTTCCTTCTCCAGTCGGACCAGAATCGACGGAACGAGTCCTGGAACCGCACGTCCTCCAGCAGCCGGTTGTTAAAGTGCCAGTACGCGGACCCCGTCCTCGCGCGGAGCGAAGCGAGCTCCGCCCACACCAGGTGGTGGTCCGAACACGGCACCGGCCGCATGGAGGCCGCCGGGACGCAGGAAACGTACGCCCGAGACACGTAAAGGCGGTCGACTCTAGACCATCCAACTCCAGGCCTCACCCAAGTAAAGGCGCTGGAGTCGGGGTGGAGATTTCGCCAGACGTCCACCAAGTCGAAGGACCCGACCAGGTCCCTCAACTTCTCCATCGCCGTCATGCACTGCGGGGCACCGGAGCGGTCCCTCGCCTCGAGGGTGCAGTTAAAATCCCCCCCGAGGACAATGCAGTCGCCGACATCGACGGAGCCAAGAAGAGCGGACACCTCTTCAAAGAAGCGCGTTTGCTGCGGGCCGGGATGAGGGGCGTACACGTTCACGAGATGGAGCGGCACGTCCCCCAGGCGAACCGTTACGTGCAGCAAGCGGCCTGGCACGGGCTCCTCGACCCCCAAGATCTCCGGCTGAAAATGCGGGCCCAGCAAGATGGCCACCCCACTAGAAATGGCGGTGAGGTGGCTCATGCGGACCTCTCCTTGCCATTCCAGGAGCCACGTGGCTTCGTCTCCCGGAACGGTGTGGGTTTCTTGCAGGAAGCACACCGCATATTTCCCCTCCCGCAGGAGCGAAAAATTGTCAAATCTACGGCGTGCCCCTCTGCCGCCGTTGATGTTGAGGCTGGCTATGGTTATCTTCATGGCAAAAGCATAGTGCAACCTCTACCTTAACCTATTGTGGGGGAGGGAGCGGAGTCTTTTGTTGAACTCCGCTCCCTCCGCAGCCCAGCGAGGAGTCCCTCGAGCTCGCGCAGCTCAAGGTGCTGCTCCTTTGTCAAGGGCCCGCCCGCGGCCAAGGTTTTAACGGCGGCGCGGACGGACCCCTTGATCAGCTCCGGCTCGGACCATTTTTCCAGGGCCAGTCGGGCTTGGTCGCGGCGACCCCGGCTCTGGGCCAAAAAGTCCCGGAGTTCCTTTGCAGGAACGAGGAGGGCCTCAGCGGCGGCCGCGAGCAGATCCACCGCCTCCCTGGCGGTGGTCTCTAGGTCTTCACCCGCGTCCCCCACCGAGTCCCCGTCCTCCTCCGGGAGGTGGCCGCCAGCAGCCGGCCCATCGACCGCACAAGGTACGGCAAATGAACCGGCCGCTCCAACCGGCCCTGGCACTGCCCCGATCCCACCCCCAGGATCGTCGGCAGAGGAGTCCCCACTGGGCTCTTTTAAAAATGGTGCCGGGTCGGGAAATGACAGCGGAAGGGGTTCCCCCTCCGCCCCAGGAACCGGAGAACAAGGAGAGACCCGGCCATAGGAAATCCCCAGGCCCTCCAAGTGCTCCAGCTCCAAAGTAAGGGGCGAGGGTGGGTGTTCCTCCCCCTCCCCGCTGCCACCCCCCGGCCCAGCATCTACAGTGTCATAATTATTTAATTTTTTTTCTGCCGGGTCGAGCGACTCCCGGGGGAAGTTGGATAATAGCTGGGCGGGCTCAGGTTCGGCCTTTTCGGCCTCGCCCGCCTCAGTCCCCGGGACGCCCGGCCCGGCGGCTACGCATTCCTCCGCGGTCCCCACGCCCCCCACGACAGGCAGATCTTCCACTCCATCCCCGGGAGGCAGAGGCTGGGCAGCCTCAACTGTCTCATCCTCCCCGGGGAAAGACTCCTCGCGCCTGCAGCGCAATTTGGGGGCGCTGGTGGGGGACGCGGGACACGCGGCGGGCACCGCCTCCTCCGCGGAGGGATGTTGTTCCCCCTCCGCCTCATTGGGGCGGTGCCTCTTTTTGTTCCTGGGGGCGCGCGGAGTCAGGGAGACCTCCATGTCTGCCGAGGCCTCCCGCTCCGCCCCCCCCTTTTCCTTTTCTTGCCCGCGCCTGGGCCCCTCTGTGGTGGTATTCAAGGGCCCGGGCACGGGCTCGGGGCACCCCGCGCTCGCCGGTGACTGGGTTGGGCTGAGCGCGGTGGTCAGACTTTCCGGCGCACCGAGGGGACCCGCCTCTAGATGTTTCTCCTTCTTCCGCGCCTTCTTTCCGCTCGGACGCTCTCCCTCCCCCCCGCCGGAGGCCCTGAAAACAAAGGCCTCCGACGATGCCCGCGCACCCATGGCTCCCGGCACGCGGACGCAACTAGGGGGAGGGGTGGCGGCGGCGCCAGCCTTGGCCGCCTTCGGTGGTTTGGCGGCCTTGGAGGCGGGGCAGTTCTTGCGAACGTGCCCCACCTCCCTGCAGGCATGGCACCGCACGCCGTCCGACGTCCAGAAGACGCGGTAGGCAGTCCCCTCGTGCACCACATTAAAATGACCTTCCGTCGTCTCCTCCCGCGCCAGCCGGACAAAGAGCTGGCGGCGGAAGGAGAACACGTGGCGCAGGCTGTTCTCCCTGAGGCCGAGCGGTATGGGGTTGATCCCTGACCTTACCTCCCCCAGTTGTTGTAGGTGAGGGAGGAGGAGCTCAGCGGAAACAAAGGGCGGGACGTTTGAAACGATGACCCTCTGCGCGGTGGCCTCGAGAGGGTCCACCGGCAGGAACGTCCCGCCCACCGTGAGCCCCTTTTCAAGGGCCAGGGACACCGCCCGCTCCGACCCCAGGAAGAACACGGCCTTCCCAGACATCTTGGAGGCTGCGACAATGGCCGAGGGGCCGACTACCCCAGCCATCGCCCGCACGCACTCCTCAATGCTCATTGTGGGGTGAGTGTAGCTCTTGACCCCGTGTTTCCTGGTTATAAGTCTGAACGGTGGCAGGGCAGCGGGTGGCGCAGGAGGTGCCGTGGATGTGGACACCGCCTGCGCATACGTCCTTGCTGGCCCTGCCACCGGCGTGGATGGGGTCGCCATCACGGGGTCCCTTTAAGGGCTACACCCACCCCAAAGTCACAGGCCTTAATGGTCTTTAATGGCCTCTTATGTTAACTGAGCAGAGGAGCCCTTAATGAGGCACCTCTCCCCTCGTTGACAATTGGGGAGAGGCCTTGCTCCCTCTGCTCAGTTGTCTTAATTGGGTTTTTTTTTTTTTTTTTTTTTTATTAATTTGGAAGGAAAGGGTTCTCAGAGAGAGAGGGGAGAAACAGAGGGTAACGGAGAAAGAGAGAGGGGGGTGGGAAGGGGGGGGGGCTGCGAGGGCAGGTCTCCCCTCGCAGCTGTGGGTGGGTGCACTCCCCAGATGGCAAAACACAAAAGTCTTTGGGGTGGTCTTCAGGTGGGGGAGAAGATGTCTTCACCTGGGGTAGCTGGAGCCACCAGGCACTCCTAACGATCTTTAATTGGGTGATTGATGACAATCTTCAGCCTGGTAGCTCCAGCTATCCCAGGCTAGGCAAATGTGGGGGGGTGGGGGGGGTTCCAATTGTGGGGGGGGCCCAGTTGTAAGCACGGCCCCCACGCACACTACCACACACACACACACACACCCCCCGCGATGTTCCGGCCCTCAGTGGTCTTCTTTCCTCCCCCCACCGATACAACAAAGTCTGTTTGGGGAAATGCACCCACACCCACCTGTAGAATGTAGAGTCTCCCTCCTTCCACACTGATGGTTGTTGTGGTTTTTCCCCCTCTCTCCAACTCTTTGCAGAATGGTAAAGATGTTCAAAGTTTTCTGTTCTCCTCCTCTCCCTCTGGGTAAAGTTGGTGGTGAAGCCCCTTCCTTCCTTCTATTCCTGGGCTGGTCTCAGGGCTCTCCAGGCAGGAGCTCAAGTTGCTAGCTGCTCCACTCACTGCTCACAGCTCCAACTGAGCAGGACACGCCTCCACAGCTCCACGATTGGTCCTTGTGCATGAAACTCTTTTAGAGTCTACCTGTGAAAACATAAAACAATAACGGTGCCACCCAACCTGGGTGACACTCCAGACATTTACAAGGCCCTTTTTTTCCCCCCCTTTTTTTTTTTTTTTTGTGTTTTTCTTTTTTTGGTTTTTTTTTTGGGCACTAAAATCACAATTTTTCCCCAGTGCCCCCTATAAAAGGGAAGGGGACACTAAAAGCACCGGCAATTAAAACAAATTAACTTTAAAACGTAAAATCAAATTAAAATTTGGTTGCCGGGCGTGATGATGCACTCCAGTCCCTCCGGTGCCCACCTCTCGCGGAAGGCCGCGAGCGTACCGGTGGACACCGCGTGCTCCATCTCCAAGGACACCCTGGACCGGATGTAAGAGCGGAAGAGAGGCAGGCAGTCAGGTTGAACGACCCCCTCGACCGCCCGCTGCCTGGACCGGCTGATGGCACCCTTGGCCGTGCCCAGGAGCAGTCCTACGAGGAGGCCCTCGGACCTACCCGCTCCCCTCCGCACAGGGTGCCCAAAGATCAGGAGAGTGGGACTGAAGTGCAGCCAGAATTTCAGGAGCAGCCCCTTCAAATAGTGGAACAGGGGCTGCAACCTTGTGCATTCAATAAAAACATGGAACACGGACTCCTCCAGACCGCAGAAATTGCAGGCGGCCTGGGAGTCCGTGAACCGGCTTAAAAATTTGTTGCACGGCACTGCTCCGTGCACCACCCTCCAGGCCAAGTCCCCGATGAATAGTGGGAGGACCCCTGCGTAGAGTGCCCTCCATCGGGGACCCCCGCCTCCTCCGGACGGCAAGATGGTGCGCCATGGCGTGTCCGGACGGCTGGCGAGGATGGCAAAGTTGAGGGTGTGCAGGAGCAGCCCGTACAGGAAACCCCTCCGCGCGGAACTGAAAGGCACGGAGGGGATTTCCCCGAGGCGGCTCAAGTTGTGAGGCGCCGGCCCCCGAGGGAGGTTCCGGGGTTTGGCGCCGATGAGGAATTCCGTCCGGACGGGGGTCAGTTCGGACGGGATCTCCCCACGTGCTTGAGCCTCCTCGATACACCTAACGGAGTCAGGGCCCAGAGCTGTTTTTAGCGACTCGATGGCATCGGCCGCGCGGCGGACGTTGGCAGAATTTAGGCGCCGCGCCAGCGTGACTGGCGCCATCCAGCCCGCTCCTCCGCCATCGAGCAGGTCCCTGACCCTGGTCACCTCACCAGCCACAGCCCTCTCTTCCGACCGCCACATGAAGCCTCGGCCGTGGAGGTACGGATTCCCGAGCAGCGGTTCCTGCAGGACGGCCGCCACTCCAGCCGGCGGAGAGCTGCGCTTGGTGGAGACTTTGTTCCAGACCCTGATGAGTTCCCTGTAAAAGACAGGCAGCTCCCGGAGGGCGGTCCTGGCACCCCCCAAGTTCACAAACAGGAGCTGCGTGTCATAATTGAGGTCGAGCTGCTGGCGGAAGAAATACCTCGCCAGAGCACACCACCTAGGAGGGGGCTCGACGTAAAGGTATCTCTGCAGGGTCTGAAGACGGAAAGTCGCGAGCTGGGCGCTGACGCACACCAACGACTGACCGCCCTCCTCAAGCGGGAGACTCAAGACCGCGACAGAGACCCAGTGCTTCCTGTTGTTCCAGAAGAAGTCCACCAGCTTCTTCTGTATCTTGGCGACAAACGCAGGGGGAGGGGTCAAAGTGACCAGCCGGTACCACAGCATTGCGGCCACCAGCTGGTTTATGACTAGCGCTCGACCCCTGTAGGACAGCACTCGGAGCAGTCCTGTCCAGCGCCCTAGGCGAGCGGCGACCTTGGCCTCCAGCTCCTGCCAGTTCGCCGGCCAGGCTTCCTCGTCGGGGCTAAGGTAGACTCCCAGATAGAGGAGATGGGTCGTGCTCCAGGCAAAAGGCCTGAGCTCCTCCGGCAGGGAGTCCACCCGCCACTGACCCACCAGGAGTCCGGAACATTTCTCCCAGTTGATCCTGGCGGAGGACGCGGCCGAGTAAATCTCCTGGCACTCACGCATCCTCCGCAGGTCAGCGGGATCCTCTACCGCGAGGAGCACGTCATCGGCGTAAGCCGAGAGGACGACCTCCACGCCCGGCCCTTGCAGAGCCAGTCCCGTCAACCTCGTCCGCAAGAGGCGCAGGAAAGGCTCCACGCAAACGGCGTATAACTGGCCGGACATGGGGCATCCCTGGCGCACCCCTCTCCTAAAGCGAAGGGGCGCCGTCAAGGACCCGTTAACCTTAATCAGACACTCCGCGGCGGCGTACAAAAGTCGGATCCGGGCGACGAAATGCGTCCCGAACCCGAAAGCGCGCAGAGTTCCGAGCAGATAGTCGTGATCCACCCTGTCGAACGCCTTCTCTTGGTCGAGGGATAGGAAGGCGACCGACAGACCAGCCTCCTGGGAGCAATGGATGAGGTCCCGGACCAGATGGATGTTGTCGTGGATCGTCCGGCCCGGGACCGTGTATGACTGGTCGGGGTGAATCATGTGGTCCAGCACGGCACCAAGGCGAGCAGACATCGCCCTGGCGAAGATTTTGTAGTCCGTGCTGAGGAGGGAGACCGGGCGCCAGTTCTTAAGGAGGCGGAGATCGCCCTTCTTAGGCAGCAGGACGATGACTGCCCTGCGCCAAGAGAGGGGCATCTCCCCGGTCGCCAGACTTTCCCCCAGGACCCGCGCGTAGTCGCCCCCCAGGACGTCCCAGAACGCCCTGTGGAACTCCACGGTCAGCCCGTCCAGCCCCGGGGATTTTCCCCTCGAGAGCCGGGCGAGGGCACCGGTCAGCTCCGCCAGGCTTAGCGGAGCTTCCAGATTTTCGGCGCCCTCCGGGCCGACCCTCGGCAGGTCCTCCCACAAAACTCTACGCGCTTCCTCGCTGGACGGATCCGGAGAGAACAGAGCCCCGTAATATTCTCGGACCCTGTTGTTGACGCCCTCCGGATCCGAGACGAGAGAGCCGTCGTCGGCCAGCAGCGTCAAGAGCTGCTTACGGACACTCTGCCTTTTTTCCAGCGAGTAGAAGAAGGGGGAGCCGCGGTCCAGATCCCGCAGGAACCGGATCCGCGACCTCACGAACGCGCCTCGGGACCCGACGAGCTGCAGGTCCTTCAGCGCGGCCTTCTTCGCTTCGTACACCGTCCGCAGGGCCGGGTCCTGGACGACTTGACCGAGACGGGCTTCCAGGTCGAGCACCTCTTTTTCTAGGCGCCCGACTCTGGCCGCCCGCCTCTTGGTCGACCCCCTCGCGTACTCTTGACAGAAGACGCGGACGTGAGCCTTGCCCACGTCCCACCATAGCCTCAAGGAGGGGAAGCCCCCCTGCTTCCTTCTCCAGTCGGACCAGAATCGACGGAACGAGTCCTGGAACCGCACGTCCTCCAGCAGCCGGTTGTTAAAGTGCCAGTACGCGGACCCCGTCCTCGCGCGGAGCGAAGCGAGCTCCGCCCACACCAGGTGGTGGTCCGAACACGGCACCGGCCGCATGGAGGCCGCCGGGACGCAGGAAACGTACGCCCGAGACACGTAAAGGCGGTCGACTCTAGACCATCCGACTCCAGGCCTCACCCAAGTAAAGGCGCTGGAGTCGGGGTGGAGATTTCGCCAGACGTCCACCAAGTCGAAGGACCCGACCAGGTCCCTCAACTTCTCCATCGCCGTCATGCACTGCGGGGCACCGGAGCGGTCCCTCGCCTCGAGGGTGCAGTTAAAATCCCCCCCGAGGACAATGCAGTCGCCGACGTCGACGGAGCCAAGAAGAGCGGACACCTCTTCAAAGAAGCGCGTTTGCTGCGGGCCGGGATGAGGGGCGTACACGTTCACGAGATGGAGCGGCACGTCCCCCAGGCGAACCGTTACGTGCAGCAAGCGGCCTGGCACGGGCTCCTCGACCCCCAAGATCTCCGGCTGAAAATGCGGGCCCAGCAAGATGGCCACCCCACTAGAAATGGCGGTGAGGTGGCTCATGCGGACCTCTCCTTGCCATTCCAGGAGCCACGTGGCTTCGTCTCCCGGAACGGTGTGGGTTTCTTGCAGGAAGCACACCGCATATTTCCCCTCCCGCAGGAGCGAAAAATTGTCAAATCTACGGCGTGCCCCTCTGCCGCCGTTGATGTTGAGGCTGGCTATGGTTATCTTCATGACAAAAGCATAGTGCAACCTCTACCTTAACCTATTGTGGGGGAGGGAGCGGAGTCTTTTGTTGAACTCCGCTCCCTCCGCAGCCCAGCGAGGAGTCCCTCGAGCTCGCGCAGCTCAAGGTGCTGCTCCTTTGTCAAGGGCCCGCCCGCGGCCAAGGTTTTAACGGCGGCGCGGACGGACCCCTTGATCAGCTCCGGCTCGGACCATTTTTCCAGGGCCAGTCGGGCTTGGTCGCGGCGACCCCGGCTCTGGGCCAAAAAGTCCCGGAGTTCCTTTGCAGGAACGAGGAGGGCCTCAGCGGCGGCCGCGAGCAGATCCACCGCCTCCCTGGCGGTGGTCTCTAGGTCTTCACCCGCGTCCCCCACCGAGTCCCCGTCCTCCTCCGGGAGGTGGCCGCCAGCAGCCGGCCCATCGACCGCACAAGGTACGGCAAATGAACCGGCCGCTCCAACCGGCCCTGGCACTGCCCCGATCCCACCCCCAGGATCGTCGGCAGAGGAGTCCCCACTGGGCTCTTTTAAAAATGGTGCCGGGTCGGGAAATGACAGCGGAAGGGGTTCCCCCTCCGCCCCAGGAACCGGAGAACAAGGAGAGACCCGGCCATAGGAAATCCCCAGGCCCTCCAAGTGCTCCAGCTCCAAAGTAAGGGGCGAGGGTGGGTGTTCCTCCCCCTCCCCGCTGCCACCCCCCGGCCCAGCATCTACAGTATCATTAAAATCAATTGTTTCATTCTCTGCCGGGTCGAGCAAATCCCGGGGGAAGTTGGGTAATAGCTGGGCGGGCTCAGGTTCGGCCTTTTCGGCCTCGCCCGCCTCAGTCCCCGGGACGCCCGGCCCGGCGGCTACGCATTCCTCCGCGGTCCCCACGCCCCCCACGACAGGCAGATCTTCCACTCCATCCCCGGGAGGCAGAGGCTGGGCAGCCTCAACTGTCTCACCCTCCCCGGGGAAAGACTCCTCGCGCCTGCAGCGCAATTTGGGGGCGCTGGTGGGGGACGCGGGACACGCGGCGGGCACCGCCTCCTCCGCGGAGGGATGTTGTTCCCCCTCCGCCTCATTGGGGCGGTGCCTCTTTTTGTTCCTGGGGGCGCGCGGAGTCAGGGAGACCTCCATGTCTGCCGAGGCCTCCCGCTCCGCCCCCCCCTTTTCCTTTTCTTGCCCGCGCCTGGGCCCCTCTGTGGTGGTATTCAAGGGCCCGGGCACGGGCTCGGGGCACCCCGCGCTCGCCGGTGACTGGGTTGGGCTGAGCGCGGTGGTCAGACTTTCCGGCGCACCGAGGGGACCCGCCTCTAGATGTTTCTCCTTCTTCCGCGCCTTCTTTCCGCTCGGACGCTCTCCCTCCCCCCCGCCGGAGGCCCTGAAAACAAAGGCCTCCGACGATGCCCGCGCACCCATGGCTCCCGGCACGCGGACGCAACTAGGGGGAGGGGTGGCGGCAGCGCCAGCCTTGGCCGCCTTCGGTGGTTTGGCGGCCTTGGAGGCGGGGCAGTTCTTACGAACATGCCCCACCTCCCTGCAGGCATGGCACCGCACGCCGTCCGACGTCCAGAAGACGCGGTAGGCAGTCCCCTCGTGCACCACATTAAAGTGCCCTTCTGTCACGTCCTCCCGCGCCAGCCGGACAAAGAGCTGGCGGCGGAAGGAGAACACGTGGCGCAGGCTGTTCTCCCTGAGGCCGAGCGGTATGGGGTTGATCCCTGACCTTACCTCCCCCAGTTGTTGTAGGTGAGGGAGGAGGAGCTCAGCGGGAACAAAGGGCGGGACGTTCGACACGATGACCCTCTGCGCGGTGGCCTCGAGAGGATCCACCGGCAGGAACGTCCCGCCCACCGTGAGCCCCTTTTCGAGGGCCAGGGACACCGCCCGCTCCGACCCCAGGAAGAAAACAGCCTTCCCAGACATCTTGGAGGCTGCGACAATGGCCGAGGGGCCGACTACCCCAGCCATCGCCCGCACGCACTCCTCAATGCTCATTGTGGGGTGAGTGTAGCTCTTGACCCCGTGTTTTCTAGTAATTAATCTAAATGGTGGCAGGGCAGCGGGTGGCGCAGGAGGTGCTGTGGAAGCGGTTGCCACCTGCGCATACGTCCTTGCTGGCCCTGCCACCGGCGTGGATGGGGTCGCCATCACGGGGTCCCTTTAAGGGCTACACCCACCCCAAAGTCACAGGCCTTAATGGTCTTTAATGGCCTCTTATGTTCACTGAGCAGAGGAGCCCTTAACGAGGCACCTCTCCCCTCGTTGACAATTGGGGAGAGGCCTTGCTCCCTCTGCTCAGTTGTCTTAATTGGTTTTTTTTTTAAATTTGGAAGGAAAGGGTTCTCAGAGAGAGAGGGGAGAAACAGAGTAGCAGAGAAAAGAGAGAGGGGGGTGGGAAGCGGGGGGGGCTGCGAGGGCAGGTCTCCCCTCGCAGCTGTGGGTGGGTGCACTCCCCAGATGGCAAAACACACAAAAAAAACACAGTCTTTGGGGTGGTCTTCAGGTGGGGGGAGAAGATGTCTTCACCTGGGGTAGCTGGAGCCACCAGGCACTCCCAACGATCTTTAATTGGGTGATTGAGAAAAACAACAATCTTCAGCCTGGTAGCTCCAGCTATCCCAGGCTAGGCAAATGTGGGGGGTGGGGGGGGTTCCAATTGTGGGGGGGGCCTAGTTGTAAGCAAGGCCCCCACACACACTACCACACACACACACACCCCCCGCGATGTTCCGGCCCTCAGTGGTCTTCTTTCCTCCCCCCACCGATACAACAAAGTCTTTTTGGGGAAATGCACCCACACCCACCTGTTGAAATGGTAGAGTCTCCCTCCTTCCACACTGATGGTTGTTGTGGTTTTTCCCCCTCTCTCCAACTCTTTGCAGAATGGTAAAGATGTTCAAAGTTTTCTGTTCTCCTCCTCTCCCTCTGGGTAAAGTTGGTGGTGAAGCCCCTTCCTTCCTTCTATTCCTGGGCTGGTCTCAGGGCTCTCCAGGCAGGAGCTCAAGTTGCTAGCTGCTCCACTCACTGCTCACAGCTCCAACTGAGCAGGACACGCCTCCACAGCTCCACGATTGGTCCTTGTGCATGAAACTCTTTTAGAGTCTACCTGCGAAAACATAAACATTAAACTGTGCCACCCGACCTGGGTGACACACCAGACATTTACAAGGCCCTTTTTTCCTTTTTTTGGTTTTTTTTTTTGTGTTTTTTTTTTTTTTTTTTTTTTGTTTTTTTTGGGCACTAAAATCACAATTTCTCCGGTGCCCCCTATAAAAGGGAAGGGGGACACTAAAAGCACCGGCAATTAAAACAAATTAAACTTTAAAACGTAAAATCAAATTAAAATTTGGTTGCCGGGCGTGATGATGCACTCCAGTCCCTCCGGTGCCCACCTCTCGCGGAAGGCCGCGAGCGTACCGGTGGACACCGCGTGCTCCATCTCCAAGGACACCCTGGACCGGATGTAAGAGCGGAAGAGAGGCAGGCAGTCAGGTTGAACGACCCCCTCGACCGCCCGCTGCCTGGACCGGCTGATGGCACCCTTGGCCGTGCCCAGGAGCAGTCCTACGAGGAGGCCTTCGGACCTACCCGCTCCCCTCCGCACAGGGTGCCCAAAGATCAGGAGAGTGGGACTGAAGTGCAGCCAGAATTTCAGGAGCAGCCCCTTCAAATAGTGGAACAGGGGCTGCAACCTCGTGCATTCAATAAAAACATGGAACACGGACTCCTCCAGACCGCAGAAATTGCAGGCGGCCTGGGAGTCCGTGAACCGGCTTAAAAATTTATTGCACGGCACTGCTCCGTGCACCACCCTCCAGGCCAAGTCCCCGATGAATAGTGGGAGGACCCCTGCGTAGAGTGCCCTCCATCGGGGACCCCCGCCTCCTCCGGACGGCAAGATGGTACGCCATGGCGTGTCCGGACGGCCGGCGAGGATGGCAAAGTTGAGGGTGTGCAGGAGCAGCCCGTACAGGAAACCCCTCCGCGCGGAACTGAAAGGCACGGAGTGGATTTCCCCGAGGCGGCTCAAGTTGTGAGGCGCCGGCCCCCGAGGGAGGTTCCGGGGTTTGGCGCCGATGAGGAATTCCGTCCGGACGGGGGTCAGTTCGGACGGGATCTCCCCACGTGCTTGAGCCTCCTCGATACACCTAACGGAGTCAGGGCCCAGAGCTGTTTTTAGCGACTCGATGGCATCGGCCGCGCGGCGGACGTTGGCAGAATTTAGGCGCCGCGCCAGCGTGACTGGCGCCATCCAGCCCGCTCCTCCGCCATCGAGCAGGTCCCTGACCCTGGTCACCTCACCAGCCACAGCCCTCTCTTCCGACCGCCACATGAAGCCTCGGCCGTGGAGGTACGGATTCCCGAGCAGCGGTTCCTGCAGGACGGCCGCCACTCCAGCCGGCGGAGAGCTGCGCTTGGTGGAGACTTTGTTCCAGACCCTGATGAGTTCCCTGTAAAAGACAGGCAGCTCCCGGAGGGCGGTCCTGGCACCCCCCAAGTTCACAAACAGGAGCTGCGTGTCATAATTGAGGTCGAGCTGCTGGCGGAAGAAATACCTCGCCAGAGCACACCACCTAGGAGGGGGCTCGACGTAAAGGTATCTCTGCAGGGTCTGAAGACGGAAAGTCGCGAGCTGGGCGCTGACGCACACCAACGACTGACCGCCCTCCTCAAGCGGGAGACTCAAGACCGCGACAGAGACCCAGTGCTTCCTGTTGTTCCAGAAGAAGTCCACCAGCTTCTTCTGTATCTTGGCGACAAACGCAGGGGGAGGGGTCAAAGTGACCAGCCGGTACCACAGCATTGCGGCCACCAGCTGGTTTATGACTAGCGCTCGACCCCTGTAGGACAGCACTCGGAGCAGTCCTGTCCAGCGCCCTAGGCGAGCGGCGACCTTGGCCTCCAGCTCCTGCCAGTTCGCCGGCCAGGCTTCCTCGTCGGGGCTAAGGTAGACTCCCAGATAGAGGAGATGGGTCGTGCTCCAGGCAAAAGGCCTGAGCTCCTCCGGCAGGGAGTCCACCCGCCACTGACCCACCAGGAGTCCGGAACATTTCTCCCAGTTGATCCTGGCGGAGGACGCGGCCGAGTAAATCTCCTGGCACTCACGCATCCTTGTGCATGAATCCCAAAAAGTTAGTTTGCAGGTGCAGCAGGTCATCAGGAAGGCGAATGGAATGTTGGCCTTCATTGCGAGAGGGATGGAGTACAAAAGCAGGGAGGTCCTGCTGCAACTGTATAGGGTATTGGTAAGGCCGCACCTGGAGTACTGCGTGCAGTTTTGGTCACCTTACTTAAGGAAGGATATACTGGCTTTGGAGGGGGTACAGAGACGATTCACTAGGCTGATTCCAGAGATGAGGGGGTTACCTTATGATGATAGATTGAGTAGACTGAGTCTTTACTCGTTGGAGTTCAGAAGGATGAGGGGTGATCTTATAGAAACATTTAAAATAATGAAAGGGATAGACAAGATAGAGGCAGAGAAGTTGTTTCCACTGGTCGGGGAGACTAGAACTAGGGGGCACAGCCTCAAAATACGGGGGAGCCAATTGAAAACCGAGTTGAGAAGGAATTTCTTCTCCCAGAGGGTTGTGAATCTGTGGCATTCTCTGCCCAAGGAAGCAGTTGAGGCTAGCTCATTGAATGTATTCAAGTCACAGATAGATAGATTTTTAACCAATAAGGGAATTAAGGGTTACGGGGAGTGGGCCAGTAAGTGGAGCTGAGTCCACGGCCAGATCAGCCATGATCTTATTGAATGGCGGAGCAGGCTCGAGGGGCTAGATGGCCTACTTCTGTTCCTAATTCTTATGTTCTTATGTTCTTATGAGTTCACCCTGTTGTCCTGGCCATTATTTATCCCTGCACAAACATCACTAAAAATCTTGCATTATCACAGTGCTTTTTGTGGGATCTTAATGTGTGCAAATTGCCTGCCATGTTTACGTAATGACAACAGTGACTTCACTTGAAAAGTACTTCATTAGTTGTTATACACCTTGAGACGTCCCGAGGTTGTGAAAGATGCTATATAAATTGTAAATATTTCTTTCTTTCTATGTCTCAGAGAGAGAATTTTTATTTGCACTCATATCTAGGTAAATTCTTAACATGCACAGGAAACAAACAGAGAGCCATCCTTAATTTAATTCAGGATGTGTACTGGATGAATACAAAAAAATATTGCCAAGCAAATATTTGAACAAATCCCATAAGATGTCCATGCTTGAAATGAATAGCTTAACACCCTCTTTGAACATGTGGCACAGGAAAAATAACTTAAACCTGTAACAAAAACAAAAACAGAAAATGCTGGATACACTCATTGTGGAGAGAGAAACAGAGTTAACGTTTCAGGTTGTTGACTTTAGTCAGAACTAGTAAAGGTGAGAGATGTAACAGGTTTTAAGCAAGTACAGAGGTCGGGAAAGTGGGAAGGGGGTGGAGGGAAGAGGGAGGAATGAGCAAAAGGGAAGGTCTGTGATACGGTGGAAGGCAGGAATGACTAAATGACAAAGGGATGATGGGCAAGGCAAAAGGGGGTGCACATGCGACAAGTAAAGGAACAAAAGATTGTTCTAGTGGAGATATAAATGGCAGCAGCAGAATCATTACCAGCAGCATTTGTCAAAAAAATATGGGAGCAGTGGTTATGATCTGAAATTGTTGAACTCAATGTTGAGTCTGGAAGGTTATAAAGTGCCTATTTGAAAGCTGCTCTATCAATGTGGATCGTGAACGCTCAGAAATAATCTTAACTAGCTATCACTTGGTCTGTATACATCTTTCAACTTTACAAAAGCATTTTGTAAAGGGGAGGAAGGGAATGACCTCTCAGCATCTGTCCCAGCACCTCTGGCACAGAATGAGTCTCCAGCCTGCTTAAAATAAATTCTCTGCTCCACTCCTCGGCATTGTATTTCACCTTGAGCTGAGCTTCTGACCCCATATCATCTCCATCACCAAGACCGCCTAGTTTCACCTCTGTAACATCGCCCGTCTCCACTCCTGCCTCAGCCCATCACCTGCTGAAACACTCATCTATGCTTTTGTTAGATCCAGACTTGAATATCAGTTTAACACCGCAATTCAAGAAGGGAAAAAGAATAAAGGGAACTACAGGCCAGTTAGCCTGATATCAGTTGTTGGGAAAATGCTGGAATCCATTTTTAAGGAAAAGCTAACAGGGCACTTAGAAAATCATAATAATATTCGGCAGAGTCAACACGGTTTTATGTAAGGTGTTGTGTATCTGTAAAGCATGCACTCCCATGTTCCGCCACCAGGGAGCGCATCCCCTGAAGTCCCAAGGGATCCCAGCATCCCTTGGGAGCACTGTATATAAGCTAGCCCCTAAGGCCTGTTCCTCACTCTGGAGTGTCTTAATAAAGACTGAGGTCACTGTTACTTTAACCTCCCTGTGTGCAGTCTCAACTGTGTTAGGAACACAATAACTGGCGACGAGTATACGAATCCAACGCAAAGATGCATCAAACTGTGGGCATCCTGGAGAAGTTCTTGGAGGATGAGGACTGGGAAGCCTATGTCGAATGGCTAGATCAGTACTTTGTAGCCAACGAGCTGGACGGAGAAGGAAGCGCTGCAAAAAGGAGAGCGGTCCTCCTCTGCGGGGCACGGACCTACAGCCTCATGAAGAATCTTCTGGCTCCGGTGAAACCCACAGATAAGTCGTATGAGGAGCTGTGTACACTGGTTCAGGAGCATCTTAACCCGAGGCAGAGCGTGCTGATGGCGAGGTATCAGTTCTACACGTACCAGCGATCTGAAGGTCAGGAAGTGGCGAGCTACGTCGCCGAGCTAAGGTGACTTGCAGGACAATGTGAGTTTGATGGCTACCTGGAGCAGATGCTCAGAGACTTTTTTGTACTGGGCACTGGCCACAAGACCATGCTACGGAAACTTTTGACTGTAGAGACACAGACCTCAGTAAGGCCATTGCGATAGCACAGGCATTTACATCCACCAGTGATAACACAAAACAAATCTCTCAGAACACAAGTGCTAGCAATGTTTATAAATTAACTGGAACTGTGTTTGTGAACAGAAATGTACAGAGCAGAACCCACGAGTCTGCAACTGCCACCAGGCCTCAGGTGACCCAGATGACTCAGAGTCCCCAACAAAGGATGAATGCAAGGCAATTCACATCTTGTTGGCATTGTGGAGGCTTCCATTCAGCCTATTCATGCCGCTTCAAAGAGTATGTTTGCAAGAGCTCTGGAACAATGGGGCACCTCCAATGAGCTTGCAGACGAGTTGCAAGCTCTGAAAAACCTGCTAACCACCACGTGGCAGAGGAAGATCGGTCCATGGTGGATTAAAGCAATTTCGAGCCTCAGAGAGAGGAGGCAGATGCTGAAGTACACGGGGTGCACACATTTTCAATGAAATGTCTACCTATAATGCTAAATGTAAAATTGAATGGCTTACCCATAGCCATGGACCTGGACACTGGCGCTAGCCAATCCATCATGAGTAAAAAGATGTTTGAGAGACTGTGGTGCAACAAGGCACTCAGACCAGCCCTGAGCCCCATCCACACGAAACTGAGAACGTACAACAAGGAGCTCATCACTGTTCTGGGCAGCGCCATGGTCAAGGTCACCTACGAGGGCATGGTGCACGAACTGCCACTCTGGATTGTCCCGGGCGATGGCCCCACACTGCTTGGAAGGAGCTGGCTGGGCAAAGTCCGCTGGAACAAGGATGACATCCGAGCGCTATCACATGTCGATGAGGCCTCATGTACCCAGGTTCTTAACAAATTTCCTTCCCTTTTTGAGCCAGGCATTGGAAACTTTTCCGGGGCGAAGGTGCGGATCCACTTGGTCCCAGAGGCATGACCCATTCACAAGGCGCGAACGATACCTCACATGATGAGGGAAAGAGTAGAAATCGAGCTGAACAGGCTGCAACGCAAGGGCATCATCGCCCCAGTGGAATTCAGCGAGTGGGCCAGACCGATTGTTCCAGTACTCAAAAGTGATGGCACGGTCAGGATTTGCAGCGATTATAAAGTAACTATTAATCGTTTCTTGCTACAGAGCCAATATGTGCTACCTAAGGCAGACGACCTATTTGCAATGCAGGCAGGAGGCAAGACGTTCACCAAGCTTGACCTGACTTCGGCCTACATGGCGCAGGAGCTGGAGGAGTCTTCGAAGGGCCTCACCTGGTCAACACGCACAAGGGACTATTCATCTACAACAGATGCCCGTTTGGAATTCGGTCGGCTGCAGCGATCTTCCAGAGAAACATGGAGAGCCTACTCAAGTCGGTACCATGCACGATGGTTTTTCAGGACAACATATTGGTCATGGGTCGGGACCCGTTGAGCACCTACAAAACCTGGAGGAGGTCCTCCAACGACTGGATCGTGTAAGGCTGTGCTTGAAGAGGTCGAAATGCGTCTTCATGGCAACAGAAGTGGAGTTTTTGGGGAGAAAGATCGCGGCGGACGGCATTCGGCCCACAGACGCCAAGACAGAGGCTATCAGGAACGCGCCCAGACCATAGAACGTCACGGCACTGCGGTCGTTCCTGGGATTCCTCAACTATTTTGGTAACTTCCTACCGGGGTTAAGCACCTTCTTAGAGCCCCTACAATTGTTATTGCGTAAAGGTGAGAACTGGGTATGGGGAAAAAAACAAGTAATTGCTTTTGAGAAAGCCAGAAACATTTTATGCTCCAACAAGCTGCTTGTATTGTATAACCCGTGTAAAAGACTTGTGCTAGCATGTGATGTGTCGTCGTACGGAGTCGGGTGTGTATTACAACAAGCTAACGTTGCGGGGAAGTTGCAACCTGTTGCCTATGCCTCCAGGAGCTTGTCTAAGGCCGAGAGGGCCGACAGCATGATTGAGAAAGAGGCATTAGCGTGTGTGTTCGGGGTAAAGAAAATGTATCAGTACCTGCTTGGCCTCAAATTTGAGCTGGAACCCGATCACAAACCCCTCATATCCCTGTTCACGGAAAACAAGGGGATAAATACTAATCCCTCAGCCCGCATACAAAGGTGGGCACTCACGCTATCAACATATAACTATACCATCCGCCACAGGCCAGGCACTGAGAACTGTGCAGATGCTCTCAGTCGGCTACCATTGCCCACCACGGGGGTGGAAATGGTGCAGCCAGCAAACTTGTTGATGGTGGAGCAGCCCGCAGACGTGTTAATGGTCATGGAAGCATTTGAAAATGATAAATCACCTGTTACGGCCCACCAGATTAGAACTTGGACCAGCCAAGATCCTCTGCTGTCCCTATTAAAAAAACTGTGTACTGCATGGGAGCTGCGCCAACATCCCCGTTGAAATGCAAGAGCTAATCAAGCCGTTCCAGCGGCGAAAGGACGAGCTGTCCATTCAGGCAGACTGCCTGTTGTGGGGTAACCGCATAGTGCTACCCAAAAAGGACAGGGAGACATTTATCTCCGATCTCCACAGCACACACCCGGTTATAGTAATGATGAAAGCGATTGCCAGATCCCACATGTGGTGGCCCGGTATCAACTCTGACTTAGAGTCCTGTGTACGGCCATGCAGCGTGTGTGCTCATTTGAGCAACGCGCCTAGAGAGGCACCACTAAGTTTGTGGTCCTGGCCCTCCAGACCATGGTCGAGGATCCATGTCGACTATGCGGGCCGGTTTCTCGGTAAAATATTCCTGGTGGTGGTGGATGCTTTTTCAAAATGAATTGAATGTGAAATAATGTCGGGAAGCACCGCCACCGCCACCATTGAAAGCCTGAGGGCCATGTTTGCCACCCACAGCCTGCCTGACATACTGGTCAGTGACAACGGGCCATGTTTCACCAGTGCCGAATTTAAAGAATTGATGACCTGCAATGGGATCAAACATGTCACCTCGGCCCCATTTAAACCAGCCTCCAATGGGCAGGCAGAGCGGGCAGTACAAACAATCAAACAGAGCCTTAAACGAGTCACAGAAGGCTCATTCCAAACCCGCCTGTCCCAAGTACTGCTCAGCTATTGCACGAGACCCCACTCACTCACAGGGGTGACCCGGCTGATCTTCTCATGAAAAGGACACTTAAAACCAGACTCTCACTAGTTCACCCCAACTTGCATGATCAGGTAGAAAGCAGGCGGCAGCAACAAAATGTAAACAATGGTCGTGCCACTGTGTCACGGGAAATTGATCTGAATGACTCTGTGTCTGGACATGGTCCCAAGTGGATCGCGGGCACGGTGATAGCTAAAGAAGGGAGTAGGGTGTTTGTAGTCAAACTAGACAACTCTTTTTGAGTAAACAAAATAAACATTAGGTCAAATGCCCCCCAATCTCGGGGACACTTCAAACATTTTTCAACTGCCCTTTTTTTTTTTGTTTTGTTTTTTTTACTTTGTTTTTTGGGTTTTTTTGTGATTTTTTTGGGCAATAAAATCATAAATTTTTACAAGTGCCCCTTATATGAGGGGGGCACTAAAAACACCGGCAATTAAAACAAATTAAACTTTAAAACATAAAATCAAATTAAAATTTGGTTGCCGGGGGTGATGATGCACTCCAGTCCCTCCGGCGCCCACCTCTCGCGGAAGGCCGCGAGCGTACCGGTGGACACCGCGTGCTCCATCTCCAAGGACACCCTGGCGCGGATGTACGCGCGGAAGAGAGGCAGGCAGTCAGGCTGAACGACCCCCTCGACCGCCCGCTGCCTGGACCGGCTGATGGCACCCTTGGCCGTGCCCAGGAGCAGTCCTACGAGGAGGCCCTCGGACCTACCCGCTCCCCTCCGCACAGGGTGCCCAAAGATCAGGAGTGTGGGACTGAAGTGCAGCCAGAATTTCAGGAGCAGCCCCTTTAAATATTGGAACAGGGGCTGCAACCTCGTGCATTCAATAAAAACGTGGAACACGAACTCTTCCAGACCGCAGAAATTGCAGGCGCAAACTAGACAATGGACAAATTTGCAGAAAGCACTTGGACCAAACGAGGCTGCGGTTCACAGACTGCCCTGAACAACCCACAGTAGATACCACCTTTTTCGAGCCCACAACACACACCCAAAGGATCAACGACACCACCCTGGACCAGGAAATTGAAACCATCACACCCAACAGCCCAGCAAGGCCAGGCTCACCCAGCAGCCTTGCAGGGCCAACAACACGCCAGCCCAGCGAGGGCACAGCCAACACACCAGAACAGACATTTGTACCGAGGCGATCCACCAGGGAAAGAAAGGCTCCCGACCGCTCACCTTGTAAATAGTTTTCACTTTGACTTTGGGGGGGGGGGGGGAGTGATGTTGTGTATCTGTAAAGCATGCACTCCAATGTTCCACCACCAGAGAGCGCATCCCCTGAAGTCCCAAGGGATCCCAGCATCCCTTGGGAGCACTGTATATAAGCCGGCCCCTAAGGCGTTTCTCACTCTGGAGTGTCTTTATAAAGACTGAGGTCACTGTTACTTTAACCTCCCTGTGTGCAGTCTGTGTTAGGAACACAATATAAGGGATATATTGTTTGACAAATTAATTAAAGTTTTTTGAAGATGTAACTAGCAGGGTAGATAAAGGGTAACCAGTGGATTGGTTAATGGATAGAAAACAGAGAGTCAGGATAAACAGATCATTTTCAGGTTGGCAGGCTGTAACTTGTAGGGTGCTGCAAGGATCAGTGCTGGGGCCTCAGTTATTTATAATCTATATTAATGACTTTGATGAAAGAACTGAGAGAAATGTATCCAAGTTTGCTGACGATACAAGGCTAGGTGGGAAAGTAAGCTGTGAGGAGAGCACAATAAGCCTGCAAAGAGATACAGACAGATTAAGTAAGTGGGCAATAAGGTGGCAGATGGAGTATAATGTGGGGAAATGTGAGGTTATCCACTTTGGTAGGAAGAATAGAAAAAGAGAATATTTTTAAAAATGGTGAGGAACTATTAATGTTGGTGTTCAGATTTAGTTCTCCCTGTCCAGGAAACACAGAAAGTTAGCATGCAGGTACAGTAAGCAATTAGGAAGGCTAATGGGATATTGGCCTTTATTAGAAGGGAGTTGGAGAACAAGATTAAGGAAGTCTTAACTCAATTGTACAGGGCTTTGGCGAGACCACAACAGGAGTATTGTGCACAGTTCTGGTCACTTTATCTGAGGAAGGACATATTTGCCTTAGAGGCAGTGCAATATAGGTTCACTAGATTGATTCCTAGTATGAGAGGGTTATCCTTTGAGGAGAGATTGAATAGACTGGGCCTATACTCTCTGGAGTTTAGAAGAATGAGATGATCTCATTGAAACATATAAGATTCTGAGGGGGATTGACAGGGTAGATGCTGAGAGGTTTTTTCCCCTGGCTGGAGAGACTAGAACTAGGGGCATAGTCTCAGGATAAGGGGCCAGCCATTTAAGACTGAAATGGGGAGGAATTTCTTCATGAGATATGAATCTTTGGAATTCTCTACCCCAAAGGGCTGCACATGCTCAGTCATTAAATATATTCAAGGTTGAGGTGGTTAGATTTTTGAACTCTACTGGATTCAAGGGATTTGGGAATCAGGCAGGTAAGTGGAGTTGAGGTCGAAGATCAACCATGATCTTATTGAATGGTGGAGCAAATTTGAGGGGCCATAACCTTCTGAGGTTCCCACCATCATAGAAGTCAGTCTTCAGCCAATTCGGTATCAAGAAAAGGCTGAGCGCACTGGATACAGCAAAGGCTATGGACCCCGACAACATCCCGGCTGTCATGCTGAAGACTTGTGCTCCAGGACCAGCCGCGCCTTTAGCCAAACTGCTCCAGTACAGCTACAACACTGGCATCTATCCGACAATGTGGAAAACTGACCAAGTATGTCCTGTCCACAAAAAGCAGGACAAACCCAATCCAGCCAATTATCGCCCCATCAGTCTACTCTCAATAGCCAGCAAAGTGATTGAAGGTGTCGTCAACAGTGCCATCTACTCACCAATAACCTGCTCACCGATGCCAAGTTTGGGTTCCAACAGGACCATTCTGCCCAGACCTCATTACAGCCTTGGTCCAAACATGGACAAAAGAGCTGATTTCCAGAGGTGAGGTGAGAGTGACTGCCCTTGACATCAAAGCAGCATTTGACCAAGTGTGGCACCAAGGAGCCCTAGTAAAACTGAAGTCAATGGGAATCAGGGGGAAAACTCTCCACTAGCTGGAGTCATACCTAGCACAAAGGAATATGATTGGAGGTCAATCATCACAGCCCCAGGATATCACTGCAGGAGTTCCTCAGGGCAGTGTCCTAGGTCCAATCAGCTTCAGCTGCTTCATCAATGACCTTCCCTCCATCATAAGGTCAGAAGTGGGGATGTTCGCTGATGACTTCACAGTGTTCAGTTCCATTCGCAACTCCTCAGATAATGGAGCAATCCATGCTTGCATACAGCAATATCTGGACAACATTAAGGCTTGGGCTGATAAGTGGAAAGTAACATTCATGCCACACAAGTGCCAGGCATTGATTATCTCCAACAAGCGAGAATCTAATCACCGCCCCTTGACATTCAATGGCATTACCATTGCCGAATCCCCCACCATCAACATCTTGAGGGTCATTGTTGACCAGAAACTTAACTCGACCAGCCACATAAACACTGTGGCAACAAGAGTATGTCAGAGGCTGAGTATTCTGCAGCGAGTGTCTCACCTTCTGACTCCACAAAGTCTTTCCACCATCTACAAGGCACAAGTCAGGTGTGTGATGGAATACTCTCTATTTGCCTGGATGAGTACAGCTCCAACAACACTCAAGAAGCTCAACACCATCCAGGACAAAACAGCCCGCTTGATTGGCAGCTCATCCACCAGCTTAAACATTCACTCCCTCCAGAACGGACATATCGTGGCTGCAGTGTGTACCATCTACAAGATGCACTGCAGCAACTCACCAAGGCTTCTTCGGCAGCTCTTCCCAAACCCGCGACCTATACCAACCAGAAGGACAAGGGCAGCAGGCGCATGGGAACACCACCACCTCCAAGTTCCCCTCCAAGTCACACACCATCCTGACTTGGAAGTATATCGCCGTTCCTTCATCGTCACTGGGTCAAAATCCTGGAACACCCTCCCTAACAGCACTATGGGAGTACCTTCACCGGGGTGGCTTGACCCATCCACCTCCACGGAGGTGTGTGGGGGGCCTGACCCATCCACCTCCATGGCACGAACCTGGTATTGCAGTACTTCCAGGAACGGTGCAGTGGCTCTAGGCCTTTTGGCTAAGAGCATTGGCGCAGAGTGATCCTTGATGTGTGCAAGGTGACCTCTGGCGTTTGTGATTTGACAAAGAATTGGAAAGATTGGCAACGAAAAATTTAAAAAATAAAAAAAAAATAAAAAAATTAAGGATGGCAGCAGCTTCTCGGCCTTTTGGCTAAGATCATGCGTAACTGACCTGACAGGGGAGTAACCATGACCCCAACGTGGTTCTCCCTGGATCAGGAAGGTGGTTCTCCTATGCTTTTTGGAAATAGGAGGTGGGTGGGGTGGTTTGACCCATCCACCTCCACGGAGGTGTGTGGGGTTGCTGACCCATCCACCTCCATGGCACGAACCTGGTATTGCAGTACTTCCAGGAATGGTGCTTGGGCTCTAGGCCTTTTGGCTAAGAGCATTAGCGCAGGGTGATCCTTGATGTGTGCAAGGTGACCTCTGGCGTTTGTGATCTGACAAAGAATTGGAAAGATTGGCTACGAAAAATTAAAAAAAAATTAAAAATAAGGATGGCAGCAGTTCAAGAAGGCGGCTCACCACCACCTTCTCAAGGGCAATTAGGGATGGGTATTAAATGCTGGCCTTGTCAGTGATGCCCACATCTCTGGAATGAATAAAAAAAAAAAAAAAATATGGCCTACTCCTGCTCCTAATTCTTATATTCTTATGTAGACATGAGTATTCCAATGGTCTCCTGGCTGGCCTCCCATCTTCCACCCTCCATAAACTTCTGCTCTTCCAAATCTCTGCATTCCATATCCTCAACTCCTTGACTCACACCAAGTCCAGTTCACCTATCAACCCTGTGCGTGCCGGTCCAGCAACAGCTCGATTTAAAAATTCTCATTACAGATTTCAAATCCCTCCATGGCCTCACCCTTCCATATCTCTGTAACCTCCTCCAGCCCTACAACTCTCCGAGATCTTTGCACTCTTCCAATTCTGGCCTGTAGCGAATCCCTGATTTTACTCGCTTCAGGATTGGTGACTGTATCTTCAGCTGTCTGGGCCCAAAGCTCTGGAATTCCTGCCTCTCCACCTCCCAGCCTTCTTCCGTAAGATCCTTCTTACAGTTTTGGTCTCCTAACTTGAGGAAGAACATTCTTGCTATTGAGGGAGTGCAGCGTAGGTTCACCAGACTGATTCCCGGAATGGCGGGACTGACATATCAAGAAAAACTGGATCAACTGGGCTTGTATTCACTGGAGTTCAGAAGAATGAGAGGGGATCTCATAGAAACGTTTAAAATTCTGATGGGTTTAGACAGGTTAGATGCAGGAAGAATGTTCCCAATGTTGGGCAAGTCCAGAACCAGGGGTCACAGGCTAAGGATAAGGGGTAAGCCATTTAGGACTGAGATAAGGAGAAACTTCTTCACCCAGAGAGTGGTGAACCTGTGGAATTCTGTACCACAGAAGGTTGTTGAGGCCAATTCACTAAATATATTCAAAAAGGAGTTAGATGTAGTCCTTACTACTAGGGGGATCAAGGGGTATGGCGAGAAAGCAGGAATGGGCTACTGAAGTTGCATGTTCAGTCATGAACTCATTGAATGGCGGTGCAGGCTCGAAGGGCCGAATGGCCTACTCCTGCACCTATTTTCTATGTTTCTATGTGTCGCAGTTGTGTGGGGCGGACTGGTTGGGCCGGGTACTCTTTACCTTTCCATCATTGTTCATTGTTCATAGGTTTATATGTCACCTTCAGGGCTGCTGACCGAGGGCCGTGTGGCCCTTTGTCGGCCGGCGCGGACACGATGGGCCGAAATGGCCTCCTTCTGCGCTGTAAATTTCTATTGTTTCTATTGTTAAAATCTGCCTCTTTGACCAAGTATCTGGTCACTTGTCCTATAACTCCCTAAGTGCTTTGGTTTAAATTTTTGTCGCATAACACACCTGTGAAGTGCCTTGTTACTACATTAAATAACTACATAATTACTACATAATAAGTTACTACATTAAAGACGAATGTATAACTATAAGTTGCTGTTGTTTCAGGGAGTGATTCCCAGAGCTGTGTAATGTGTTCTTTCCGAACACTCTCCAGTTCTGACGAAGGATTGTTGACCCGAAACATTAACTTTGTTTCTCTCCACAGATGCTGCCTGACCCGCTGAGATTTCCACCATTTTCTGTTTTTATTCCAGATTCCAGCATCCGCAGTATTTTGCTTTTGGGTAGCCCCGCCCCCTACCCCTGACCAGCCTCGCCCCCTGACCAACCGGTGTAGCCCCGCCCCCTGAGCAGCACCGCCCCGTGGCTAGCCGGTGTAGCCCCGCTCTCCCAGCCGGTGTAACCCCGCCCCCTGGCCAGCCGGTGTAGCCCAGCCCTACCAGCCGGTGTAGCCCCGCCCCCTGCCCAGCCGATGTAACCCTTGCCGTCACGTGGTGGGGAGATCACTTCCGGGTCGGGCCCGGGAGCTCGAGTCAGCGCAGGCGCGGTGATGAGCGCTCGGCATCGGCACGACCGAGCGGCTGCTCTCTGAGCCTCTTTTTGAACAGGCTGCTTCTTTTTATTGTTTTCTTTTATTATTAATGTGGTGACTGACGCGGCCTGGCGAGTACGGGGCAGCGGGGTGTTGTGATCTGTCCTGCTCCAGGCCCCCCACAGCCTCCCTTCCCTCCCTCCCCGGTCACCATGGCGATCAGCCAGTTCCGAGCGCTCCGAGTCTGTACGTGTTTCGCGTGGCTGCTCTCCTTCTTCAAGAGGTTGATCTGCAGGCAAGTACTGAGGGCTCGCTCACTGCAGAGTGTGCTTATTAGGGTTTCTTCCCGGTTACTCACCTTTTGCAGGGTGTACACCCACCACCCCCCCCCCTTTTTATTTCAAACAATATATTTAAGTATCCATTTTCGTTGCCTGATATATTATACCTGTTTGCTTGTTTACTTTTTAAAATCCATACTGCTCGTGGGGCCTGCTGCTCTCATGTTGCTGGCACTGGTTGGCGATGTCAATGTCCTGGCTCCGCATTTCAGTGGCATAGCCTTTTACCGGCGTTTTTCAGTGATACTCACAATTTTACTTAATGTGGTACCACATTTATCTCCCTTTTTAAGGTTATTGCCTTGTGTCACACTTCAGGGTCAAGTGCAAAACATGACATTGTTCGAATGCAACTCTATTAAGGAACAAATGCAGATCCACTGCAAATAAGACTTCTGTAGTCATATTTAAAGATATTTACTGAATTTGTATTATCCATGCTCTGCATGAGCTGAGCAACTGATGTGTTGAGATCAGCAATTCTAACATAAAAAGGTGTGTGGAAATTGACTGACTTATCCAGTGCTGGTAAAGAATTGGGCCAGTTTTAAGGACAACCTATGACCCTGATTGAGAGTGCACATTCTAAGCATTCATTAGCTTGTTAATGTCTTCTAATCTTTGGACCAAATGTATTCAATTAGTTAGGCATGCCACGCAATTTATATAAATCTGAAAATAACACATCAGAGTGTTTCAGAAACTCCAAGTGAATCATTCAGTACTTTGCTCTTTCACATCTGGGGCCTTCAGTTTATAAGGATCCAATATGAACAACCACAACTTTCATTTATTTAATGTATTAAAATGTCCCAAGACGCTTCACAGGAGCATTATCAAACAAAATTTGACACCGAGACGCAAAATGTGATTTGGTCAAGAGGTAGGTTTACCGGAGCGCCTTGGAGGAAGAGAGACAGGTATAGGAGGGAATTCCAGAGTTTAGGGCCGAGGCAGCTGAAGCCACAGCTGCCAGTGGTGGAGCAATTAAAGTAGGGGATGTGCAAGAAGCCATAATTGGAGGCTGAGATCTCGGAGGGTTGTAGGGCTGGAGGAGGTTAGAGATAGGGAGGGATGAGGTCATGGAGGAATTTGAAAACACAGATGAGAATTTTAAAATTGGAAGCATTGCTGGATCGAGGGCCAATATAGGTCAACAAGCACAGAGGTAATTGGTGAGTGGGACTTGGTGCGAGTTAGGATATGGGCAGCAGAGCTTTGGATGACCAAGTTTATGGAGGGTGGAAGATGGGAGGCTGGCCAGGAGAGTGTTGGAACAGTCAAGACTAGAGGTAACAAAGGCATGGATTCAGCTTTCAGCAGCAGATGAGCTGAGGCAGGGGTGGAGTCGGGTGATGTTACGGAGGTGGAAGTAGGTGATTTTGGTGATGGTATGGATATGTGGTCGGAAGTGCATCTTGCTGTCAAATACAACAACAAGGTTCTGAACGATCTGGTTCAGTCTCACACAGTTGCCAAGATGAAGGATGGAGTCAGTGGCTAGGGAATGCAGTTTGTGGGGGGAACAGTGGCTTTGGCCTTCCCAATATTTTGCTTGTCCAGTACTGGATGTCAGACAAGCAGTCTGATAGTTTAGGAACAGTGGAGGGGTTGAGAGAGGTAGAGCTGGATGTCACCGTGCATGTGGAACCTGACATTTTTGGATGATGTCGCTAAGGAGCAGCATGTAGATGAGAAATAGGAGGGTGTCAAGGATAGATCCTTGGAGGACTCCAGAGGTAATGTGGGAGCGGGAAGAGATGCCATTGCAGATGAGTCTCTGGCTATGATTGGATAGATAAGAATGGAACCAGACGAGTGTCGTCTCAACCAGCTGGACACCAGGGTGAGGCGTTAGAGGAGGATGAAGTGGTCAACCATGTCGAAGGCTGCAGACAGGTCGAGGAGGGATAGTTTACCATGGTCACAGTCACATAGTATGTAATTTGAGATTTTGATAAGAGCCATTTCAGTACTGGTACAGGAGTTATTCAAGAATGGAGTTCCAGGAAACGTGGGCACGGATTTGGGAGGTGACAGCACATTCAAGGACTTTGGAGAGGAAAGGGAGGTTGGCGATGGGGCGGTAGTTTACAAATACAGAGGGGTCAAGGGTGTTTTTTTTTAGGCGAGAGGTGAGAACGGCAAATTTGAAGGGGAGTCGGACAGAACCTGAAGAGAGAGAACCGTTAACAATATTAGCTAACATGGAGGTCAGGAGATGAAGGAAAATTGGGTGGTCAGTACTTTGGTGGGAATAGGATCGAGGGAGCAGGAGGTGGATCATATGAGCAAGATGGAGAGGACATGAGGAGAGATAGCAGAGATATTATAGAAAAATATGAGTGCTGTGCTAGGGCAGGTAGGAACCTTAGATGAAGTTTGGCCCGGTGGGTTTGGGGAAGGGAGCGGAGCGGCAGAAGCAACTGAACGGACATGAACAAAGAACAGGCACTGATAATGGCCCTCAAATCCCAGTCCTCTGCTTCCCACGGGCACTCGCCAGAAAATGGCTAAAAAGATCTGCACCTGCCTTTCTGCTGTGCCCACCAGAGATCCCGGTCCTGAGGCCTCCTCCTTGGCTGAAACACCCCCAAACGCTACATAAATTTTTTTATAAAACCTCACATAAATACATTATAGAAATTAAAGTTGATATAAATGTTTTTGTAAAAAAATAAATTTGCCGATTTTTAAAAATTGTTTTAATTATGGTTTAAAATAAACTTGTCTTAGTGGGCATGGTTTTTAACATTAAAATGTGTTTAAAATTTTTTATTTCTTTTTATATTTTTGTATGTTTTAAAACTTTTATCAGGCGCAAGAGTTTTAAGGACATTCGTAGGGCAAGAGATGGGCAAAATAGCCCAATCTCTGCCGTGGGAATATCCTTCTCCCTGAGATGCGAAGGATCTGTCAAGCCAGAAACTTGAGAGATCGGAAAAGCCGGTTTTCGGCATATGCGCGATTGCGCGCCGAAAAACTGACTTTTGCGATGCCTTCCTGGGTCCGTACAGACCCGGGAAGATTGGGATTTCAAGGCCATCCTGTTGGGATGCCTAATAGATGAAAGCCGTCATTGATCTCTTGCGGGATGCCTTGATGCTGGGGTAAAGGCAATATATTGTGGATTAGAGAGAATTTTGCTCATTTGACCAGTGTTAATGATTCTGACGTGATTGTTAATTCTATGCTCCTAATGAGAAGCTATATTCACAAAGAACATGTGTGAGTTGGGCCTACAATGTTGTTTGCACGCTTCCTATGAGTGTGGCTTCCCACTGGAATAGAGAATGACCTCTCTGATGCCCACAGTAACATTAGGCCCCAGCATTTCTCAGGCCCTTGTGAAATTCGCCCTTACAGGTGTGTAAAATGTAATTTGTAATATATTTTGATTTATTACATTTCCTATGTGTAAATGATTTGGGGTCCACTATATTAAGTAAATACCCATGTGTACTTCATTTAAGGTTTTTATGATTTTACTTTCACTGTTATTTGCATTGTGTTATGAATTACCTATTGCAATTCATTTAAAAGGACATTCATTTTTTTTGTTTGGTTCCTGGTACAGCTAGAATCATCAAATCATAGAATGATACAGCGCAGAAGGAGGCTATTTGGCCCATCGTGCCTGTGCTGGCTCTTTGAAAGAGCTCTTCAATTAGTCCCACTCCCTTGCTCTTTCCCCATAGTGCTGTAATTGTTTTTTCTTCAAGTATTTTTCCAATTCTCTTTTGAAAGTTATTATTGAATCTGCTTCCACCATCCTTTCAGGCAGTGCATTCCAGATCACCATAACTCTGTAAATTTATTTTTCTCATATAACCCCTGGATTTTTTTGCCACTTACTGTAAATCTGTGTGGTTTGGTTATCGAGGCTTCTGCCACTGGAAACAGTTTCTCCTTATTTTATCAAAATCCTTCATGATTTTCAACATCTCTATCAACTCTCCCCTTAACTGGCTCTAAGGCACTCAACCCAGTTGCTCTAGTCTCTCCATGTAACTGAAGTCTTTCATCCCAGGCACTATTGTAGGAAATCTTCTCTGCACCCTCTCTAAGGCGGTGACATCTTTCCAAGAGTGTGGTGCTCAGGATAGTCCACAATACTCCAGCCAGGGCCTAACAATGTTTTATAAAGGTTTAACATAACTTCCTATGCCTCTTTTTATAAGCATACTGAATGATTCACTATTTATAAAACTGGCTATCTTATGGTGTAGCAGATACAGATTTTCTACATTAAACTTTTGCAGTGCAGCTTTTATTCAAGCTATAGTTTAATCAATGGCCCGAAAATTGTGGTCGGAGGCTTCCTGCGGGCGGACGCCTCCGACCAAAAATTTTTTTCCGAAAGTACCTGGTGGTCCCGGAGGAATGTATATTTATGGTTAGAGGTCTTGATAGACAGCCCAGCGCATGGGCACACATTTCCCAGGAACGTAAGCATAACCTGGGATCACGTGGGCCTAGACCACCAATGAACATGGAGTACAGGTACAACATCTGAAATCCGGCAACTTCGGGACCGAGACCGTGCCGGTTTTCGAATTTTTCCGGAAAGCAAATTATAATTTAAATGGGAAAAAATTGCGGGGTTCTTGTGCATGAAACACAAAAAGTTAGTATGTAAGTATCGCAAGTAATCAGGAAGGCCAATGGTATCTTGGCCTTTATTGCAAGGGGAATAGAGTATAAAAACAGAGAAGCCCTGCTACAACTGTACAGGGTATTGGTGAGGCCACACCGAGAGTACTGTGTGCAGTTTTGGTCTCCATATTTAAGGAAGCATGTACTTGATTTGGAGGCTGTTCAGAGAAGGTTCACGAGGTTGATTCCGGAGATGAGGGGGTTGACTTATGAAGATAGGTTGAGTAGTTTGGGCCTACACTCATTGGAGTTCAGAAGAATGAGAGGTGATCTTATCGAAACATAAAAGATAATGAGGGGGCTCGACAAGTTGGATGCAGAGAGGATATTTCCACTCATAGGGGAAACTAATAGGGGACATAGTCTCAGAATAAGGGGCTGCCCATTTAGAACTGAGATGAGGAATTTCTTCTCTGAGGGTTGTAAATCCATGGAATTCTCTGCCCCGGAGAGCAGTGGAGGCTGGGTCATTGAATATATTTAAGGCGGAGATAGACAGATTTTTGAGTGATAAGGGAGTAAAGGGTTATGGGGAGCGGGCAGGGAAATGGAGCTGAGTCCATGATCAGATCAGCCATGATCTTATTGAATGGCGGAGCAGGCTCGAGGGGCCAGGTGACCACCTCCTGCTCCTATTTCTTATGTTCTGTTGGCATTCCTTGCTGCCCACCGATTCTTGCCACCTGCAGCCCCCCAGTGCTGCGTTTTTTACTGTTTTTTTTATCGGTTTCCTCGTCCCTCGCCGCTCAATGTCGCCATCTTGACCGCCTCAAAAATGTCCGGTCTTCGGACGTTGCCGGTTTTCGGACAGCTGGATTCGAGACGTTATACCTGTATTCTCATTCTTGATAACGGGAGCTCCGTTTGTACGAGCTCCCAATACTATCAATGAGCATACCCCCCAAAACACAAACACAACACAATAAATTAAAAAAAAACACCTCACATATTTAAAATTAATTGAAATTGAATTTAATTAAATGTTTTAGAAAATAAAGTATATTTTTGAATTTTAAAAAAATGTTTTAATAAGGTTAAAACTAAACTTACCTTAGTGGACAGGGTTTTTAATATAAAAATTAGTGCTAAAATTTAATTTTTCTAGGTTTTAAAATTCTTACTGGTAAAAGTAGGCTATACACCTGTTTTTACCACGTGTAAGCGATATTCACTGGGCAGGAATTGGGTGAATAGCCCAAATCTCTGCCCCACGAATGTCCTTCTCCCGGGGATGCATGCGCTCTGTCAAAAGATATTTTGATTAATCGCAAATGCTGGTTCGTGCGCCGAGACACTGAAAATTAATTCAAAATTAAAAGATCCAAATATAGCAAAACAACTGGCTACGGTTGAATAATGGAGGCGCAAGGATAACCTGGAGTTCAGCTGATAACATTTGGGGGGACGAGATCATTTTATATTGCTGAAGAAATTATACAATTGAGGTCGCAGCCATGACTAGATTGATTGTACATGGTCTGCTCAAGAAGTCGACGTGATAGCTGAACAGCTTTTCTCATTCATAATTTCCTGCAGTGTGTTAATGTGAAATTATTGCTGCATGTATGCAGGGATACATTAAAATAGGATTCTTTATAAATTCAACACTTTGGAAACTGGCTGCAGCGAAAGTCGCTGTACACTAGTCTCGATTCATGAAATTTGCAGTACTCCTGATTTGTAACTGATTGCAGTTGGGGAGAATTCTGAATAGGGGCTTCAAATAGCATCTTGCACGTTAAGAAAAATATTAGTGTTCTTAGCTTAGTATTTAAATAGCTTCACTCTTGATCTGATAATCATGTTACAGTTCCGAAAAACAACTTTTTCACAGCTGTTTTTGAAAAAAAACTGGTTGTCATATAAGTACACAAAATTTAGCTTCTAATTTGGACGGTGGATAAGCAATGGCAGACATTTAAATATCACATGGATGAACTACAACAATTGTTCATCCCTGTGTGGCGTAAGAATTAAAAAGGGAAGGTGGCTCAACCGTGGCTAACAAGGGAAATTAGGGAAAGTATTAAATCCAAGGAAGAGGCATATAAATTGGCCAGAAAAAGCAGCAAACCTGAGGACTGGGAGAAATTTAGAATTCAGCAGAGGAGGACTAAGGGTTTAATTAGGAGGGGGAAAATGGAGTATATGAGTAAACTTGCAGGGAACATAAAATCTGACTGCAAAAGCTTCTATAGATATGTGAAGAGAAAAAGATTAGTGAAGACTAATGTAGTCCCTTGCAGTCAGAATCAGGTGAATTCATAATGGGGAACAAGGAAATGGCAGACCAAATGAATAAATACTTTGGTTCTGTCTTCACTAAGGAAGACAGGAACAACCTCCCGAAAATACTAGGAGACCGAGTGTCTAAGAGAAGGGGGAACTGAGGGATATCCTTATTAGGCAGGAAATTGTGTTAGGGAAATTGAAGGGACTGAAGGCCGATAAATTCCGAGGGCCTGATAGCCTGCATCCCAGAGTACTTAAGGAAATGGCCCTAGAAATAGTGGGTGCGTTGGTAGTCATTTTCCAATATTCTATAAACTCTGGTTCAGTTCCTATGGATTGGATGGTATCTAATGTAACCCCACTTTTTAAAACAGAAGGGAGAGACAAAACAGGGAATTATAGACCTATTAGCCTGATATCGGTAGTGGGGAAAATATTGGAATCAATTATTAAAGATGTAATAGCAGCGCATTTGGAAAGCAGTGACAGGATCGGTACAGGACAGCATGGATGTATGAAAGGGAAATCATGCTTGACAAATCTTCTAGAATTTTTTGAGGATGTAACTAGTAGAGTGGATAAGGGAGAACCAGTGGATGTGGTGTATTTGGACTATCAAAAGGCTTTTGACAAGGTCCCACACAAGAGATTAGTGTGCAAAATTAAGGCACATGGTATTGGGGGTAATGTATTGACGTGGATAGAGAACTGGTTGGCAGACAGGAAGCAAAGAGTGGGAATAAACGGGTCCTTTTCAGAATGGCAGGCAGTGACTAGTGGGGTGCCACAGGGTTCAGTGCTGGGACACCAGCTATTTACATTATACATTAATGATTTAGACGAAGGAATTGAGTGTAATATCTCCAAGTTTGCAGATGACACTAAGCTGGGTGGCAGTGCGAGCTGTGAGGAGGATGCTAGGAGGCTGCAGGGTGACGTGGACAGGTTAGGTGAATGGGCAAATGTATGGCAGATGCAGTATAATGTGGATAAATGTGAGGTTATCCACTTTGGTTGCAAAAACAGAAAGGCAGATTATTATCTGAGTGGTGACAGATGAGTAAAAGGGGAGGTGCAACGAGACCTGTGTGTCATGGTACATCAGTCATTGAAGATAGGCATGAAGGTACAGAAGGCAAATGGCATGCTGGCCTTCATAGCGAGGGGATTTGAGTATAGGAGCAGGGAGATCTTACTGCAGTTGTACAGGGTCTTGGTGAGACCACACCTTGAGTATTGTGTGCAGTTTTGGTCTAATCTGAGGAAAGACATTCTTGCTATAGAGGGAGTGCAGCGAAGGTTCACCAGACTGATTCCCGGGATGGCAGGACTCTCATATGAAGAAAGACTGGTTCAACTAGGCTTACATTCACTGGAATTTAGAAGAATGAGAGGGGATCTCATAGAAAAATTGGTCACGTTACTTAAGGAAGGATATACTAGCCTTGGAGGGGGTACAGAGACGATTCACCAAGCTGATTCCGGAGTTAAGGGGGTTACCTTATGATGATAGCTTGAGTAGACTGGGTCTTTACTCGTTGGAATTCAGAAGGATGAGGAGTGATCTTATAGAAACATTTAAAATAATGAAAGGGATAGACAAGATAGAGGCAGAGAGGTTGTTTCCACTGGTCGGCGAGACTGGAACTAGGGGGCACAGCCTCAAAATATGGGGGAGCCAATTTAAAACCGAGTTGAGAAGGAATTTCTTCTCCCAGAGGGTTGTGAATCTGTGAAATTCTCTGCCCAAGGAAGCAGTTGAGGCTAGCTCATTGAATGTATTCAAATCACAGATAGATAAATTTTTAACCAATAAGGGAATTAAGGGTTATGGGGAGCGGGCCGGTAAGTGGAGCTGAGTCCACGGCCAGATCAGCCATGATCTTGTTGAGTGGCGGAGTAGGTTCGAGGGGCTAGATTGCCTACTCCTGTTCCTAATTCTTATGTTCTTATTCTGACGGGATTGGACAAGTTAGATGCAGGAAGAATGTTGGGGAAGTCCAGAACCAGGGGTCACAGTCTAAGGATAAGGGGTAAGCTATTTAGGACCGAGATGAGGAGAAACTTCTTCACTCAGAATTGTGAACCTGTGGAATTCTCTACCACAGAAAGTTGTTGAGGGCAGTTCGTTAGATATATTCAAAAGAGAGTTAGATATGGCCCTTTACGGCTAAAGGGATCAAGGGGTATGGGGAGAAAGCAGGAATGGGGTACTGAAGTTGCATGATCAGCCATGATCATATCGAATGGTGGTGCAGGCTCGAAGGGCCGAATGGCCTACTCCTGCACCTACTTTCTATGTTGAGATAAATGTTACATAGTGTAAATGGTACATGTGAACTTTGTCATATCTCAAACAACCAGCTGAAGCTATCATTAAACTGTTGCCCCGTCTGTTTCTGTATCTCTTTATATTCAAGAACTTGTTCTGCAGCATATTCTGGAGGTGCCAGTGCTGTGGAATTTACCATGATTATATTGCAGAGCAGATTCCGTATCATTGGAGCAATAAGGAACTGCAAATTTGTAAATGTGTTTTGAAGTTGCCATTTTGTTTTGAGTATTGGACCTTCTCCAGTGGCTGGCGAAGGTCAATACAAGCCAGCAAGTGAAAGATGACTTTGTTAACCGGTATGGGCGAGTGAGAGCCTTGGAATAGATGGCAGTCGGCACTGCATTTATTGTCATGATACTGCTGTATTTGGAGGTGAAGATAAATGCAGCATACCTTGTGTCACATCTAGTATTAGATTGCAAGGGAAAGGCAGCCAGTACTGAAGGTTTATGTCTAACAGACATGTAACATAATATTGGGGGAAAATGAAAGTCTCATATAACTGACAAAAGTCTCAGAACTGAGATTGATAAATCTATAAAATGATGATGATAGGGATGGAAAATGTAAATATATTTAGTTTAACTTTGATCACAAACAAAAGGGTGAGTGCATATTCACGTGTTTCCTTCACAGAGCTCCAAGATCAGATTGAAGATTATTAGCACAGACATCAATGATAAAATATTATACTGAACATGATTTATCTTGTGCCAGCTGCTTCGAAGTGAATAATGTAATTTGTAAAGTTGGATTAACAGCCTGGAAATTTGCTTGATAATCATTAGGATTAGGAGCAATTTCAGAGTTTTGCCTTGGAACTTTCACCTTTAGTTCAAACAGCTGCACTTTAAAACTCCAAACTGGCTATAACAACAGGTTGCATTTATATAGCGCCTTTAACATAGTGAAATGTCTTTGGGTGCTTTACAAAAGCGTCATCAGATAAAAATTTACACTGAGCCAAAGAAGGACATATTAGGATGGGTTGCTAAAAGCTTGGTCAAAGAGGTAGGTTTTAAGGAACATCTTAAAGGAGGAAAGAGAGCGGTGGAGCAGTTTAGGAAGAGAATTCAGAGCTTTGGGCCTCGATGGCTGAAGGTACGGCCACCAATGGTGGGGTGAAATATCACAGGCAAGGCCGTCTTTCATTGCTCATCACTAGCTACCCTGAGAAAGTGGTGATGGGCCTTGCGTTTGATACACTCATATAACTGAGTGGTTATATCAGAGGGCAGTTATTAGTCAACCATGTTGTGTGGTACTGGAGTCACTGTAAGCCAGACCGGGATTTCCCTGAAGGTCATTAGTGAACAAGTTGGGGTTTTATGACAATCTGACAGCTTCATGGACACCTTTACTGATGCCAGCTTTTTATTTCCAAATTTTATTAACTCAATTCAAATTTTCCAACTGCCAAAGTAGGATTTGGACACTCGTTCTCTGGATTATCAATCCAAGCCTTGGGATTACTTGTCAGTAGCATAACCACTGCACTAATATAGGTTCTGCCATACTTATAAAACCCTTGTCATTTTAAGCTTTTATTTATCTGCACTTGCATTTTTCAAGGAATTGCCTATTTGTACCTCTAGATCTCTCTGTTCCTCTACATGCTTCAGGTCTTTCCATTTAGATTATATTCTCCTTTCTGGTCTTTTCTCCCAAAAGGTATTGCCTCAGAATTCTCCGCATTAAATTGTATATACCGTCTGTCTCGTCATTCTGCCAGCCTTTGTATCTTTCTGAACTTTCTTGTAGTTCTCTTTGCTGTTTTCCAAACTCCCTACTTTTGTGTCGTCAGCAAATTTTGATAGCATGCTCTTTAAACCCCAGTCCAAATTATTATCTCAAGAATAAAAGTGGACTTTAGCATTGGAGTTGGATTACACTTCCAATCTTAACTCTTAATTTCTTGTCAGGCAACCACCTTTCTATTCATGCTTCTACATTTCCTCTTATACCATTTAGTGAACTTTTATAACAGGTTATAACAATCAAGCACCTTCTGAAAATCCATATATCTGTGTAGCACCTTACTCCTCCAGTAGGGCAGTTGTAAATTAGTACCGAGAAGAATAGTTAATTAGTATTCTCTGATGGATCAACTGCTTAATCCAGTAGGTAATTAATCCATGCAGAGAAGGGAAATCCCAACATTCGATCACCAGTCTCTGCTGAGTTTCCTCCTCTCAGCTGGGGTGACAGTAGGAATGCTATGTTTGATCACATGCCCCTGCGTTGGTAAGAAAAGTATTGTCAGAGTTCCTGCTCTGGATTACTGTTCTCAGCCCTTTTTAAAGTGTGGGTGTCGGTGAGGACAGGATCAGACTTGGATATGATGCTTCCAAGGTCAAATAGTCAGTGCAGGTTCACAAATAAATAATGTCCACTTGAGTCAGATTGTGGTGGGTGGCTAGTGCCTGTGAAACAGTACCCCAACAGGTTGTCAATTGTATTCTTTATTCATTCGCAATATATATTTATTGCCCATCCTAGTTGCCCTTGAGAAGGTGATGGTGGACCTTGAACTGCTACAGTCTGTGAGGTGATGGTACTCCCATAGTGCTGTTAGGAAGGGAGTTCCAGGATTTTGACCCAGGAACGATGCTATATGTCCAAGTTGGGATGGTGTGTGACTTGGAGGGGAGCTTGGAGGTGATGATGCTCCCAAGTGGACATTTAGTGTCCGCTGTGGCTCAGTGGATAGCACACTCTCCTCTGAGTCAGAAGGTTGTGGGTTCAAGTCCCACCCCAGAGACTTGAGCACATAAATCTAGGCTGACACTTGTGTGCAGTGCTGAGGTGCTGTCTTTCGAATGAGACTTTAAACTGAGGCCCCATCTGCTCTTGTCAGGTGGATGTAAAAGATCCGATGGCACTATTTTGAAGAAGGGGGTAGGGGAGTTATCCCCAGTGTCCTGGCCAATATTTATCTCTCAATCAACATTGCAAAAAACAGATTATCTGTTCATTATCACATTGCTGTTTGTGGGAGCTTGGTGTGTGCAAATTGGCTGCCGCATTTCCCACATTACAACAGTGACTACACTCCAAAAGTACTTCATTGGCTGTAAAGCGCTTTGAGATATCGGGTGGTCGTGAAAGATGCTAGATAAATGTAAGTCTTTCTTTCTTTCTTTCATGTACTTGCTGCCCTTGACCTTTTAAGTGGTGGAGGTCAGGGGTTTGAGAGGTGCTGTTGAAGTAGCCTTGGTGAGTTACTGCAGTGTATCCTGCAGATGGTATAGTATACACTGCACCCCTGCTGGATGTTTCTTTAAGCTTATGGATAGGGTACCGATCAAGCGGGCTGCTTTGTCCTAGTTGGTGTCGAGCTTCTTGAGTGTTGTTGTAGCTGCACCCATTCAAGCAAGTGGAGAATATTCTATCACACTCCTGACCTATGCCTTATAGATGGTGGAGAGGTTTTGGAGTCAAGAGGTGAGCCATTTGCTGCAGAATATCCAGCCTCTTACCTGCTCCAGTTGCCATGGCATTTATGTAGCTGGTCCAGTTGAGTTTCTGGTCAATAGGGACCCATGGATGTTGATGGTGGGGTATTAGACAATGGTAATGTCATTGAATATTAAGGGGAGGTGGTTACGCACTCTCCTGTTGGAGATGATCATTGTCTGCACTTGTGTGGTGCAAATGTTGAGAAGTGGAGTGGGGAGAATATTGACTCCGGGGCACGACGGACATGATTTTTGCAACACAACAGCTGCAGGGAACAGCGCCAGCCCTTATACATGGCCGCCTTCGACCTTACAAAGGCCTTTGACACTGTCAACCGCGAGGGTTTATGGAGCGTCCTCCTCCATTTCGGATGCCCCAAAAAGTATGTCACCATCCTCCGCCTGGTCAACGATGACATGCAGGCCGTGATCCTTACCAACGGATCCATCACAGACCCAATCCACGTACGGACCGGGGTCAAGCAGAGCTTCGTCATTGCCCCAACCCTCTTCTCAATCTTCCTCGCTGCCATGCTCCACCTCACAGTTGACAAGCTCCCTGCTGGAGTGGAACTAAACTACAGAACCAATGGGAACCTGTTCAACCATCGTCGTTTCCAGGCCAGGTCCAAGACCACCCCAACCTCGGTCGTCGAGCTACAGTACGTAGACGATGCCTGTGTTTGTGCACAAACAGAGGCTGAACTCCAGGACATTGTCGAAGTATTTACTGAGGCGTATGAAAGCATGGGCCTTACGCTAAACATCAGTAAGACAAAGGTCCTCTACCAGCCTGTCCTCGCCGCACAGCATTGCCCCCCAGTCACCAAGATCCACGGCGCAGCCCTGGACAACGTGGACCACTTCCTTTACTCGGGAGCCTCCTATCAACAAGAGCAGGCATTGACGACGAGATCCAACACCGCCTCCAGTGCAGCCTGTGGCCGCCTGAGGAAAAGTGTGTTTGACGACCAGGCCCTCAAAATTGTCACCAAGCTCATGGTCTACAGGGCCATAGTAATACCCGCACTCCTGTATGGCTCAGAAATATGGATCACGTACAGTAGACACCTCAAGTCGCTGGAGAAATACCACCAACGATGTCTCCGCAAGATCCTACAAATCCCCTGGGAGGACAGACGCACCAACGTTAGCGTCCTTGTCCAGGCCAGCATTGAAGCACTGACCACAGTTGATCAGCTCCGCTGGGCAGGCCACATAGTTCGCATGCCAGACATGAAATTCCCAAAGCAAGCGCTCTGCTCGGAATTCATCTACGGCAAACAAGCCAAAGGTGGCAGAGGAAACATTACAAGGACACCCTCAAAGCCTCCCTGATAAAGTGCAACATCCCCACTGACACCTGGGAGTCCCTGGCCAAAGACCACCCTAACTGGAGGATGTGCATCCGGGAGGGTGCAGAGCACCTCGAGTCTCATCGCCGAGAACGTGCAGAAATCAAGCGGAAGGAGCGTGCAGCAAACCAGACTCCCCGCCCACCCTTTCCTTCAACCACTGTCTGTCCTGCCTGTACAGAGACTGTGGTTCTTGTATTGGACTGTACAGCCACCTAAGAACTCATACTAAGAGTAGAAGCAAGTCTTCCTCGATTCCGAGGGACTGCCTACAAGGACATGGCGACAAGGGCAACAAATGCATAATTTACAGAGTGAGGTAAGTTGGCAGATTGTTGATGTGAGTTTTAAAATAGATGCAGCATGCCTGTCTAAAGGTTACTGAAAAACAAAATTCCTGTATGCATCTTTTCTTCATCTGAGCAAGCTACAGGGTGAATCTCCAAATTAAAACTGATAAGCAGTGTACTTACAATCATATTTCTGATGCAAAATAAAGAGCTTTTTTGAAGCCTTAAGGGATTAATACTTAAAGATGCACCTGTTGGTAAAAATCATCTTAGTATTTTGCAGGTACAATTATTTCATTTCTGCACTAGCTTCTCCTGGAGGTACTGTTCAAGGTTGTTGGCACTGCCAGTTCCATTGTTTGAAGTTATCTGTAGAAAAATTGCTTCCTATTCCAGCTAGGTCACTGGTTCTGAGCCACCATTTTTTAATTGAGGTCCGAGCTTGATACTTGGAAGCAAATCTGCTTTAAGCAAATAGCCTAATTGTATAAATGGGTAGCCAGACTGAACATTAGTCCAATGCTCAGTTTTAATTGCAGCTAAAATATTAAACTTGATAAGCTGACTTGTGATGTTTAAAGCAAAGTTTTCAGCTTTTTTCTCCTCTTTCTATCATGACAGTTTAGTAATTGTTTTTATTCCGATGCTATTAGAATATTCAAACCAAAAATCCCTGCGGGCATCTCTTCATGTGATGTTGTTGAACTCCAGGTGGCTAACTATCTTCTAGATCTTTTGCAAAACAAAGCATCGTATTTCAAATTATTTTAATAAATTGCTTTAGCTGTTAAAGAATATAAAAGAATACACATTGTGGTATGCTAATGGTGCATTCTTTTTTCCTCAAGGTCTGGAAGGGGTAGGAAATTGAGTGGAGATCAAATAACCTTGCCAACAACGGTTGATTATTCATCTGTTCCTAAACAGGTACCCATTTTGAAAACATTTAGTCTCACCAGTAAGTAAAAAGTCATGTTTTATTGAGTATGTTTTATTTTGCTGCTGTTAGGTATAATACAATGGGAGTTTGAAAGTAAATGAATTCAGATTGACTTTCCATGACAGATAGTAATTGCTGTAGTTTAATTTCCAAAGTTTGCGATTACATCCACTTTTCAAACCGTACTTGAAGCTTTGTTACACTCCAGCAGCATTTTATGTTGGCAACGTGATCGGGATGAAAAATGTCTGCACCTTGCTAGGTGCTTTAACATTTGGTGGTTCTGTAGTTCACATTGTAAAGGTACAATAGTTACCTATTGTTTACACTGACTCTTTATCCAAACAGCACAATTGTACATCTGCAAAAATATACAAGTAAGATCCATGAGAGGTTCAAACTTTAGTGCAAATTAATATTACCGCTGATTTCAGAACATTTGTAAATCTTACTCTTGTATCAACGGTGTATAGGTTAAACTAGAAGCTTTCTCAGGTAAGCATTCTTTATTCTGGAAAGGCAAGTATCTGGAATCTCATACCAAGGTGATCTACGAGATTGTTAATATTCTTGGGTACAAACAGAATTAGTGAACTAGTTTTTTTTTTAAGGTACATAAAAGTCCACTTAGAACTTATGTGACCAGATTGTACGAGAGTGTTAATATTCTTGGGTACAAACAGAGTTAGTGAACTATTTTTTTTTAAAGGTACATAAAAGTCCACTTGGAATTTAGGTGACCAGATTGTCTTTGCTCAAGTAATGCCTCACTGCATACTAACTTCGTAAAAGTATATAAATAGCATTGTTTTTTGCAAATTACCCCAAGTGAATAGAGTGCATATTTCCTAGTTATACTCTCACCCTCAGTTGGCACTAATGAAATTACATCTTCGCTTGCTTTGCTACTGGACCATTGTGTGTCAGCATTTATTCTGTTATGGAGATCTGAGCAATGGGCAAAAAATATAAAATAATGTGTTTTCATATATCTGTGCTCTCCCTCTCCTATTTCCTAAATTATATTGGAGTCCCTTACGTTATTAATTGCATCAAGTCAGAGACCATGATCTGGGCAAAGCTTTAACCCTCCACAGTTTGTAATAATTCTTATTTTAATGGACTAGATACGAATTTTATTATTTAGTGTCCCACTTAAACCATATTAACCACCCCCCCTACTTTGAACAATTGAAGAGGACAGGAACAGCTGAGCTTATTTCTTCCTTTGCATTAAGTGCAGAGTCAAAGGGCCTCAGCGATACCTCAGAAATGTGCAAAGGGAATGTAGAACTTCTGTATGTAGACGCCCTGAAAATGGTGCCCAAATGGGTATCCGGATGAGGAAAATTGGCCCCAGTGTTTCGCAATTCAGTTTAAGGTTGCTGGTCCATTGCAAAAACTGTCCCAGAAGGCAGGATAATTGTCATTAACATAAGGATGGTTAGTGTGGGAAGTAGAAAAATTCAGAGTGGGGCAAATAGCAGTTTCTCTTTCAAGATTAGAAATGAAGTACATTGTTAGGTTGGAGAAGAGAAAGCTACATCTGGTTATATAAAACCTGACTGTGGTTTTTTATATCAATGTATTCGTAGAAAGAGGGGTGCGGTCCTGCAGGCAGAGTTTAGGGAGCTAGTTGAGAAATTAAAAAGCAGGACCTCAAAGGTAGTAATCTCCGGATTACTCCCAGTGCCACGAGCTAGTGAGTACAGAAATAGGAGGATAGAGCAGATGAGTATGTGTCTGGAGAGATGGTGCAGGCGGGAGGGCTTGAGTTTCCTGAGCCATTGGGACCGCTTCTGGGGGGAGGTGGGACCTGTACAAGCTGGACGGCTGGCACCTCAACAGAGCCAGCACCAATATCCTCGCGGGAGGTGTTTGCTAGTGCTATTGGGGAAGGTTTAAACTAGCTTGGCAGGGGGATGGGAACCTGAGAATGGATTCAGTAGGGAGGGGAGTAAAGCTGGAATTAGAAAGCAAAAATAAAGAAAATTAGTTTGAAGGAGAGAGGAAACAAGCAGGAAAAAAGGGTTTAAAAAAAACAAATTTAAAGGCACTTTGTCTAAATGCACATAGCATTTATAACAGCATAGATGAGTTGATGGCACAAATACAGGCAAATGGGTATGATCTGATAGCCATTGCAGAGACGTGGTTGCAAGGTGACCAGGATTGGGAATTAAATATTCAGGGGTATTTGACAATCCGGAAGGACAGACAGAAAGGAAAAGGAGGTGGGATAGCTCTGTTGATAAAGGATGGAATCACTGCAATAGTGAGAAACGATCTTGGCTCAAATGATCAGGATGTTGAAACAGTTTGGGAGATAAGGAATAATAAGGGGAAAAAGTCGCTGGTAGGTGTAGTCTATTGGCCCCCTGACAGTAGCAACTCTGTTGGTCGGAGTATAACCCAGGAAATATTGGGGGCTTGTAAAAAGGGAACAGCAATAATCATGGATGACTTTAACCTCCATATTGATTGATTGGACAAATCAAATTGTTCAGGGTAGCCTTGAGGAAGCGTTCATAGAGTGCATAAGGGATGGGTTCCTTGAGCAGTATGTAACGGAACTAACCAGGGGGCAGGCTATCTTGCATCTGGTCCTGTGTAATGAGACAGGATTAACAAACAATGTCCTGGTAAAGGATCCCCTTGGAATGAGTGATCATAGCATCATTGAATTTCAAATTCAGATGGAGGGTGAGAAAGTTGGATCTATAACCAGCGTACTAAGCTTAAATAAAGGAGACTATGAAGGTATGAGGGTAGAGTTGGCTAAAGTGGACTGGGAAAATAGATTAACGTGTGGGATGTCGAAATCTCGACCTCCGATAAATGACTGACACCTTCAGCTCCGGCAGAAGTTTCTTTAATTTACTTGCTAGCAAGGGAAAGGTCACACTCAGTCAATGGCTAAGTGAACACCTCCGAAATGGTACAGTTTCACGAGATATTTATACAGTAAAACCCAAGTTATGGCCTCTCCCTGTGTATTGGCTCTGTCTCGCAGTCAGTGAATACAGATAGTTAATTACTACATCCTTGTCCTGACATGGTTTCCAGATATTTCCTTTTGTCAGGGTTATTAGTTGGCCAGCTGGCCATTACTCGATGGGAGTGTGGTAATGAGCTATTACCTGCCTTGCATTGTGTCAGGATTGTCCAGTTTCCTGGTCAGTTATCTTTTTGCATCAAATGGATGAGGTCTCTACAAGAGATAATGGCTGGTGGTTTGAGTACTTCGAAAAGGGTGGGGTGGCATGGAACTGGTGTTGTATAGACAATAGGAGAGCACCATGGGGGGGGGGGGGGGGGTACTTGTCTCAGCAGTACTTGCCTCCTAGCTGTCTGGTGGCTATCAGCCCTTTCAAGCCAGGTTTAGCTGTTTATGCAAGCCGACTGCTTTATGCAGAAATTTCTGGAAGGACCAGGATTCCATTTTGTTATATATTAAAAAGGGCACAAAAATACCGTGTGATATCAGCTTAGATAAAAATACATTTCCACATTCCCCCATTTTGTCCTTCACAAGGACAACTTAATCCATTCTGATCTTGTACAGTCTCTCTATTTCCATTTCCACACAAGAGCCTTCAGTAGTTGTTGCTACCATAACTCTAGCCGTGGTCTCGGTAGGTAACATGGTTTTTCCCACCCTGGCACAGCAACACTTAACCAATAATAGATAGAGGGCGAAGACTATCAGCAGGAATATGATCAAACCCTGTAACACAGATCTCCCTAGGGATCCCAACCATCCCGATGCCCAACCCCACAAGGTGATATCATCCTGGCCAACTGTCTGTTTATACTCTATTACCTTTTTCCTAATGTATTCAGCTAGACTGCCGATTTCTTCTGATTTATCTGGGATATACGTACAGCATTCTCCACCTATTAATGCGCATGTCCCTCCTTCCTTGGCTAGGAGATAATCTAAGGCCATACGATTTTAGAGAGCCACTGTTCGAATAGCTACCATTTCATCATTCACCCCTTCAAAGGCTTGGGAAGTCGCGTTGGCTACTGATTCGACTAAGTTAGCCAGTTCCCGTAACTGCCATTCGGTTGATGCTATTCCATAGGGTGGCACCATTACCTTAAATATTTTGTTTAGCCATGTCAAATCCCGTTTAAATCTTGACTTCCATAGGCATCCCTTAGATTATTTATTGATCTGATAAAGGGTACCACATATCCTAAGTAACAGGACCCTGTCCAGTTGGCTGGTAACCATGGGTAGGCTTTATGGCCACAAATAAAGTAGGTGCAATTTTAGGACGTCAGTTCCTGGTCCTTTCGCGCCATCCATACTCGAGTGGTCTCACCTTCCCAACCTTCACCTGGGGCTTTGTTATGGACCATTGTCCAGCCAACGGTTGCTATCTTTCTCCCATCAGTGGGATTAGTTGTGACTTGTCATTTGGGAACACTTGCTGCATCCCATTTCTGGTCCTTTAGTTTCATTTCTCACTAGGCATATTATACTTTCAGGATTTCCTATTCTGGGAGTAATGCTTAGGAAGGGAGGCTGACGGTTTTTATTATAATTGGGCTGGTACCATCCCTGGAAGGCTGTAAGTTTATACCCTGCTGACCTCCATTCTGTTTGCTCCTTCGTTTCTGACACCTTGGTTAGGTTTGTCTTATTTTGCACTATCAACCATTCTACCATTTCTGATTCGTTAAAGGGGACAGATTTCAGGGGAATACCCCCTTCGGAGTGGACAGGTACATGGGAACATATCCAACAACTCGACAAGTTTCTTTCGTGAGCATACTTATGACTCAGTGCCATAAATACGTTTACTTGCAGTTCCCTTCGGTGGCGTGTCTGTACCCCTGGTATAATCAATAATGCAAAGTAAAACCCTGTCAAGCCCAGCACCATCAGTCACCATAGTCCATACAGTTCCTTATTCAGTCTTCCTTTTTCTGTTCCTCTGGTTCCTTCTTCCCTTCCTCCTGGTCGGGTGACCTTTTGCAATGGGACACATGGATCCATGTTGGTCTTTCCTTTACCTTGATTGCAGTATTAGATGTCAGCAAGACCTGGTATGGTCCTTCAAATCTTGGCTGTAGACTGCTTTTTAAAAAGATTTTGATGTAAACGAATTCCCCGGGCTCCAGGTTATGACACTTCCCTTCCGCTGGCTTGACTTGAGCTTCCTTTACCTGTGAATGAAAGCTGGAAATACATTTGGTTAGTGCAATACAATAACTCAACATATTTTCCTCCATTTTGTGGATGTCCATTTGTTTTGCAGTAAATGGTGCTGTAAAAGGTAGTCGTTGGGGACGTCCCATAACGATCTCATGCGGTGACAGGCCTGTTGTTCTGTTGGTTGCAGATCGCATTACCATCAAAGCTCAGGGCAGCAGTTCTGTCCATTTCAGTCCAGTGTCATTGCATAATTTTGCCAGCTTATTTTTAAGCATTCCATTATATCTTTCAACAAGTCTAGCTGATTGTGGATGATAACTGCAATGAAAACGTTGATTAATCTGTGAAGCTTTACACATTTCTCTTATAATAGTTCCCGTGAAATGTGACCCGTTATCACTAGAAAGCTTAGCAGGGATTCCGAAGTGCGGTACGATTTCCTTTAACAAACATTTAGCAACAGTAGTGGCATCGGCCTTTTTACATGGAAAGGCTTCAATCCATCTAGAGAACACATCTACAATAACTAATACATACTTGAATCCCATACACACAGGTAATTCAATAAAATCCATTTGTAAATGTACAAAAGGCTCCACTGGATTTGGGTGGGAGGCAGATTCTACTTTTTCCGTCTTACCCGGATTCATTGTCTGACAGGTAACACAATTTTCGCAGATTTGTTTTGCAATTGCCGAAATATAATCTGCCATTCCCCCTTTGCCTGCATGTGTGAATGTATGAACACATCGGGCAATCCATGGAAGTAAGGATTTGGGCGCTACCATGCGGCCGTCGTGGTGAACCCATATTCCTTCTGGATTTTTATAACATTGATCCTTCGTCCAGGTCACCACCACCTCCGTACTGGCCTGTATCTGAAAGGTCAGCACGTCATTAATAGTGGGTGGCGGGTCTGAGCAATTATAAGGTTCGGATTTGATAACAGTTCAACTTCATATTTAGTGGTTCTTGCGGAGGTTAGGTGGCACATTTAGTAAGTAAAATCTCGACAAGAGTGTGGGATGTATAGAATGGTCTGATGATTTAGAGTTATTGTCTGAGCCTGTTGTATAGCATAATAAGCTGCTGCCAGCGAAGGAAGACATCCTGGTAGTCCGTGTGCCACTGGGTCTAGTTGGGTACTGAAATACGCTACCGGTCGCTGCCTGTCCCCACGTAACTGAGTCAAAAACAGATTGTGCAAAACCCGATTTTGTGATGCACAAATAAGTTGAATAGCTTAGTGTAATCTGGTAATCCCAAGGTTGGTGCTGAAGTGAGGGGCTGCTTAAGACTCTGGAAAGCATTCCGGGATACTTCATTCCAAATCCTTCTTTAAGCATTGTGAGAATATAGTAGATTCATTCACAGCTCGTAGGTCATGGACAAACCTCCATTTGTCACTATTGGGCTTCTGAACCGGAAGAATCAGTGTGTTACACGGACTTCTCATTTATGCTTATAGTGATTCACAGATCACAGAAAGTAAAGTACTTGTTTTATAATTTTATTAAAAGGCTTCCAAACCCAAGATTTTTCCAATACACCCAAAATGTTGATCAAGGAGATCTTTTGAAATATCTCAAAATCCCAATTCAAATATTGTACTGCCACTCTTTGGGCCCAAGTTTCCACAAGAAAAAAAACGGGCGCCCCTCCAAGCTGGGCGCCCGTTTTTCGCGCCTAAAACGCCGCCTAAAAAAATCCTCGGTATTCTCCACCTACTTACAGGTCCTCTGGCCCTCGGCATGGCCAGCACGAGCTGTGGGGGGGGGCGGAGCCAGGTCCCGGCGCTGAAAACAGTGCCGGGATCTCTGCACATGCGCGCTACAGTCGGCACGCAAGTGCAGTAGCTCCAGGCGCCGAACTGTGTGGGAGGGGCCTGAAGCATGCAGCCCCTAGCCCTGGCTCAATGGCCTCACTGGGGCTGCGTGAATAAGATTCCTCCCACGGCCAGCTCCTGCTCCCCGCCCCCGACACCGACACCCCCCCCCCCCCCCCCGACCCGACCCGACACCCGCTCCTCCCCCCGCCGACCAGACACCCCGCTCCCCCCGACACCCGCTCGCTCTTCCCCCCCCACCCCCCGGACTGACCCGCCCCCTGCTCCTGTCGTCCCCCCCCCCCCCCCCCCCACTGGATCCGACCTGACCTCCCCCTCCCCCCGCTCTCTCTCTCTCTCCTCCCCCCGCTCTCCCCCTCCCCCCCCCCGGCTCTCTTTCCCCCCCCCCCACCCCCCCGCTCTCTCTCTCTCTCCTCCCCCCCCCCCACCCCGCTCTCTCTTCCCCTCCCTCTCTCTCTCCCTCTCTCCCTCTCCCTCCCCTCTCTCTCTCTCTCTCTCTCTCTCCCTCCCTCCCCCCCTTTCTCTCTCTCTCTCTCTCTCTCCCCCGCTCAGCGGCACGAACGGCTGCAGATTTCTCCCTGGCTGAAGCACTTTCACACAGGTAGGAAGATGGTTTATTTAATCTTTTCTTGGCTTATAAATGTTTATTCAGGTTGGATTTATTTGAAGAAATATAAATAAGGATTTATTGTCGAATTTAATGAGTTCCCTTCCCCCCACCTCGTTCTGGACGCCTAATTTGTAACCTGCGCCTGATTTTTTAATGTGTAGAACAGGTTTTTTCAGTTCTACAAAAATCTTCACTGGCTCCATTCTACTTTAGTTTGGAGTACATTTTCACTGTGGAAACTTTCAAATCAGGCGTCAGTGGCCGGACACGCCCCCTTTTGAAGAAAAAATTCTGTTCTCAACTCGATCTGTTCTACCTGACTAGAACTGCAGAAAAAAAAATGTGGAGAATTGCGATTTCTAAAATAGTCCGTTCTTCACCAGTTGCTCCTAAAAATCAGGCGCGAATCATGTGGAAACTTGGGCCCTTTATCTAAAAAAAATCCTCTTACTGAGCTAGAAGCTTTTATACCAAGGACAATGGGAGTGTACTCCCCCAGCCTGCACCTCGAGAGACCCACAAAGGCTTTTTAAAAAAAAAGGCATCACCACTTCCCAAGGCATTACAACTTCCCTTCCCCGTTCTTTATCTCACTTCGAGACTAAATTTATGTCTTTCATACCAATATAATCAATGATTGCGTGTCTTCTTTCGTCAAGTAAGTGAGTGTGTCAAATAAATTCTCTTTTTTTTTTAAACCATGTCTCAACAAACCTACCCTTTGTGCATTTCCTAGCTCCGTAACTTCTCATCCGAATAAATCCACACTTGCGTTCCTAACTTAAAATGTCTTAAACTTCCCACATACAGGACAACCCTTACATGAAGGGTTAAAAAAAACTTCACTCTGTTTGGAAAAAGTGGATGGAGCTAAAACAAACAGGCAGTTCCACAACCTTTCCAAACAGGTTTCCAGACACACGAGAAAAAAACACAGAAGCACTCTCATTCAAAGACAAGACATTCACAAAAGTCTCTCTCCGTTCAATAAAGCTTCTTTTTTTTTGGCCAGCTTTATTTTTTTTTTGAATCCATAAGTCACTATCGGGTTCTTTTTTTTTTACATATTGATTTACTTCCTCTGTTAATTTTATATGGGCTTGAAGAATCGGAACCCAGGCCTTTTCTATTACTTTCCTTTTTTTTTTACCTCTTCTACCTGGATCTCTGTTTATAAGACACTCCTCTAGACATGTTGTTCTCTCTAAATTAAATGAACCATCGGGTGGAAATGGCCTGTTTTCACCCTTAGTCCACTTTACCCCTTTTTTTTCTTTGGTCAATTGAAGACTGACCACAATTCTGGAGCATGACATAGGCTGGTGTGCCTTTTGTAGTGTTTAAACTTGCTCCGGCACTCATTCTGGATGATTAAGATTTTCCACAGTTTCTGATCTCTCAATCCTTTCGGCTAACCGAGTGCTCTACGCCCACTTCTCCTGGCCGTTACGTGGCCTGAAAAGGCTCTTAATTCGGGCTCAGTCTGGGTGTGAGAGATATGTTGGCACGAACCAATCGTAGTTGATCAATCAGTTACTGTTTTCTTAATCAATCCTTGTTTTTCCCAAATCACAATTTTCCCTAGTGACTCTTCCCGTTTCTCTAATTGCAATGTTTCACAAAGGTATTGCACACAACAGTATAACAAGGACAGCTAGGACAAACAACATTCATGCGAGTACACAAATCATAACCTTAAACTCTATCTAAACAAATAATCAATTCTCAGTCTGCGTTGTACGCCATTACAGACCGAGTCCTTAACTTATCCTAATAAAACTTATCAAACCTAAAACTTATGGTTCCATTACCCTAACTCTTATCACATAAGAACCTTTGATCGATTAGCGCTTATTTTTTTTCTAATCATATCACATAAGAACCTTTAAGAACCTTTTTTTTCCCCTAATAGCGCTGTTTCCACCTTACCTACTGAAACCTTCCCCGGGCTGTTTCGAGATTTTTCCAGAACCAGTTCTCTTCTGCTTGCGAGCTGAGAAAGAAATGGTTATAAAAAATGACTTTAGCTTTTAAATGTCGAGTCTCGTAGATTACAGTACCTCCCCTGTGGACAACAGATTACATATGCGATTCAACAGTGAAGAAACCTCTTGTGAGCAAAAGGCTCACCTTGTTTTGGCCACTGAAGTCTTTCACTGGAGAGAATTTGTAATACCGATTGAGGGTGAGGAAGTAGTGTCTCAAACGAGCGTACTATCCTTAAACAAAGGGGACTACAGTGGGATGAGGGCAGAGTTGGCTAAAGTAGATTGGAAACACAGACTAAACGCTGGCACAATTGAGGAACAGTGGAGGACTTTTAAGGAGCTCTTTCATAGTGCTCAACAAAAATATATTCCAGTGAAAGAGAAAGGCAGAAAGAGAAGGGATAACCATCCGTGGATAACCAAGGACATAAAGGAGAGTATCAAATTAAAAACCAATGCATATAAGGTGGCCAAGGTTAGTGGGAAACTAGAAGATTGGGAAAATTTTAAACGACAGCAAAGAATGACTAAGAAAGCAATAAAGAAAGGAAAGATAGATTACGAAAGTAAACTTGCGCAAAACATAAAAACGGATAGTAAAAGCTTTTACCGATATATAAAACGGAAAAGAGTGACTAAAGTAAATGTTGGTCCCTTAGAAGATGAAAAGGGGGATTTAAAATGGAAAATGTGGAAATGGCTGAGACCTTAAACAATTATTTTGCTTCAGTCTTCACAGTGGAAGACACAAAAACCATGCCAAAAATTGCTGGTCACGGCAATGTGGGAAGGGAGGACCTTGAGACAGTCACTATCACTAGGGGGTAGTGCTGACAGGCTAATGGGACTCAAGGTAAACAAGTCCCCTGGTCCTGATGAAATGCATCCCAGGGTATTAAAAGAGATGGCGGAAGTTATAGCAGATATAATCTACCAAAATTCTCTGGATTCTGGGGAGGTACCATCGGATTGGAAAGCAGCTAATGTAACGCCTCTGTTTAAAAAAAGAGGGCAGACAAAAGGCAGGTAACTATAGGCCGGTTAGTTTAGCATCTGTAGTGGGGAAAATGCTTGAAGCTATCATTAAGGAAGAAATAGCGGGACATCTAGATAGGAATAGTGCAATCAAGCAGACGCAACATGGATTCATGAAGGGGAAATCATGTTTAACTAATTTACTGGAATTCTTTGAGGATATAACGAGCATGGTGGATAGAGGTGTACCGATGGATGTGGATGTAGATTTCCAAAAGGCATTCGATAAGGTGCCACACAAATGATTACTGCAGAAGATAAAGGTACGCGGAGTCGGAGGAAATTTATTAGCATGGATCGAGAATTGGCCGGCTAACAGAAAGCAGAGAGTCGGGATAAATGGGTCCTTTTCGGGTTGGAAATCGGTGGTTAGTGGTGTGTAACAGGGATCGGTGCTGGGACCACAACTGTTTACAATATACATAGATGACCTGGAAGATGGGACAGAGTGTAGTGTAACAAAATTTGCAGATGACACACAGATTAGTGGGAAAGAGGACACCGAGAGGCTGCAAAGAGATTTAGATAGGTTAAGCGAATGGGCTAAGGTTTGGCAGATGGAATACAATGTCGGAAAATGTGAGGTCATCCACCTTGGGGGGGAAAAAAAAACAGTTAAAGGGAATATTATTTGAATGGGGAGAAATTACAACATGCTGCGGTGCAGAGGGACCTGGGGTTCCTTGTGCATGAAACTCTTTTGGAGTTTACCTGTAAAACATAAACATTAATCGGTGTAAAAAATTAGTTCCTGGGATGGTGACGTCGCTGGCAAGGCCAGCATTTATTGCCCATCCCGAATTACCCTTAAGAAGATGGTGGTGAGCATGAATCCCAAAAAGTTAGTTTGCAGGTGCAACAGGTAATCAGGAAGGCGAATGGAATGTTGGCCTTCATTGCGAGAGGGATGGAGTACAAAAGCAGGGAGGTCCTGCTGCAACTGTACAGGGTATTGGTGAGGCCGCACCTGGAATACTGCGTGCAGTTTTGGTCACCTTACTTAAGGAAGGAAATACTAGCTTTGGAGGGGTACAGAGACGATTTACTAGGCTGATTCCGGAGATGAGGGGGTTAACTTTTGATGATAGATTGAGTAGACTGGGTCTTTACTTGTTGGAGTTCAGAAGGATGAGGGGTGATCTTATAGAAACATTTAAAATAATGAAAGGGATAGACAAGATGGAGGCAAAGAGGTTGTTTCCACTGGTCGGGGAGACTAGAACTAGGGGGCACAGCCTCAAAATACGGGGGAGCCAATTTAAAACCGAGTTGAGAAGGAATTTCTTCTCCCAGACGGTTGTGAATCTGTGGAATTCTCTGCCCAAGGAAGCAGTTGAGGCTAGTTCATTGAATGTATTCAAATCACAGATAGATATAGATTTTTAACCAATATGTCGAGGAACCAACTAGGGGGGAGGCCATCTTAGACTGGGTGTTATGTAATGAGAGAGGATTAATTAGCAATCTCGTTGTGCAAGGCCCCTTGGGGAAGAGTGACCATAATATGGTGGAATTCTGCATTAGGATGGAGAATGAAACAGTTAATTCAGAGACCATGGTCCAGAACTTAAAGAAGGGTAACTTTGAAGGTATGAGGCGTGAATTGGCTGGGATGGATTGGCGAATGATACTTAAGGGGTTGACTGTGGATGGGCAATGGCAGACATTTAGAGACCGCATGGATGAACTACAACAATTGTACATTCCTGTCTGGCGTAAAAATAAAAAAGGGAAGGTGGCTCAACCGTGGCTATCAAGGGAAATCAGGGATAGTATTAAAGCCAAGGAAGTGGCATACAAATTGGCCAGAAATAGCAGCGAACCTGGGGACTGGGAGAAATTTAGAACTCAGCAGAGGAGGACAAAGGGTTTGATTAGGGCAGGGAAAATGGAGTATGAGAAGAAGCTTGCAGGGAACATTAAGACGGATTGCAAAACTTTCTATGGATATGTAAAGAGAAAAAGGTTAGTAAAAACAAACGTAGGTCCCCTGCAGTCAGAATCAGGGGAAGTCATAACGGGGAACAAAGAAATGGCGGACCAATTGAACAAGTACTTTGGTTCGGTATTCACTAAGGAGGATACAAACAACCTTCCGGATATAAAAGGGGTCAGAGGGCCTAGTAAGGAGGGGGAACTGAGGGAAATCTTTATTAGTCGGGAAATTGTGTTGGGGAAATTGATGGGATTGAAGGCTGATAAATCCCCAGGGCCTGATGGACTGCATCCCAGAGTACTTAAGGAGGTGGCCTTGGAAATAGTGGATGCATTGACAGTCATTTTCCAACATTCCATTGACTCTGGATCTATAGAGTGGAGGGTAGCCAATGTAACCCCACTTTTTAAAAAAGGAGGGAGAGAGAAAACAGGGAATTCAGCCTGACATCGGTAGTGGGTAAAATGATGGAATCAATTATTAAGGATGTCATAGCAGTGCATTTGGAAAGAGGTGACATGATAGGTCCAAGTCAGCATGGATTTGTGAAAGGGAAATCATGCTTGACAAATCTTCTGGAATTTTTTGAGGATGTTTCCAGTAGAGTGGACAAGGGAGAACCAGTTGATGTGGTATATTTGGACTTTCAGAAGGCGTTCGACAAGGTCCCACACAAGAGATTGATGTGCAAAGTTAGAGCACATGGGATTGGGGGTAGTGTGCTGACATGGATTGAGAACTGGTTGTCAGACAGGAAGCAAAGAGTAGGAGTAAATGGGTACTTTTCAGAATGGCAGGCAGTGACTAGTGGGGTACCGCAAAGTTCTGTGCTGGGGCCCCAGCTGTTTTCACTGTACATTAATGATTTAGATGAGGGGATTAAATGTAGTATCTCCAAATTTGCGGATGACACTAAGTTGGGTGGCAGTGTGAGCTGCGAGGAGGACGCTGTGAGGCTGCAGAGCGACTTGGATAGGTTAGGTGAGTGGGCAAATGCATGGCAGATGAAGTATAATGTGGATAAATGTGAGGTTATCCACTTTGGTGGTAAAAACAGAGAGACAGACTATTATCTGAATGGTGACAGATTAGGAAAAGGGGAGGTGCAAAGAGACCTGGGTGTCATGATACATCAGTCATTGAAGGTTGGCATGCAGGTGCAGCAGGCGGTTAAGAAAGCAAATGGCATGTTGGCCTTCATAGCAAGGGGATTTGAGTACAGGGGCAGGGAGGTGTTGCTACAGTTGTACAGGGCATTGGTGAGGCCACACCTGGAGTATTGTGTACAGTTTTGGTCTCCTAACCTGAGGAAGGACATTCTTGCTATTGAGGGAGTGCAGCGAAGATTCCCGGGATGGCGGGACTGACCTATCAAGAAAGACTGGATCACCTGGGCTTGTATTCACTGGAGTTCAGAAGAATGAGAGGGGACCTCATAGAAACATTTAAAATTCTGACGGGGTTAGACAGGTTAGATGCAGGAAGAATGTTCCCAATGTTGGGGAAGTCCAGAACCAGAGGTCACAGTCTAAGGATAAGGGGCAAGCCATTTAGGACCAAGATGAGGAGGAACTTCTTCACCCAGAGAGTGGTGAACCTGTGGAATTCTCTACCACAGAAAGTTGTTGAGGCCAATTCACTAAATATATTCAAAAAGGAGTTAGATGAAGTCCTTACTACTAGGGGGATCAAGGGGTATGGCGAGAAAGCAGGAATGGGGTACTGAAGTTGAATGTTCAGCCATGAACTCATTGAATGGCGGTGCAGGCTAGAAGGGCCGAATGGCCTACTGCACCTATTTTCTATGTTTCTAAGGGAATTAAGGGTTACGAGGCGCGGGCGAGTAAGTGGAGCTGACTCCACGGCCAGATCAGCCATGATCTTGTTGAATGGCGGAGCAGGCTCGAGGGGCTAGATGGCCTACTCCTGTTCCTAATTCTTATGTTCTTATGTCAGCCTAACATCTGTGGTTGGGAAAATGTTGGAGTCCATTATTAAAGAGGCAGGACCAGGACATTTAGAAAATCATAATTTGGTTAGGCAGAGTCAGCATGGATTTATGAAGGGGAAGTCATGTTTGACAAATTTGCTGGAATTCTTTGAGGATGTAATGAAGAGGATGGATAAAGGGGAACCAGTGGATGTGGTATATTTGGACTTCCAGAAGGCATTTGACAAGGTGCCACATAAAAGGTTACTGCACAAGATAAAAGTTCACAGGGTTGGGGGTAATATATTTGCATGGCTAGAGGTTTGGCTAACTAACAGAAAACAGAGAGTCGGGATAAATGGTTCATTCTTGGGTTGGCAATCAGTAACTAGTGGGTTGCCGCAGGGATCAGTGCTGGGACCCCAACTATTTACAATCTATATTAATGGCTTGGAAGAAGGGACTGAGTATAACGTAGCCAAGTTTGCTGACGATACAAAGATGGAAGGAAAAGCAATGTATGAGGAGGACACAGAAAATCTGCAAAAGGACATAGACAGACTAAGTGAGTGGGCAAAAATTTGGCAGATGGAGTATAATGTTGGAAAGTGTGAGGTCATGCACGCTGGCAGAAAAAAAAATCAAAAAGCAAGTTATTATTTACATGGAGAAAGATTGCAAAGTGCTGCAGTACAGCAGGACCTGAGGGTACTTGTGCATGAAACACAAAAGGTTAGTGTGCAGGTACAGCAAATGATTAGGAAGGCCAATGGAATCTTGGCCTTTATTGCAAAGGGGATGGAGTATAAAAGCAGGGAAGTCTTGCAACAGTTATACAGGATAGTGGTGAGGCCACACCTGAAATACTGCATGCATTTTGGTTTCCATATTTACGAAAGGATATACTTGCTTTGGAGGCAGTTCAGAGAAGGTTCACTACATTGATTCCGGAGATGAGGGGGTTGACTTATGAGGAAAGGTTGAGTAGGTTGGGGCTCTACTCATTGGAATTCAGAAGATTGAGAGGTGATCTTATCGAAACGTGTAAGATTATGAAGGGCTTGACAAGGTGGATGCAGAGAGGATGTTTGCACTGAAGGGGGAGACTAGAACTAGGGGGCATAATCTTAGAATAAGGGGCCGCCCAGGCCATTTAGAACTGAGGTGAGGAGAAATGTATTTTCTCAGAGGGTTGTGGACCTGTGGAATTTGATGCCTCAGAGCTGTGGAACCTGGGACATTGAATAAATTTAAGACAGAGATAGACAGTTTCTTAACCGATAAGGGAATAAGGGGATATGGGGAGCCGGCAGGAAAATGACCTGAGTCCATAATCGGATCAGCCATGATCGTATTAAATGGCGGAGCAGGCTCGAGGAGCCGTATGGCCTACTACCTGCTCCTATTTTTTATGTTCTTATGGTCTTATGACTATTACTACACAAAATGTTATTTGTCATTACAGTATATTATAGTTACATCGAATTACATAGAATGTACACCACAGAAACAGACCATTGAACCCAACTAGTATGTGCTGATGTTTATACTCAACACTCGTCTCCTCTCATTCCATCCTTTAGCCTTTCAGCATATCTTTCTATTCCCTTTTCGCTCATGTTATTTTATTTATGTCATTCTAATTTACATTAATATAAGCAGCAAACCCATGTTTGAGTGGCATTAATGATAGAATAGATTACACAAAGACTTTATGGGCTCTATGGTATTTTCTCATGTCTTGATTCCTCGTGTTCTTCTAGAACCCACTTAAAACAACATATTAATTGGTCCAACTGATTCCAGACAAAACTCCAAACACGGTTGTGTGTATAGAACTGAGCTACAGGAGTAAAACAGTATATCCTCTTTCTTGGGATAGAGCAATGTGAGGACCAAGTATCTCAATCATTGGAGTTCCCCTTCGAGCACAGTAGTTGATCACTCTCCTCTGATTTGAAGTTAGATGACCCAAACTGCAACATTCCACCAGGGGCTTGCTGCAGACAGTGTAATTCTCCTTCAGACCCATCTAGTGAAGGTTTTGTTGTTCCTTACCCATTGGTAGTATCTCAATTAACTGAGTACCTGTATTGGAAAGTGATACAAAAGATAATGATAATGAGGGCGAACATGAGAACTGTTTCCCATTTGGAGTAACCACATGATTTTCTGAAACTTTTGTGCATGTCCAATGCACTGCACTCTCTACGGACCCTCGTAGATAAGGGATAGTTTATCCGTGCTACCTTACCATGATCTAGCATGAGTCCTTTAACTAAAAATTTAACTTCTTTGTCGTAATGTACCTTTTGACTGACATTCCATAGGAAATAGTATTTTCCTAGTAGGTACGTATAATCCAAATTCATCTGCATGTGGGCCTTGCAGGAATCAACAAACTCTCCAGGTTGAGAGGGATTGCAGGGTTACTAAATGTTTTTCCGAGAGGATAAATGCAGTGTATCGTGATGTGGAGTTCTGATAGCCAAAATCAGTGATGCCAAGTTGCTCTCAGTACATGGTGCTAAATGTCATTCTTGATTGTTCAGTTCACTCCCTGTTTGGTCTGCCCCAGGAGAATATGGTGACATTGTATGGTGTTTAATTCCCAGTGGCTGTGTGGTCTCTTGAAGTGCATTTGTAATTGCTGTTACTGGTCAGCCGCCACCATGTTGGAGCCCCAAAACACGTAACATTTCCATGTGCAGCTCCTTTCGCTATTGCTTGTCTCGCAAAAAATATATTTAATGAATCCCAACAAAGAACAGTTGCCCTCCTTGGATCAAAAGAGGCCCAACAAAATTCACCACCCGCTACTCCCATGGAATCATAGGCTTGATAATCATTAACTTTGCTGGAGCCTGCTGGTTTTAAAACTTTATGAAAAAACTTTAACTGATATTTTCTCATGCTGGGCCAGTAGCTTGTTGGTTGAGTAGTTTTGTTCTTGGAAGGTCATGATAGGTAAGTGATTCATATCTTCTCTGGCACACATAGCTTCAGAGGTGCCTTTGGATTCATGCATGTTCAATTCTGCTCAGTACGATGGTACATAATGCTCTCCTCAAATATCAGAATTGTGTTCCTTCTTTCACCTGCTGATGTGCCAACAGTGATATTCTGGCGAATCTGATCACCAGATCGTCGTCATGCAATTTTCTTCAGCTGTCACTTATTGTTGATTGAAACTGTTGGCTGGTCTTTGACTAGAGAGAATTATTACCAGTACTGTTGCCTTAGTTAAGACTCCTAGTTCTTGATTTGTGTCCAGTACAAGATTTCTGGATAATGTGGTTAACCTTCCCTGTTCTGTAAATTAAATGCAAAACCAAGTCTACTGCAGGCAGTCAGACGGATCTGGATGGACAAGAACCCACTACAGAACACTGATGCATATCAGCCTGAAATTGAGTTCCATCACACAAATAACTACCACTGGAATACAATGTCGGAAAGTGTGAGGTCATCCACCTTGGGGGGAAAAAAAAACAGTAAAAGGGAATATTATTTGAATGGGGAGAAATTACAACATGCTGCGGTGCAGAGGGACCTGAGGGTCCTTGTGCATGAAATCCAAAAAGTTAGTTTGCAGGTGCAGCAGGTAATCAAGAAGGCGAATGGAATGTTGGCCTTCATTGCGAGAGGTTTGGAGTACAAAAGCAGGGAGGTCCTGCTGCAACTGTACAGGGTATTGGTGAGGCCGCACCTGGAGTACTGAGTGCAGTTTTGGTCGCCTTACTTATGGAAGGAAATACTAGCTTTGGAGGGGGTACAGAGACGATTCACAAGGCTGATTCCAGAGATGAGGGGGTTACCTTATGATGATAGATTGAGTAGACTGGGTCTTTACTCGTTGGAGTTCAGAAGGATGAGGAGTGATCTTATAGAAACATTTAAAATAATGAAAGGGATAGACAAGATAGAGGCAGAGAGGTTGTTTCCACTGGTCGGGGAGACTAGAACTAGGGGGCACAGCCTCAAAATACGGGGGAGCCAATTTAAAACCGAGTTGAGAAGGAATTTCTTCTCCCAGAGGGTTGTGAATCTGTGGCATTCTCTGCCCAAGGAAGCAGTTGAGGCTAGCTCATTGAATGTATTCAAGTCACAGATAGATAGATTTTTAACCAATAAGGAAATTAAGGGTTACGGGGAGCGGGCGGGTAAGTGGAGCTGAGTCCACGGCCAGATCAGCCATGATCTTGTTGAATGGCGGAGCAGGCTCGAGGGGCTAGATGGCCTACTCCTGTTCCTAATTCTTATGTTCAAACAGTGACCACCTCCAACAAAAGCATGCCAAATAAGAACATAATAAATAGGAACAGGAGCCGGCCATACGGCCCCTCGAGCCTGCTCTGTCATTCAATAAGATCATGACTGATCTGATCATGGACTCAGCTCCACTTCCCCGCCCGCTCCCCATATCTCCTTCTGACCTTCAAGGGCATCACCATTACCCATTCCTCCACCATCAACATCCTGGGAGCGGGGGTCATCATTAACCAGAAGCTTAAAGGGACCAGTTGAACACTGTTGTTGCAAGAGGTAGGGTACTCAACAATGGGTGACTCATTTCTTGAAACTCACTGCCTCTCTCCATCTACAACACTGAAGTCAGAAGTGTGTTGCAATATTTACTACTTTTTGGATGAGTGCAGCTGCAACACTCAAGAAGCTTAACGCCATCCACTGAAGTCAATATCCAGCCCTTCCATCACTGCCACACTGGCAGCAGCATATACTATCTTTTGGCCACGATACTGGACCATCTGAAGGATTAGTGGGAAGTATTCTACCATCTGCAGAAAGCTAAAAATAATTGTTAGATGCAAGTGATTTTCCACAACTTTATGAAGTTGTTATAGTATTCTGATGCTATGTTGACCCAACATTGCAGGCACACCTGTAGCATCAAGTGACCCCTTGGCATTTGGAGGTACCTTTCTATCCCAGTGCAGGGTTGGTCTTCCAACCAACAACAAAAACCTGCCTCTTTCTGTAGGGGGGGTGGGGGGGGGGGTTTATCAATGATTATATATTTTTGATAAATATTCATGACTTGAACTTGGGTATCTGGGGCATAACTTAAAAGTTTGCAGATGGCATAAACCTTGGTAATGTAGTAAACAATGAGGAGGACATGGACAGATTTGTAAAATGGGTAGACACATGGCAGATGAAATTTAACGCAGAGAAGTGTGAAGTGATGGATTTTGGTAGGAAAAATGAAGAAAGGCAGTATAAACTAAATGGTTCCATTTTAAAGGTGGTGCAGGGACAGAGACCGGGCATGTATGTACACAAGTCTTTGAAGATGGCAGGACAAATTGAGAAGACTTAAAAAAAAAATAATTTAGGACCCTTGGCTTTATTAATAGAGACATAGTATAAAAAAGCAAGAATGTTATGTTAAGCCTTTACTTGTCCATCATCATCCATCATAGGCGGTCCCTCAAACGAGGATAACTTGTTTCCACGAGTTCACAGGTGTTTCGATGAAGGACCCGATGTTCCAGTCCTGAACTCCCAATTGAGGAGGTGGAAGATGCCTGTGCGTGAATTTTTTTTAACGTGTGGTGACCGTTGCACACCAGCCACCACACGGGCTCGACAGAGCTAGGTCTTGGCCCAATGGCAAGGATTAATCAAGACGACTGGATACCTGCTCTGCTGCATGGACCTAGCGCGCACACAATTGCAGTGTAGGCTGGCCTGTGCTGCCCCTGGGCCCTAGGTTCTTCTGGGCCCCATACCCTCATCTGTCGCACCTCCATAATCTCTCGCTGCTCCTCCACCATAAACATTCACCGCATCTCGCCACAAACACTCGCCGCACATCCGCCCCGACCTTCCCACTCCTCTATACCTGGGCCCTGCCGATGTTCCTGCCCATGTTCCAAAATGGCGACCAGGGTTTTGATGACGATACCCAGTCGCCCATCTCAAAATCATCGCACACTTGAATCAGCTCGGAGATTAAAGTGATATGCTGCTCCAGCTCTTATACTTCCCAACCTGCGGAGCTGTTCTCTCGCAGGTCAGGGGGCCACGATGTCAATTGTGTACAATTCTGGGCACCACACTTCAGGAAGGATGTCAAGGCCTTAGAGAGGGTGCAGAAGAGATTTACTAAAATGGCATCAGGGATGAGGGACTTCAGTTACGTGGAGAAACTGGAGAAGCTGGGTATGTTCCCATTGGAGCAGAGAAGGTTAAGAGGACATTTGATAGAGGTACTCAAAGTCATGAACTGTTTTGATTATGTAAATAAGGAGAAGCTGTTTCCTGTGGCAGAAAGGTCAGTAACCAGAGGACACAGATTTAAGGTAATTGGCAAAATAACCAGAGCTACATGAGTATAATAAATTTTACACAGCGAGTTGTTGTGATCGGGAATGCACTGCCCGAAAGGGTGGTAGAAGCAGATTCAATAGTAACATTCAATAGTAACTTTCAAAAAGGAATTGAATAAATTGAAGGGAAACATTTTACAGGTCTATGGGGAAAGATCAGGGAAGTGGGACAAATTGGATAGCTCTACTAAAGAGTCGGCACAAGCACAATGGGCTGAATGGCCTCCTTCTCTCCTGTGTCATTCTATGATTTAACTTAATACTGTTCATCAGATTTTGTTATTTGCATCTGTCATACCCCAACACACAAATGGAGACAGTCCCATTTTAATTGACCTCCGACAGCTCCACAGTTTTTATTAGGTTGGTTTTAATCCATAGGTGACCTTTAATTATGACCATAACTATTACCTACTAATGTTAACTTGCTCTCCATTTCTAAACTGGTTGTTTTTTCCAGATACTTTCCTTTAAATGCCAATGGAGTATGATTATTTAGCATGTTGAAATGGAGTGTTCTAGTAGTATTCAATGCCTGACAACTTCTAGGAGTAATCTCCAATTCCAGTTTTTTAATAGTATACATGATTCATGTCAAGTGCACTCCCTAATGTCAGAAGCCTTTTAAATTATTCTCTTAAATCTGTAAAGCAGAATTATGACATTCAGTGTGAGAAATGAAAACACAAAATGCTGGAAATCCACAGCAGGTCAATCTGCAAGCATAAGGAAAAAAAGATAGGATGACATTTTGCATGTATTCTGTTTAAGAACTGAGATTACAACATGTGACTGTCCAGAAATAACCAGGTTCTCACAGTAGCAGTGCAGTAAGTTTGTATTGTGTCTGACCTTGTATTAAAAAAAAACATTCTGTGATTCATAGCTTTCTTTGCACGTGGTGCCTCTCAATTAACAAGATCATTCTTTTTACATTTTAGTGAATCCTTCTAAAGGCTTAATTCGACATTGCAACACTCCCATTGGGGAAGGTGCACATGGATTGGAGATGGGGCAGCAACATTGTACCTTCAATTCTCCAATCAGTTATGAGTGTGGCTTCCCACTGAGAACAGAGAGCTGTAGAATTAGCACATAAAAATGAATGAGCATGGAGTAACTTTAGGAGTGATCATTTTATGCTTGTATCATTGCAAATGTTGATAGTTTTTGAGTGTTTTTTTTATGTTGCACTGCTCCCCCTTTTGCTATACAGTGCGACACCGGGCCAATCCATGGCAGGGTCATCTGGAAATCGGAAAATGTTCCGGAATCCGGACTCCCCGCTCGGTCCGACCTCCAGTTGCCCGACCTCGCCTCGGCCCAAGCTCCCCCAGCTGCCCGGCCTCCCGCGCCCCCCCCTTCCTCAGCCAGACCTTCAGCCATCCGACTTCCTCAGCCCGACCGACATCCAGCGGGCCGAACGACCTCCTCCTGGCCTCGGCCCGACCGACTCCCCCTCCCCTCCTCTGGCCCGACCGACCCCCCCCGACCTCTGGCGGTCCGACCGACCTTCCCCGACCGACTCCCCCCGACCTCTGGTGGCCTGACAGACCTCCCCTGGCCTCGGCCTGACCGACCTCCAGAACTCCAGCGACCGGTCTTCATTCCCCCCCCGGCTGCCCGACCGACCCCGCCCCACCCCCGACCTCTGGCGACCTGACCAACACCCCCCCGCCCCACCTACTGCCCTTGGCCCAGGCAAAGACATTCCGAAATCCGGAAATACCCGGAACAGCGTCAGTCCCGAGGTTTCCGGATTTCGGACATCACACCTGTATACGTTTTGCTTAGTTTGGCCATCCAGAAAAATAATGGCAATAATTGCAACTTCTCAGTTAAAGGTGAACTTTTTTATGGGTTCTGTTGTCATATTTCATGACTTTTAATATTGAATTATGTCAAATGGCTTGGTTTTATTGACTCTCAATTGTGAACCGCACACCGAGTAAAGTAGACCATAAAAACTAATTTGCCATTTCTCAAAAGATTGAGTTATTGGGCTCAATTTTCCCCTAAGCTGTTTTTTGAAGTACTTGAAGAGTTATGTCTGTTTTTTGGCGGCCTAAATACGTCCCCAAAAAATCTTCCAAGTTTCCCTGTTTGATTTCTTCATTTTGGTGCAGCCTACTAGCCTGTCGTCTAGTTTTGGGGGTGGCGCCAAAAAGATCAGGTTGCCACGGTAACCAGTAACACAATGTGGGCTGAGGCTGGAAAGTAAAATATACAGCCAACTCGCAGCAATCTGCACAAGTACATTAAAATACAATGCAGCAACTTACATAGAAAATAGGTGCAGGAGTAGGTCATTCGGCCCTTCGAGCCTGCATTACCATTCAATATGATCATGGCTGATCATGCAACTTCAGTACCCCATTCCTGCTTTCTCTCCATACCCCTTGATCCCTTTAGCCGTAAGGGCCACATCTAACTCCCTTTTGAATATATCTAACGACTGGCCTCAACAATATTCTGTGGTAGAGAATTCCACAGATTCACAATTCTGAGTGAAGAAGTTTCTCCTCATCTCGGTCCGAAATAGCTTACTCCTTATCCTTAGACTGAGACCCCTGGTTCTGGACTTCCCCCAACATCGGGAATATTCTTCCTGATTCTAACCTGTCCAATCCCGTCAGAATTTTTTATGTTTATGAGATCCCTTCTCATTCTTCTAAATTCCAGTGAATATAAGCCTAGTCGATCTAGTCTTTCTTCATATGTCAGTCCTGCCATCCCGGGAATCAGTCTGGTGAACCTTTGCTGCACTCCCTCAATAGCAAGAATGTCCTTCCTCAGATTAGGAGACCAAAACTGTACACAATATTCAAGATGTGGCCTCACCAAAGCCCTGTACAACAGCAATAAGACCTCCCTGCTCCTATACTCAAATCCTCTCGCTATGAAGGCCAACTTTCTTCTTCACCGCCTACTGCACCTGCATGCCAACTTTCAATGACTGATGTACCATGACACCCAGGTCTCGTTGCACCTCCCCTTTTCCTAATCTGTCACCACTCAGATAATATTCTGCCTTCCTGTTTTTGCCACCAAAATGGATAACCTCACATTTATCTACATTATACTGCATCTGCCATGCATTTGCCCACTAACCTAACCTGTACAAGTCACCCTGCAGTCTCTTGGCATCCTCCTCACAGCTCACACTGCCACCCAGCTTAGTGTCATCTGCAAACTTGGAGATATTGCATTTAATTCTTTTGTCTAAATCATTAATGTATTTTGTAAATAGCTGGTGTCCCAGCACTGAACATTGCGGTACTCCACTAGTCACTGCCTGCCATTCTGAAAAGGAGCTGTTTATTCCTACTCTTTGCTTCCTGTCTGCCAACCAGTTCTCTATTCACATCAATACATTACCCCCCATACCATGTGCTTTAATTTTGCACACCAATCTCTTGTGTGGGACCTTGTCAAAAGCCTTTTGAAAGTCCAAATATACCACATCTACTGGTTCTCCCTTGTCCACTCTACTAGTTACTTCCTCAAAATTCCAGAAGATTTGTCAAGCATGATTTCCCTTTCATAAATCCATGCTGACTTGGACCGATCCTGTCACTGCTTTCCAAATGCGCTGCTATCACATCTTTAATAATTGATTCCAACATTTTCCCCACTACTGATGTCAGGCTAACTGGTCTATAATTCCCCGTTTTCTCTCCCTTTTTTAAAAAGTGGTGTTACATTAGCTACCCTCCAATCCATAGGAACTGATCCAGAGTCTATAGAATGTTGGAAAATGATGACCAATGCATCCACTATTTCTAGGGCCACTTCCTTAAGTACTCTGGGATGCAGACTATCTGGCCCTGGGGATTTATCAGCATTCAATCCCATCAATTTCCCTAACACAATTTCCTCACTAATAAGGATTTCCTTCAGTTCCTCCTTCTCGCTAGACCCTCGGTCCCCTAGTATTTCCGGAAGGTAATATTTGTGTCTTCCTTAGTGAAGACAGAATCAAAGTATTTGTTCAATTGGTCTACCATTTCTTTCTTCCCCATTATAAATTCACCTGATTCTGACTGCAAGGGACCTACGTTTGTCTTCACTAATCTTTTTCTCTTCACGTATCTATAGAAGCTTTTGCAGTCAGTTTTCATGTTCCCTGCAAGTTTACTCTCATACTCTATTTCCCCCCTCCTAATTAAACGCTTTGTCCTCCTCTGCTGAATTCTACATTTCTCCCAGTCCTCAGGTTTGATGCTTTTTCTGGCCAATTTATATGCCTCTTCCTTGGATTTACTCAGAGAATTGTGAACCTGTGGAATTATCTACCACAGAAAGTTGTTGAGGCCAGTTCGTTAGATGTATTCAAACGGGAGTTATGCGGCCCTTACGGCTAAAGGGATCAAGGGATATGGAGAGAAAGCAGGAATGGGGTACTGAAGTTGCATGATCAGCCATGATGATATTGAATGGTGGTGTAGGCTCGAATGGCCTACTCCTGCACCTATTTTCTATGTTAACACTATCCCTAATTTCCCTTGTTAGTCACGGTTGAGCCACCTTCCCTGTTTTATTTTTACGCCAGACAGGGTAGACAATTGTTGAAGTTCATCCATGTGATCTTTAAATGTCTGCCATTGCCTATCCACTGTCAACCCTTTAAGTATCATTCGTCAGTCTATCTTAGCCAATTCACGTCTCATTCCATCGAAGTTACCTTTCTTTAAGTTCAGGACCCGAGTCTCTGAATTAACTGTCACTCTCCATCTTAATGAAGAATTCTACCATATTATGGGCCTCGCACAACAATATTGTTAATGAATCTTCTCTCATTACACAACACCCAGTCTAGGATGGCCAGCTCTCTAGTTGGTTCCTCGACATATTGGTCTAGAAAACCATCCCTTATACACTCCAGGAAATCCTCCTCCACTGTATTTCTACCAGTTTGGTTAGCATAATCTATATGTAAATTAAAGTCCCCTATGATGACTGCTGTACCTTTAGTGCACGCATCCCTAATTTCCTGTTTGATGCTGTCCCCAACCTCACTACTACTGGTGGTCTGTACACAACTCCCACTAGCGTTTTCTGCCCTTTGGTGTTCCCAGCTCTACCCATACAGATTCCACATCGTCCAAGCTAATGTCCTTCCTTACTATTGCGTTAATCTCCTCTTTAACCAGCAACGCTACCCTACCTCCTTTTCCTTTCTGTCTATCCTTCCTGAATATTGAATACCCCTGGATGTTGAGTTCCCAGCCTTGGTCACCCTTGAGCCATGTCTCTGTAATCCCAATTACATTATATCCGTTAACCGCTATTTGCGCAGTTAATTCATCCACCTTATTATGAATGCTCCTCGCATTGAGACACAGAGCCTTCAGGTTTGTTTTTTTAATACTCTGTCTTTTTAGAATTATGTTGTAATGTGGCCCTTTTTGATTGTTGCCTTTGATTTCTCTACCTCCACTTTTCCTTATCTCCTTTCTACCTTTTGCTTCTGCCCCCATTTTACTTCCCTCTGTCTCCCTGCATAGATTCCTATCCCCCTATCATATTAGTTTAAACCCTCCCCAACAGCACTAGCAAACACTACCCCTAGGACATTGGTTCTGGTCCTGTCCAGGTGCAGACTGTCCGGTTTGTACAGGTCCCACCTTCCCCAGAACCGGTTCCAATGTCCCAGGAATTTGAATCCCTCCCTCTTGCACCATTCTTCAAGCCACGTATTCATCTTATCTATCCTGCTATTTCTACTCTGACTAGCATGTGGCACTGGTAGCAATCCTGAGATTACTACCTTTTGAGGTCCTACTTTTTAATTTAACTCCTTGCTCCCTAAATTCAGCTTGTAGGACCTCATCCCATTTTTTACCTATATCGTTGGTACCTATATGCACCACGACAACTGGCTGTTCACCCTCCCCCCTCCAGAATGCCCTGCAGCCGCTCCGAGACATCCTTGACCCTTGCACCAGGAAGGCAACATACCATCCTGGATTCTCGATTGCGGCCGCAGAAACGCCTATCTATTCCCCTTATAACAGAATCCCCTACCACTATAGCTCTCCCATTCTTTTTCCTGCCCTCCTGTGCAGCAGAGCCACCCATGGTGCCATGAACTTGGCTGCTGCTGCCTTCCCCTGATGAGCCACCTCCCCCAACATTATCCAAAGTGGTATATCTGTTTTGGAGGGAGATGACCGCAGGGGATCCCTACACTACGTTCCTACTCCTGCTCTGTCTGATGGTCACCCATTCCCTTTCTGGCTTTGTAACCTTTACCTGCGGTGTGACCAACTCACTAAACGTGCTATTCACGACATCCTCAGTATCGCGGATGCTCCAGAGTGAATCCATGCGCAGCTCTAGTGCTACAATGCGGTCTGACGGGAGCTGCAGCTGGACACACTTCCCGCACACATAGTAGTCAGGGACACTTCGTCCCTGATTTCCCACATAGCACAGGAGGAGCATGACATGGGTCTGGGCTCTCCTGCCATGACTTAACCCTTAAATTAACTTAATTTGGCAACAGTGCGAAAGGTTTCCTACTGATTAGAAAAGAAAAAGATAAAATACTCGTCAATCCACAAGCCAATCACTTACCTGCTTGGCTGTGACATCACATTTCGATTTCTTTTTACTACTTTGTTTTACTTTTGGCCTCGATCTCCTGTTCCCGCTGCTGTGGCTCCTCCTGAACTCCGCACCCTTTTTATGGGCCTCTCGATCTCCCGCTCCCGCTGCTGTGCCAAGCACATTAAACATTGCAGCAACTTACCAAGCACAAGCACATTACAGCAACTTAGCACCATTAAATTATTAGTGTGTGTGTGTGTGTGTGTTGCCCGCACCCCCCCCATGCCAATCCCTGCTCCTATCTCGGGCCGAATGGCCTCCTCCAGGTGCCGATCCCTGCACCTATCTCTGGCGAATGGCCGCCTCGTTCTGATCTCCGCACCTATCCCTTGCCGAATGGCCTCCCGGTCACCGCGCCTATCCCAGGCCGAATGGCCTCCTCCCTCCCGATCCCCGCACCTATCCTAGGCTGAATGGCCTCCTGGTCCTCACACCTATCCCAGGCCTAATGGCCTCCTGGTCCCCGCACCTATCCCAGGCCGAATGGCCTCCTACCTCTCGATCCCCGCATCTATCCTAGGCTGAATGGCCTCCTGGTCCTCACACCTATCCCAGGCCTAATGGCCTCCTGGTCCCCGCACCTATCCCAGGCCGAATGGCCTCCTACCTCTCGATCCCGCATCTATCCCTGACCGAATGGCCCCTGGTCCCCGCACCTATCCCAGGCTGAATGGCCACCCAGTCCCTGCAACTATCCCAGGCCGAATGGCCTCCCCCCCCCCCCCCCCCCCCCCCCCCCTTACCTCTCTTACCTCTCCTACTGCTGCTGTCCAGGTATCTGCTGTCCAGGCATCTGCTGCACTGATTTCCTTAACTCACCAGAAGGTTTTTCTCCAGAGGTCACATACGCTGGCCTAAGAAGTGGAGTAAATCTGAGCTGGCCAAACTTGCCTAAATGGCCAGAATTGGCACAGGTGGCAGGTTATGCAACCTTTGACTGAAAAAAAAACAAACTTAAAAAAAAATCGTAACTAACTGAGATACGATAGTGCAAATTGATTGGGGAAACTTGAATTTTTTAACTTAGGCCAAAAAAAGCTGCCTGTGCCAATAAAACGGCGCAAGTCACTGGGGAAAATTCAGCCCCAAGTTTGTGTGTAGAAACATATTCACAAGCCATGTTGATAACCTTTTATCTTGGGGGAGGTAGGTTGAAATGGCTCCAAGATAACATGCTTGGTGATGCAATATTGGAAGAGGGTTTATCCTCCTTGGGCAGAAACCATAATCTGATTAAATAAACCAGGCAAGTCCACAATTGTTGATAATTAAAGTCGTGGCCTGTGGGTTAGATCCGTCACTGAAGGAGCTGAGATTTTCTCCACTCCAGATAACCTACAAGCCAGTGCTTTAACGGGACAATGATCCTGACTGGACAAGGAGCAGAACTCATCAGTGCTTTCAGTTTTTTGGGGCGGTGGGGGGTAAACTGCGTGGTTTTAACCTGTGTACAGCTGAGGGCCAATTTATGCCTAACTCTCTGGACTTCGATAAATGGAGCATTTCTTTGGGGGAGGGACTATGCACTCAATATTGGGCAAAAAGAATGAATTACTGTAAGAATTTGAGTAATTTGGTTTGGAGACTCCACAATATATGGTGAAAGGTTTCTGGCATGTAAGCTGACAAAACAAAATCACAAAAAAGCATTTGATCATGTGATAATTTTCAAAATATATATATTTTTTATCTTCTAAAGCCTGAGGTAGATAGAATGGAGTTCCTGGGATGAAGA